>NW_022437041.1:4684002-5032259 GCF_009761245.1 Sapajus apella | reverse complement strand
ACAATGGCGCGATCTCGGCTCACTGCAACCTCCGCCTCCTGGGTTCAGGCAATTCTCCTGCCTCAGCCTCCTGAGTAGCTGGGATTACAGGCATGCACCACCATGCCCAGCTAATTTTTTGTATTTTTAGTAGAGACAGGGTTTCACCATGTTGACCAGGATGGTCTCGATCTCTTGACCTCGTGATCCACCCGCCTCGGCAGTAGGTGGTGCAGCAGAATGTACTGAAGAAAATTTAGTGTTTACTCACAGCATTTTATCTAGCTCTTTTGTTACCCTGCCTTTGCATAACTCAGATGAGCATATGATATAGCTTAATTTTGTTTGATTTCAGGACCATATTATTGATTTTTTTCTTGTATGCTAAAATGTAAGAAAACTATGTCTTTGAACCAGAAGTCGTCCTACAGAAATGTTACTTTTATAGCTTCCAGCTAATTTCACAACATATGTCCTGATTTTCTACTTTTGTCTATTAGCATAGCACCTAGCAATGTTCTATAAAAATAGCAAAATCGGATGTATTGCTACTGAATCTATCCCTTGGATGTCAGGCTTCCCTAACATAACTTAGTAAAGAACTTTGAGCTTTTTCAAGATAAACTTTTATTCCCAGCATTATTCTGCTTTTTTAAAGCAGTACATAAACTCCTGATGTATTCTTATGTGCATATCCACTGGGTAAAGCAGTTCTTGAATAACTGTCTTGAGGATTTTTGATGATTCCAACAGTGTCCATTGAATGAAAAGTTTATCAGAAGATACCAAGCATAGTCTAATATTGTGTTCTAAACATGACTAAGAGAGAGTGAATAAAGCCAGATATTATAAGTGAAATTCTTGTATTTCAAGAGTAACCAAAGAACCCTAAATTTTAAAAAATAAAACTATAGGACTGATAATAATTCTTTTTATATGTGTAATTTAAAATATTTATTGAGCTCTAAATCTGTGCTAGTCAAAAGAGTAGAAGACAGAAAGAAAATAGTATAGAAATAGACACAATCATTGCACTCATGAAGCTTAGAGACAAGTAATGAGAGAATTGTAATACAAGATAAGTTCAACAAGATATAATTTGTTATAAAACATAGATGAGTGACAGAAACCAAGGTTTACATAGAGGGATAGAAGTCAGGGAAGAATTTTTATTGGGAATAGTATCTTAGGTGAAATCTAAGTGATATATAGAAGCCAGGCATCTAAGAGTTCAAAGATGAATATTTCAGAGAAAACGCCTATGGAAAATTCTGAAGTATGGATAGAAACATGATATAATTGAGGAACAGAATGATGCTCTGAGTGACTGGAGGATTATGTTGAATTGTGGGTAAGAGTGGAATAAGGTGGTAAAACATAATAGCATGCCAACTCATCATAAAAATATTGGCTTTTTCCTAAAAAAAAAATAGGAAACCCTTATTTTATTTTAAGTAGTAAAGTACCATGATTATATTGTGTGTGTGTGTGTGTGTGTGTGTGTGTGTGTGTGTGTGTGTGTGTGAGAGAGAGAGAGAGAGAGAGAGAGAGAGAGAGAGAGAGAGAGAATTACTTTGGCTGCTGCGTGGAGAATGGTTTACAGAGAAGCAGCATAGAAAGCAGAAAGAAGATTATGCATTTATTTAAGACATAGGATGTAACAGTGATGACAGAGAAAAGTAGATGTCATAGAATAGGTAGGTTCTAGTAGTTGACTGGCTATCATGAATGGGGAAAAGGACTCAATAAATATCCTAATTCTAGCTTGGGCAACTATGTAGCCATATAGTGGCTACCAGTTCCATTCCCTGAAAATGGGACTACACAGAAAGGATTGGATTTCAAAAAAAGTCTCTTGAGACAAATTTCAGATACACTGAGTTTTAATTATCTGTGGGATACTCTCATTATAAGAAAGACCAGGTTAAAAAAATAAGTTAAAAAAAGATTTGGCCTAGATATACAGATTTGGAATTTTTAGTACATAGGTGGCAAATTAAGTCACAGAGTTCATAATATAATCCAGAGAGAGACTATAGGGTGAAAAGAAAAAGGGCTTAGAAGAGAAAACTAAGGAACCCCAACCTTAAAGACATGGGAAACGAAGAAGTCCGTAGAGTTAGAACAGGAGGGAGGGGTATCACGAAAACCAGGAAGAGAAATTGTTGCAAGAGGTAGGGTGCAAATAACCAAAAATTTGAAATTATACTTTTGGGTCAATATATGATAGAAGATAAATGTTTTCTCTTATAATTAGCTGTAAGAAAGTCACTGATAATTCTGCAAAGGGGTGTGTGTGTGTGTGTGTGTGTGTGTGTGTGTGTTTGTGTGTTTTGTTTTTTTGTTTTTTGAGACAGAGTATTGCTCTTGTTGCCCAGGCTCACTGCAACCTCCACCTCCCAGATTCAAGCGATTCTCCTGCCTTAGCCTCCCCAGTAGCTGGGATTATAGGCATGTGCCACCATGCCCAGCTAATTCTGTACTTTTAGTAGAGATGGGATTTCACCATGTTGGTTAGGCTGGTCTCGAATTCCTGACCTCAAGTGATCCATCTGCCTTGGCCTCCCAAAGTGTTGGGATTACAGGTGTGAGCCACCTTGCCTGGTCCTCTGCAAAGTTTTTATTATAAAAGATGAATTGAAGCCACAGAGGTAATGTAAAGGCAGAAATAGAAACAAATGTACATTTCAGAAGACTTACAACATTAACAAAGTATGTGGAAATACATTTCTTTAAAGCTTTTTCAGGAGAGAATGTAGATTATGCTAGGTTGATAGACAGATTATTTTTTTAAAAAAATAGCTGAGGGTAATGGCCCCACCATCCCATTACTGGGTATATACCCAAAGAATTTTAAATCATTCCACTATAAAGACACATGCACACATATGTTTATTGCAGCACTGTTCACAATAGCAACAACCTGGAACCAACCCAAATGCCCATCAATGATAGACTGGATAAAGACAATGTGGCACATATACACCATGGAATACTATGCAGCCATAAGAAAACATGAGTTCAAGTCCTTTGCAGGGACATAGATGAAGCGGGAACCATCATTCTCAACAAACACAGGAACAGGAAACCAAGCACTGCATGTTCTCACTCATAAGTGGGAGTTGAACAGTGAGAACACATGGACACAGGGAGGAGAACATCACACACCAGGGCCTGTTGGGGGGTGGGGGTAAGGGAGAGATAGCATTAGGAGAAATACGGAAGGTAGATGACGGGTTGATGGGTGCAGCAAACCACCATGGCATGTCTATTCCTATGGAAAAAACCTCCATGTTCTGCACATGTATCCCAGAACTTAAGGTATAATAAAAAAATTAGAAATGGTATTGATCAAAGATAAGAAGCTATGATCGAGGGGAGATCAAGTATATGCCGCATAACAAATATGTCCGCATAATACTGATAGGGTGGAGGTATTATTGTTGGATTTACGCAGACATTTAGAAATACACCACTGCATTCTATTCTTTGCAAAACAGTGAAACCCCTAGCACTTGCAATTTTCTTAATCAGCACTATTCTTTATACCATGTATGATATATATGTATATTTTAACTATACCATGAACCATCTATATAATCACTTTAATTGTCATGTTTTGTCTATTGAGGTCCCTGGTGTACATCCAGTCCATAAAATATTGTCTGGAATGTGTGAGGTGGGCAATATATATTTGTCAAATGAACAAAAGTTTACTGGAGAAGTGCTGTTAAATAAAAATATATTGGTTAAATGAGGCTTTCTCATAGGAGTAACAAAAAAGAAAAATGCATATTAATTGTATTCCACTAGATTTGAGGTTTCTGAATTTTTCCAGACTATAGTTCTAACATCCCACTGTATGTCTTCTCTCTGTTATGCATAGGTGTGATAAGCCTTGGCATTTGGGTCATGCTATTAAGTTCATGCATTATTGTTCAACTGATAATGAAATGATAACAACTGTCAAGAATCATTCCTTTACACAGGCTTTACTTACACACATAAAGTTGAGCAGTATCCACCAAGCTTCTATATCTTCGATGAAAAAGAAAATGATTAAATATCTTATATTCTTTAATATAATGAGAAATACTATTTCCTTGCAAATATTATTTATAACTTAGAAAGTAATATGTGCACATGCATAAAAAAGCAATGAGTACAAAATTAAACAGTATAAAATAAGAATGTGCCCTCTTATTATAAGTCCCTTGCTTACTCCCTGGAGGAACTCATTTTTTTCAGAACAGGCCCATGATTCTGTAAGTAAGATATTAATTTTGGAGATACCCCACTTTGGAGTACTTGTTAATTAAGCTTGGGGCTAGAAACTTGCATTATTTAAATTATTCTTGGGTACAATTGCTCTATTTTTTCTCGTGACTACTTCAGCAAATATTAGTCTGGATCTCCCCAAATCTTGTTTTCATACCACAGACCACCATCAACTGTCATTTGAGTTGTCTATCATTATGAACTACAGCCTTGTAAATCTTTTATTCACTCAACAGGATTATAGCTCATACTTTGAAAGAAGTACTTCATCCTAATTAGTTCCACAGGTGCCTTTCCTTTAGAAAGGAAATAGTTTCCACACTGTCTCCAGAAGAATGTTTTTGGGTCATTATCCCTTTGATAAATGAACGTGCTGCAGAGCCTGGGTTTCCCTGAAGGGTCTCTGCAATGCACAAAAATGCTGTGTTATAACTTTTGATCCATGATTGCCCTAATTTTCTCAATTTATCCAATATTATATCCAGATATGCAGTCCCAGATCTCCAATGAACCACACTGATGCTTCTTTGTTGATTTTATGTACTTATTTTTCCTCAGGTCGCTACTAAACATGAGTTCTTCTCTTCATACTAGGTATTATGTGTCAGCTTTTAGAGAATTAGATTGTTTATGGCATTGGGATGAGAATAAAGTACTTAGAGACAATGGATTAGTGGTTTGAATTCTTCCCAGGCTATCAGCAATCAGAAGTTGTTAGTACTCTCTTGGGGTCCATATTAAAATGAAGGTGGTCTGATTACAATTCTGGGCCAGGAGGAAGTAGTACAATTTCTATAACAGAGGGCAGGAACAGAAGTCTTGGTAAGGAGGCCAGATGTCTCCTCCGAATCATTTGTAAGAACAAAACCTGAATGTGTTTTAATTTTTTTTCCTCAAAGCACTATCTTGGGAGTAGTGCTAAGGGGTTTCATTCCCTCCCCACAATCATTTTCTCCCACTATAGTAACTTATTGGTTAATGTACTTACTCGCTTCTTTCTCTAACACTCAAAAGTTCAAAAAGTTCATTGAGATTGTCTCTATTTTACTTGTTCTAAACCAGTGCCTATCAAAATCAAACACCTTTGGTCCTTCACTTACCATTTGCAGCCACCTTGTTAATCACTGTTTCTCTGGACCTTGTAGTTGATTGCCTTTTTAGGAGCTGTAAATCTATTGTCCTTCTCTAAAGTTAGCTTCTGGTCAATATATCAAAGAAGCTTTGACAACATTTGACCAAGGCAGACTAAGAGACAAAAACATATGTAAAATGATTCTGAAATGCTTCCTATAGCTCAGCCAGACTTTTAAATCGTGTATGCCTTACTACAATGAAAAGGTGAAGGAGAAAGCATGAGGAAACTAGAGTAAACTGGGAACTCTGCTTGGAACCCAGAGTGATACCAGCACCTAAGGTTTTTTTTTTTTTTTTTTTTTTTTTTGTAGATCATGTGATGCTTCTGTAGTGGTTATGGAAGCAGCGTGATCCATCTGTAGAATTAATTGGCATCAATGAGTTTTAAGACACCTTTCTGAAGGAAAATACAGTATGTGATTTTATGTTGCTAATGAAGATTGAATTTTTATATTACTGAAACAGCTTGAAACTGTTTTGATCAAGGCCTGTAGAAAGAAATATATGTATTTTATATTAGAATCTAGCGAACACAAACACACTGACGTGTGTATATGAAAATATATATGTATATATATGAAGGCATATTTATTTGTATATGAATATAATTTGAAATGGAGGTTCTATTAAATGGTTCTAACTTTGCTATATGTAATGTCCTCTGACATATTCTAGTATTTATTCTACACTCTACCATTAAAAAATAACTCAGATATCTGGCCACATACCATTAGATCTATGTCATACTAGCTTATGTACTGCAGTTTGAAAAACATTGTTCTATTGTTACTCCTTAAGAATTATGGATACATATTTCTATATTATGTCATTTTTACCACAAATGCTTTAATTTCAAAAAAAGATTTGTGTTAAAACATGTTTATGCATTCGTTTTTTTAACTGCTGAAGAAATGATGGTGAGCAAACATGTTCACCATCATTGTGGATTGAAATAGTTTCTAACTGTTCCCTTTTCACATAACTCGATAATAAATCCAGATAAATTATATGCTTGAGAGTACCAAGATTTCTTTTTTCATTCATACCTATCTGTTTTCTGAATAAATGAAAGGTAGCTTCCTAGAGTGTTCTTACAATGTATTTACAATTTCTAAATATTCTTTAGTGAAAACCAAAATATTTCTTTTTTATTCTTTTTGTTTTTTTTTAATGTTTAATGTTTGTGGCTACATAATAGGTTTATATCTGTATGGGGCACATGGAATGTAGAAAACATTTCACATTTTGATTAAGCAAGGTGATTAGATTTATTTCACCTGTATGTCTGCTTTACTATAGTTTCAGTGTTGCCGTGCAGATTTTTCCATTTATTGGTCCATATTCCTGTGTTAATAATAAAAAAGGTACCTCTCATTTTATAACCAAATTTACCTTCCTCCTGAATAAAAATAAGGCTTACTCTTTATTAGATTAATTTATTTACAGGAGGGATGCTAAATCATGCATACCTGTAAAAATTATTTGAAGCAGTTTTTTATATGCTTATATTACTGGCAGAAGATGACCATGCATATTTCTGAAGCAAATTTACATAGCCGACAACATTAACCCTTAAGATTTGAAGCACAAGCCAATCCTGTATAAGCATTGAGGATTTCTTCTACGTACAAGTCATCCGGCATTGCTCATTTTATTATGGAAGTCAGTCACTAAGTCTCTCCTAAAAGCTAACCTTTTCCGGTGAACCATTATCGGTGACATAACCTTATCTTCTACTTCAGTGATGAATTCCACAGGTCACTGGCATATGATGGTTTTCAAAATGTAGAAGACGATGAGGAGATTATGAGGATCTGTGTCAACTGAGTTAGACTCTGAAAGCTGTAAAAGTGTCATGAACCCTATTGTTGGTTCAGTCAAGGCTTGATTTTTAATATCTCAATTGAAGGTCTTCATGCTGCCTACATGCCATACAATATGGCAGTTTGTTGTAAATTTTTTTTCTTTTTTTTTTTTTATCAATCTTGGGGACTTCTTTCAAGGGAAGTGTGAATACAAATTATATTTAGATAATGAAAGTGAATAACATTTTGTTTTATTAAATATATGCAGAGAGATAGAACAAAAATTAGCCATAATGTTCTCCTCGTCTCTTGATTAGATAACGGGATACAATATATGTCATATTTTGATGAGTAGCATGTTTAGGCACACATGCGTGTTGTCAAGAAAGGCTCATCTGCTGTTATTATATCCTCCATCAGTCTTCACAAACAACTCATTTCAAGAAAAGCAGGAGGGTAAAGGAAAGAACTTACACGAATTCATCAATAAGAGTTATGTTACATTTTCCTTTAACATGTGGAAGCTCTGATATGGCCACTTGATAATAAGTATATTTTCTAAGACTGCTGAAGAAAATAGCATTTGTTAAATATTTGGAAAATGCATAATGTTTACAAACTACATTTGTAACCTGCAATGTCTTTTTGAGACCATTAGGCAGCTACTTACTGAAGTTAATTTTACTAACTTAGGCATTAATGGTACACTAGTGCCTTAAACAGCAGAATGCAAACTAGGATGCTCTTCAGAAACATCTTAGACATTAAGAGGCTCTGATCCATTAAAATATACAACACAACCTATTCACTTTTGGCGATATTGCATAAGGGATACATTTTTATTTAAATATTCTTCCAATTTTTCTCTCTATACACATGAGAGCTTCCAATTTTTCTCCCTATACACATGACAGCTTGTCTTTTCTCATCTTAAACATTTTTACAGATCTAATCGGATTTCTGCCTTTACTGCATTATCACCTTCTTTGAGAATGCTCATTCTAGTTCTTCTAAGCACTTCTACTCTTGTCTCACCTTCATTGGTGTCTTTAGCAGTGGAAAAGTCACAGGTTAAGTTGGACTGGAGTTATGGAAATAAAGTGAGGTGATTTTTCACAGAAATTAGAAGAATCTTAGTGATAAATAGTGTAATTTTCAGGATCTTGCCAAAAGTTTTTCCAGATAACAAGCAAAAATAGAAGGAGTTGAAATTAAAGAACATCATATTTTAGAAAACAAACCACAAAACTAAAGCAGTTCAGTGCCTAAGCTTAAGGCAGGAGCTGATGGTTCTGCTAATATCTGTATTATGGATTCATTAAATTGGTTGTATACTTTTTACCACTTAGTTAATATGTGAGCTTTAAATAGCTTAAAAGCTGGAGTAATTGTTTCATGTTTTTAATATATCTTGTTTGACGTAAATTCTTTTTAATGATCTATGAGCCTAAGAAGGCTTATATTTATGCCCAGAGGGATGGTTCACATTTTAAGATTGTTTTGTCTTTTATATGTTCTCTGAACTTACTATGATGGAATCCCTCAATTTTAAGGATTATTATAATGACTTGCTTCAAGAGAAAACCTTTTATGAAGTAATACGAAATTCCTTTCAAAGGCAGGCAGGGGTTGCATTGTGGTCTTGTTACCAAAATCATGTGGCTACTTCACATCCCTGGACTTATGTTTTTTTCACTCATGTAATGGTATAAATTTTGCCTGCTTTTTTGGAATTCTGTAAGCCTTACTGACGCCAGTACTTTACATGAGGTGGATACTCAATAAATAGTTGTAGTAGCTACTATTACATTTCCTAGGCACCTATTAGTAAATAGTAGGAAACTAAGTAAAGGAAATATCAAGAGTGATAGAATATACTCTTTGTAGCCATTCAGGAGATGACTAATGTTAGAAATGGATGATTCCCTTTTTTGAGAAGAGAACGTTACTTCTTTCCATATTGAAATAGATTTATTCCAGAATAGTCATACTATTACACATGAGAAAATTTCTGCAGTATGTGTGTCTAATCCGCTGGAGGAGAAATTTATTTTCACCCTCATGAAAATATAGAGAAATCTTTTTGATGGCCATAGTGAGAGCTGGTCACCAGGGAGGAGAGAAAGTCAGCCTATGGAAATCACTCTCAATTAACAAGTAGCAGGTCAGAAGAAGTTATGGTGATTTTAATTACAGCACAAGTTTTGAGCAATTACTGGCCTCTAACTATGCAAAAATAATTTGAGAGGTTTTTTTTTTTTTTTTTTAGCTCAAATTATCTATGCATTAGATAATAATTGTTAGCAATGGAGACCTATATGATTGCCTCTAATTTTTCCTACAAATTTGAAGTTGTTGCATTAAATGGCCTTGTTGCAGGACTTTTCCCTAATTCAGCTGAAAATGGGGTCCTTGATCCACAGCCACAAAAATTTAGGCTTGCAGACAATTTGAAGGGTGAGAATAATGGGATTATTGGGCAAAAAGGAATACAGAGGGGAAAAGGATTCTCTGCAAGGCCAGAATTCCTGCCAGTGTAGGCTTCCCACCTCACAGATTGAATTCCAGGCTCCACACAGGAAGAGGAGAGGAACCAGGCTCCTCCTCGCTGCAGACAGCATGAACTTCTTGAGGCTCTACCCCCCCGGCGCGCAGGCCGGTTGCAGTTTTGCCAGGGAGCCCTTCCCACCTAGCTGCCTCAGCATCATTTGTTTATACATGTGTGTTACTGTTAATGTTTTGTCCTACTTACATGTTTATATAACACACAGTAGTGTGGAAAAACATGCTATATTTTTGAAACTGGAAATCTGTATGAGAAATTCTATTTAGATCCTGTTGCTCAAAATATGATCCATGGACCAGCAACATAAAATCTCGCTAAAAATGTATACTCTCTGTCCCTGCCTCAGAACTGTTAAAACAAGTACGGTGTTTTAGTAAAATTCCCAGGTAATTCAATGCACATTAAAATTTATGGGGCATTGCCTTAGATCACAAAGCTATTCCTTTGGAGCTCCTTGTGCCTCGAAATTGTAAATACTTGGAGAACTGGCCTTGAAAATCCAAATTCACAAAGGGATGGGATCACCATAGTTAACCAGTATGTTAAGAACTAAATCTAGACGAAAGGAGAACTAATTGCCTGTGGATATATGCAAAAAGAAATTATATTATTTACTAAGCCTGATCCCAAGACCTAAGGAAACATCAAAAAGAGGCTCTAAATATTTGAAGGTTGTCCACTAGAATAGGAATGGAAATTACTCCCTATAAACCCAGAGAGAATTACTAGGATCAACAAATAGAATTCACAGGAAGAGAGATTTTGGTGCCAGATAATTGAATTGTGGGTACATGCAATGCTTTTCCTCACAAATGGCATCTATTGGTCTCCTTTCTTCAAGCCGAGGTTTACTCAGTTATCTGTCATGGGCTCTGTTGAAAGAGCCTCATAAGTAAGAGGTTTGAACTGAAAGACTACAGAAGAACGACCTCAGAGGTCACTTTCAAGTCTGAAATTCTAGGATTTGTCCACTCAGGGAATAACAAATGCCTGTGAATAATTGGATATATGTGACAAGTGAAAAGAGAACTGTTTGAGTGAACATAAGTAATGGTTAGGTTTAGCAACTAATAAGAATAATCAGCTACACAGCCTGTGCAGATTTAAGAGGCAAATTACATGTTTAGAAAGGCTGACTAACAAGAGGGCTCTTAGCTATTTCGTGAGGACTTGAAAAATCACTCGTTGAGCCCTCTGCTGGCTGATATGTAGGGCACTGATTTTTAGATAGGAAAGGAGACTAAATTTCCCCCCTGGGAATAATAGGTGATATTTGTACATTTAAGAAAAGTAGTGAGAAAGAGCAAGGATATGTTGATTAAGATGTGGCTTATGAGAACTGCAACTTGTTTGACTCTTGGACATTTATTTTTGATTATCATTGTAATAGCAGTTGATTCAATTGCTGCCATATGGTGACATCAGCAAATAATTTTTATTTTTAAATATGTGAATCAACTTGATTTTCAAAATCTGTGTGGGGAATTATAATTCTATAAAGCTTCCAAACAGTACAATTAATAAAGTACTAGCAGTTTCCTAAACTAAAAATTAAAGAGAATGCAGAATTACTTTAGAAGAGAAACATATCTGTATAAAGGTTCTTCATGTGATTCTGTATGTTTAGAAATAGGTTTATTTTAAGATTAAATCAACAGTGAAGGTTAAGTTACTATCATTTCTAGAATGTAATGGTAAGAGAGAGAATCCAGTGCATGGTAATAAAAAATACCTACTGTAGAATATTTCCATCATCCCCAAATGAAAGATATTATCATCCCCCAAAGTTCCTCCTATTGTGCTTTGCTTTCAGTAAAACTTCTAACACCTGCACAACCTAGAAAACTATCTGAATTTAATTAGTTTTGCTTGTTCGAGAACTTCAGTAGAAATGTATTATGTTCAGCTTCTCTGGATCTGAAAGATTCACCCAGGTTGAGTTCATCACCAGTTTGTTCCTTTTTATTGATGAACAGTATTCCACAATTTGCTTGTCACTTCCCATGGTGATGGACATTTAGCTTATTTTCAGTTTTTGGTTTCTATGAAGAAAGCTGCTATGAATTTTTAATTCTCTTGTGTAACTATCTAGGAGTGGAATTTCTGGTACTTAGGGTAAATGTATAACTACAAAAAAACTCTCCGTTTTTCATAACAATTTTAGGTCCATTTATTATGAAAAAGTTATACATTCCTGTAAGTACTGTATGTATGAGAGCTCAAATTGCTCCACTATCTTGGAAATATTTGGTATTTTTAAGCTTTTTTTTGTTTTAACCCTTCCAGGGTGTGAAAACTTATATCTCATTGTGGTTTTTAACTTGCATTACCTTAATGACTAAAGATGTTGAACATTTTTCTATGTTGACCATTTATATGTCTTCTTTAACGTCTTTAATGAGTTATCTTTTCAAATTTTTGCCCATTTTTATTGAGCTCTTTACCTATGTATTGTTGATTTCTTAATACGTTAGTAAGTTCTTTATCAGGTGAAGAAAATTCATTAGTGTTGGTTTATAAAATATATTTTGAAACCATGAATGGGTATAAGATTTTGGAAGTTTTTTTTTCCTCCAACAATTGAGATGGTTATATGACTTTTATCTTTTAACTGATGAATTACATTGAATTTTTTTTAATGTTAAGCCTCCCTTAAATTACTGAATAACAATAGAATATTTCTTATGTTTTTTCATCCATTTGCTAATATTTTAGTAAGGACTGATGTTTCTAATCTTAGGAGAATTATTAGTTCACATTTATCTATTTTTTTCAATTTCCTTGTCAGGTTTCATTTTTTTTTTTTTTTTTTTTTTTTTTTTTCTGTTTTTGAGACTGGGTCTCACTCTGCCACCCAGCCTGAAGTGCAGTGGCACAGTTATGGCTCACTATAGCCTCGATATCCGTAGGCTCAGGTAATCCTCCTACCTCAGTCTCCCAAATAGCTGGGACTACAGGTGTGCATCACCACATCCAGCTAATTTATATATATAGATATTTTGTAGAGATGGGGTTTTGCCATGTTGCCGGCCTGGTCTCAAATTCTTAGACTCAATCGATCGCCCACCTTGCCCTCTCAAAGTGCTGGGATTACAGGCGTGAGCCACTGCTCCCAGCCTCTTGTCAAGTTTTGATATCAGGATTATAGAGCTCATAAAATGAATTGGGAAGTATTCTATACTCTTCTATTATCTGAAAATGCTTTTAGAAGATTGACATTATTTATTCCTCGAATGTTTGAAAACTCAACAATGAAGCCTCTGGCCTATTTTAGGAAGTCTGTTTTAAGAAGATTTTAATCATTAATTCAATTTTTAAAATGGAGATGAAGCTGTCAGATTTTTTATTTTCTCGATCACTTTTGATAAGCTATGCATTAACAGTTTGCTTCATATAAGTTGTGACTTTATTCACCTGGAGCCCATAGTATTTACATATTTTATTTGTATTATCTAAAAGACTTTTTGTTGATCTTTTTTCATTCATGACATGGCTAATTTGTGTTTTCTTATTTTCCTTCATCAGTCTTCTTAAGTGTGTTTTGATGCTATTGATCTTTTCTTAAAATAAATTTTTGGTTTTGTTGGATTTTTAAAGATTGTTTTGCTCTGTACAAACACACATTCCTTGGCTATATTTGCTCTTCTTTTTCTAACTTACTGATTCTAGCTGTCAGTTTCTCTCAAAGCACTGCTTTAGCTGCAAATCACAAATTTCAATATTGGATACTTTTATTATCATTTAGTTAAAATATTTTCTAAATTACTTTATAATTTCTTCTTTGTCTATTTTGTTTTTAGGAGGGTGTTTTTAATTTCCAAATATATGGTTGTGTTTTTATTTAAATACTTTTTTTTTTTTTTTTGGCTGGTTACATGGTGCATGCCTGAAATCACAGAATTTGGGTGCACTGAAGCAGGAAGATCATTTGAGCCTGTTGGTTCAAGATCAGCCTGGGCAACATAATAAGATCCCATCTTACTATTTAACAATTAGTCCAGCCTGGCGCACATGCCTGCAATCCTAGCTACTAGGGAGGCTGAGATAGCAGGATTGCTTAAGTCTAGGAGGTCAAGGTTGCCTTGAGCTATGATTGAACCACTGCACTCCAGCATGGGTGACAGAGGGAGAACCTGTATTCAAAAAAAAAAAAAAAGAAAAAGAAAAATAGGCTTTTGCTATTGATTTCTAAGTTAAGATTATGGTATCTTGTTCCATGTGCAGCTATAGTTTTTTTTTTTGAATATATACATATATTTGTGGATATTTACATATAAATATAAACATCCATTAGGTTGATAGGTTTATTCAGATTTTCTGTAGGCATACTGATTTTTTTTTGTGTGTGTACATTCTATCAGTCACTGACAAAGTTGTGATAAATTTTCCAACCATAATTCTGGATACATTTACTTCTCCCTGAAATAAATTTTGATGCTTATTTATTAGGTATATACATTTTTAGTTGTTATGTCTTCTTGATAAACGGATCTTTTTATAATTATGAAATGCTACTTTTATCCCTAATAAAACTGTGTTTTCAAGCCCGTTTTTCTACTCTCATTGTAGTCACACCAGATGGCACCTGTGTTTCAATCTTTTTATTGTTAACCAATTTCTGTCTTTATATTTGAAATGTGTTTCTTATGCACAGCATATGATTTATCTCATTGTTTTTTTTTCTCATTTTCAAATCTTGTCTTTATTTAATCCACTTACATTTAATATAATTATTTATAAGATTGTGTTGAAGTCCTAACTTTCTTGATTCTGTTGTTTCTCTATGCTCTTTAAATAACTGAATGTATTTAAGCCTTCTGTTTTATATATTCTATTAACTTTTTATCTGAACCCCTTTATTGGTGCTTGCTACAGAAATTACAGCATAAATTCTTAACTCATCACAGTCTACCTTGAATTAACATTTTACCACTTCACATATAATACTAGAACCTCTCTCCACATATTTTATACTGTTGCTGTCATTTATTCCTATATTAATAGCCTCATGACACTTTGTTATTATTTTTCTTTAAATATTCAATTGTCGGCTGAGCAAATTAAAATTACAAATTAAAATTACTTAAAATTACTAAGTAAATATATGTATTCCATATTTACACATATAGTTACTACATTTTCTGTAGATTCAAATTTCTACCTGGCATCAGTTCCTCTTGAAGAGCTTCCTTTGGCATTTTTCTTGTAATTGATATTTGATAGCGTCGATTTTTTCCACTTTTGTTTATATAAAAATGTCTTTAGAGTTTATTTTTTGAAGTTTTTTTGCTGTCTGTAATTTTGGATTAACAGATATTCTTTTTATCCCCTTTCATCACCTTAAAGATACAGTTTCATTGTCTTCTTACTTGGATTATTTCTGATAGAGTATCAGTTGCTATTTTCTAATTATTATTTTCCTAATTGAAATGTCATTTTTTCACTGCTCGCTTTTTAAGATGTTCTATATACCATTGGTTTGCATTACTTTGAATTTATATCCCTAAATGTGATTTTCTTTGTATTCATTCTACTGTGGTTTGTTGACTTTCTTATGTCTGTAAATACATATTTTTCATCTAATGGGAAGCATCTGGTCATTATTTCTTTATTTGGCTCCCCCAACCCCTATCCTGTATATCCTCTCCTCCTGGATGGCAAATACTTACATGCTAAAGTAGTTAATATCATTTCGCAGGCACTAAATTCTTTTATTTTTTAACAGTGTTTTTTCTTTGCTTCAGTTTGAATAATTTTTATTGACCCGCCTCCAAGTTTACTTATTCTTCTACAGTAACTACCCCATTCAGTTCATCTAGTAAATTATTTTTAGATTGTTTTTTAAGTTTCTGTTTCTCTTTTGAAACAGTCAATCTCTTCATTTGTTATATCCATTTCCCCTTGATATTTCAAAACATAGCGATAATGGTTATTGAAGTCTGTGTCTATTCCGTTACCTGTGTCATTTGTGGGTCTGCTTCAATTCACTGTATTTTTAACTTGGATATGGTCACATTTTCTTGCTTCTTCATATAGATGATAATTTTTTTATCCTGACTATTATGTATAATAAAAAAGTGAATGTTGTAGTAAAGGCTTTGTTTGATTTTTGTTGTTTTTCCAGGTAGGTAAGCTCTTTTCTCTTCCTGGTGGTTAAGATGTAGGAATCCTCTGCCAGAATTTTTTGGTTGAGTAGATCTGATATGGCACTTATATTTTATTAAATTAAATTCACCTGTGATTAGATGTACCGGCTACCATCAGTATTGTCTCTACCTTTTTTATCTTAGTTTTTGGAAGTTGGAAGTCATTGGGCTGCAGTTTCAGATATTTGGTTTATCTTTGGATTCATCTCTAGTAAAGCCTCAAAATCAAAGGTACTGGGAATACCCCATGATTCCTCTCAGTTTTCAGCCCCTTTTCCACTGCTGGTTTCTTGGCAAAATTTGTTAGGCAAGAATTGATGGCCCAAACTCTTTCTGATGTACTGAAGGCTATAAAACATTGAAGAAAAATGCTCTAATGGTTTAATTTTTTCTTTAATGGTGTGACACAAAAGGGTCGGAGAAGTAGGGCTATAGATGATCAGCACAGTTAAGGTGTTTTCTGTTTGTTTGTTTGTTTTTAAGGTGGTGGGAAAGCGTGAAGACAATTCCCAGATGCCAGGGAATTGTGTATGTGTGTGCATGAATGGGTGTCTTGGCTGTGAGGAATGCTGCAAGTGAACTTAATTCAACTACTAAAGACAATAGTAGCTATATATAACACTTTGAACTTCACAAAGCACATTTATATGTCACCTTACTCACCTTACCAACAGTGATCTTCACTGATCATTCCATAGTCTCCTTGGTTGGATATTCTTCTTCATCTCAACATTTAAGATTCAACATTCAACTGATATGAGGTTCAGTTGCTGGGTCTCATCTTACCTGTTTTGGTTTACTTCATTCAGTCTCCCAGCTGAAAATGCCATATATGAGCCACAGTTTTCCAAAGTCATGTCTGTATTCCAGGAAGCTCTTTTGAAAATCAGATTTGTAGATAAGGACACAAGAACTTTCTTTTGGCTATCTCCGCCAAGACGTCTAATAAAACTGACCTACCATATCCAAGGCTGAACTATTTATCTCTTCACAACTCCCCCACCCACACACATACACACAAAGACTATTCCACCTGCAGCCTTCTCCACCCAAGATGATAGGGATTGCATTATTTGAATTAGTCAGGCTTATGCTATAAAATGTTGTGGTGGTACAAAAGCCTAATTCCAATCTGGGTTATCTAAGGACATGAGCTGGCCTATAGCTTTACAGTCATCATATATTGAATAAAGAGAACACAATGTGCTTGCTCATAGTTATTGTTAAATAAAAATTTACAAACATAAGAATATTGATAATGTGCATGCACTTGCTGGTTAATAAACATCAGCTGGGCCTTTGAGTGATGCCCCATTCTCACCTGAGCAAATCAGAATAAACCAACATATCTGTTGAAAAAGCTAAAGGAAATTAAGCATAGGTAACTCTGCTCCGAAAGCCAAGGAATGATTTAAGTTTACCTGCCATAAAGGGAAGTCGTAAAGTTTAATTTATTGCTGAAAATGTAAGAAAGCAACAACTTTATCTAATTGCAGACCCGCCAGCATTACCAGGACTCCTGATTCTCTTTGATCTGCTTGTATGTGTTCTCTCTCAAACAGATTTACATGTTACTGACATCTTTTAAAATGTGATAAAATTCTGCAACAAAGTCACGGAACTTAGAGTCATTCTTGGGTCATTTTTTCCCTCATATTCTTGTACATTCTTATAAATCTTTTGGGATTTACCTTTAATATATGTAAGAATCCCATCCTTTCCTGACCACCTCCATTACACCCACCCCAGTTCAAGCCATCAGCATCTTCCATTTGAATTTCTGCAATAGGCTTCTTGCTCATCTTCCTGTTTCCATGTTTGTTTCTCTACAACCATTTTCTGCACAGTAGCCAAATTGAATTTTACAAAAAAATTTCTGCTCAAATTCCTACAAGGGGTTCCGGTTTCTCTCTGGATCATAGCCAAAATCTCTGCAAAGGCAAACGAGGCCCTACCTGATCTGGCTCTTACTACCTGTCAGTGTCATCTGTTGTCTGGCGTCCCTCCTGTGTCTGCTGTAGCCACACGGGTTTCTTTGTTGCTCTGTGAACATACCAGTTATGGTCCTGCCATAGGGCCTCTGCACTCACTATTCCATCTGCCTGGAATGTTTTCCTACTCAAAAGAAGTTAGCTTTCTCATCACACCTGCCACCTATTGTAGGCATAGGTTTCTGTTAAATGCTTCCATATTTTCCTCTGTGCTCTTTATAGACCTGAATGAAGGGAAGACACAAAGATAAAGGATCAGTAACAAGGAATGCAGATTTGTATTTATCCACCTTTGTAAGACATTGAGTAAAACCATACTACTGAGGAATGAATGTTGAAGTAGATCAGAATTTGTTACTAACTGTGTAAAATATTATGAGTCCTCATCGATATTTCCAGTTCTTTTCATGGATTACAGATCCACGTGCTCTTAAAATTTGAGTGCCACCGTACAACTTGACCGTATGAGAAGATGTTAAGAGATCTTCTGACTGAGCACTTAAGATCCAGTGTAGAAACTTCCATGTCTTTTTCCCCTTTATGAACTCTGAGCTCATGAGGAAAGAGCAGCCTCCAAAAACGGGTTAACTTTCATTACTCTGGACCCTTGAGTTACTGTGAGAAGCAAGATCCCTACTGAATCTTGATGGGCATGTCACATACACAGGGAATCATTGTTGCCACAAACAACCGGAACTTTAAAATTGTTATTATAGCCTAACCTAACTTGTCTTAAATTATATACTGCTCAATTCTTTCCTTATGTTGTACCAGGGTTGTCTCCCGTGAAGAGATCAATATAGCTAACAGGAATTCATAAGGAAAATGTATTATTTCATTCAGTGAGTGATTATTAACCACCTCAATTTACTGCACACTGAGAATATAGTGATAAGCAAAAAATCCTGTCTTCTTGGAGCTTACATTCTGTAAGTTGAAGTTGTGTTGAGCAGAGGGAATGATGAGGCTAACATCTTGCCAAAAGGGAAACTCAGCCCAGGATGATAAGGATGAGAGACACAAGGAGTGCAGGGCAAAGTTAGAGAGGATTCCAGTCTGGTTGGATGCAGAGTATAAGGTTGGGAAGAAGTAAAGGACCACCGGAAGTCAGTCCTAGGAAATCAGCCTTATGAGAGTGAGGACAGCCAGGTGAAAATACAAGAGAGTGGTCACTTCCAGTCACCTTGAATAGACCATGTATAGTGAAACAGGCTGCCTTACAGATGGGGAATGAAGTGACTGTGAAGGCTAAAGCAGATACTGTGCAGTGAAGCAGCCTGGGGTTGAGAGGATGGGGATTGCCTGGAAGTGGAACAGAAGTGACCGGTGTTTAGAAGTTGAGCAGCAAAATGTTTTCCAAACCTTACTAAATCCCAAGATCTATGCTGTTGAATTCCTATTTGGTCTACTCCACTTAAGCCAGAAAAAGAGCTAGAGGGCATTCAGAAAGCTAGATATCTACTTCTAATAATTATCATGGGCGCAGGGGAGGGTAGGAATTTAAAAATGGCATAAGAATTAAAAATTGCCAGCTCTCCAGAGATGTAGGTTTACATTGCATAGGAAAATGGAGGAAAACTATAAGATAACTCTCACCACAGAGAAAGAAGCCGCAGCTCCAGACACGGGACTTTAAATTCCTAGTTATATGTATTGCCACATAAAGGTAAACTGATTTATACCACCACCGAGGTGCTTTGAAAGACAGAAAAATTCTTAGACCTGACAACTTTTAGTTGAGCAGAATTAATTGGAATGAAGATGAAGCAGATAATAGAATAAAAATTTTATTATGACCATAGATGGATGTATTAAAGAGCATTTCCTTTGTATGAAAGAAAAGAATACCAATTAAAGCTGTTTAGGTATATGAAAATTCAGAGGATTAAACCAATTTTTCCGCTAATTGTAAATAGAGATTTAATCTCTTACTGTGTTCATCCTTGAAATTCAAATCAAGCAAAATTATTTGTAGAGGAAGCAGAGAGGATGAGTGTAGTGGGATTAAAAACTGTCCTATAAAGAGTGAGATATTGTGGGGAGATATAAGCCTGTAATTTTTATACAGCAGGACATTATTATTTCAAATTAACCTAAAAAGAGCTTGAAAATGTTTAGACTATATCTGGTTAGTAAATGGGTTAACTGATCCATACATTTCATGCATCATGATTTCAGTAGGAAATAGCTTCAGGATGGAGTTGAAAGCTACAGACCTGAGCTGCTTTTCTAGGTTTTGAATGTTAGACATTGTTCTTGACCTTTCTTAACCTCAACTTCAACAGCATTCAGACAAATTGGTTAATTATACGGGCTAATAGGTCACCCAAATATGTGTAATTGGACCAGTCGTATGCAAATTAGGACGATGATTGGAGAATTAAATAATGCTTGCAAAATTGGATGATTTAGTAATACCCATTAATAAAATTCTGTGAAATTATTAAATTTGGATTCTTTCTAAAATATTCTCACTCTCTGCTCCATCTTATTTCATTAACACTTACTTATCCTCCACACTTAGTCTTTCTCAAGTACTTTCCAGACTCCCTCTCTAGCGTCACCCTGCACACGATTAAATGTTTCCTTAACTGTATGCTATTGATCTTTGCTTCAGCACTTCTCATGTTGACTAATATGTATGTATTTTTGGGTACATCTTCACTCTTAAGGCTGCAAATCCTTTAAAAATGCCCTGTATATTGTGCATCTCTTTATCTTTAGCACTTGGTAGACCGCCTTTACATAGGATGTCTTCAAATTTGTATTGAGTCAAAAAGGGTAAAGCAAATGTAAATAACTGAAAATTTTCTCTATTTTTGAAAACTTTAGAAAAGGAGATTTATCCTTTATAAGTTCAATGTATAATGAATTATTCTTTTATAAAATGGTACCATGAGATGACACTAATGTAGACTAAATGATTGAAAATGGGCTTCCTTCTGTGCCTCATGGGACTTCATTTTCCCCTTTATCTTTATTTATTAAAAAAGGATAGCGCCTATTCTTCTTAAAATACCTGTCTCTCTTGTTAACTTTAACAATGGTGGTTAAGAGAGTTGAATTATTCTATGTGTGTGTATATAAATTCTGAGAACTGTAAAACATATACCTGTAAGTTTCTATTACTGCATTAACATGGTCACTTTCTAAAAAATAAGATAAATTAGAGAGGGCAGATTCATCAGGTTGAGGAACCCTCATTTGATGTGAGGATTGAATGTACGACTCATACGTACATTTTAATATTAATTGGATGTGGTTAATAATACTCTTAACCCATATAAAGTTGAGATATTGATGGAAAAAATGAAAAATTATGTTGTTTTTTAGTTTTTAAAAGTCTGTTTTACTAGCTTTATTAAATTATGGAAATAAGGAATATATACATTCATTCAAAAAATGTTAATTTTTATGTGTTCCTTAAAATTTCTGGAATTCAAATGCATGCATATATTTTTATATAATTGAAATTATAGCACAAATCTAATTTTGAATACTTTCTTCACTTATTAATGTATGCTGAACATTTTACTGTATTTTTATATAATCGAATAATGTTTATCAAGTATATTATCATATTTTGCCTAAATGTTTCATTATTTCTGGGTGTTTAATTGTTCCTGATTTTGCTGCTATAAATTATTATAAGAAGCATATTTCCACATACAGGTTTTACTTCTTTGGGATTATTCTTTTGGATTTAATTTCTAGAGGAAGGATAGTTAAACTACTGGACTTGATTTACCTTCAGCAAACCCCTAAAGAGGAAAGGGAAAATATTTACCTTCTTAGTAAAGAAATCTCTTATTACACATTAAGACTCTGAAGCTATATTAAACTATTGACAGTAATTTGAATAAATAAATAATGAAAAATATTTTTTATTATTCATTTCTTATTTGACAAATAAAAATGTATATATGGTGTTACACATGATGTTTAGTAATATGTATGCATTGTGCAATGACAAAATCAAATAACTAACATATGCATTACCTCAAAAAGTAATGATTTATTTGTAGTGACAAAGTAACAACACTTAAAATCTACTTTCTTGTACAATAAATTTCTTTTTGAAATCTGTTTGAAAGTGCCAGGCTGGCCCTTGCTTGGCTCACTGCATCCTCTGCCTCCTGGGCTCAAGCAATTCTCCTGCCTCAGCCTCCCGAGTAGCTGGGACTACAGGCACCTGCCACTATGCCCAGCTAATTTTTGCATTTTCAGTAAAGACTAGGTTTCATTATGTTGGCCAGGCTGCTCTCAAACTCTTGACCTCTGGTGAATCACCCACCTTGGCCTCAATCCCCAAGTGCTGGGATTACAGGCGTGAGCCACGGTGCTCAGCCTCAATAGCTTCCTTAAACTTATTCCTCCTAATTGAAATTTTCCATTCCTTGAGCAACAGCGAACAAAAGTATTTAAGAAACAAACAAAAACAAAACAAATTAGAAAAATAATGTTAGCTTCAGGAGAGAAAGGAGTTTCTAGGACTTCTTACTTCAATACTCAGTGTTTGTTTTCTGAGAGCTTTTCCCCAAGAAAAAAACAATGCTGTAGCACAAGGGGAATGTATGGTTCTTAAAAAGTGCAGTAAAATTACTCTTCATAAAGATTTTACACTAACAATGTGTTAGTTTATCTTGTCAATTCTAGGAGAACATTGTGCACAATTTGAAAATGTGTGTTATTAGACATAATTTTAGTAAAATTATTATATTAAGTTTTTCTTGAAAGCAGAAGTAAAATAAAACAACAGGGACACCTGGGATTGTAAACTCTAATTTGTTTACTTATTCCTTCAAAATCTATTATAATACTAGTTCTTTTAAGTGAGAGATTTTTCCTTCATCTTTCGGTTTGTGAATTAATCTGCAGTCACATGCATTTGGTGACTCAGGGCTTTTATTAATTATTTTAAAATTTTAACATTAGAGTTCTATCAAAAATCTATACTATATTATAGATATATTTTCAGAGAAGGCTATTTTTATTTTCTTGAAACAGTAGTCCCTCAAATCTCCTTAAAAGTTATAGGTTAAATATTTTTAATTTTTTTTTCCCAAAAATCTGTTTTCTCATTATGGTTATTATTTTTCTATTTATTTGTTTTTCCTTTTTAATGCTTCTTTTCCAGATGCTTTCTGTTTCTTTTTTTCTCTTCAAATTTGTGAATGAAAGATTAGGCTGCTTAATGTAGGTATCTGGCAAGACATGTCTGTCATGGTCCTGCAAGTTTTAAGAGCTGTGAGTTGAGACCTGCTCTGGAGTCCATGACTGCTATTTTCTGGCAGTATGATATATATAGGCAAGTTGAACTGAGCCTCACTTCTTTGGAATGTGTTCTATACTACTCCACATTCATGCTTTCTCTAAGAGGTAAAGATAACATTCATTCATTTATGCATTTCTTTTTTTTTTTTTTTTTTTTTAACAAATTCTGGTTGTGATAGTCAATAGATTCAAAATGCTGGGGAGCAAAGGTAGGAATGTAGATAAAACTCTCCTGAGGAACAATTAATACATTACAAATGTGTTAAGAGATAAGGATAAGCATAGTTTGTGTAGGCTTAACCTCAACCTGGCTTGGGAGTGGAGACTATAAGGGGTCAAGAGTGGCAGTGAGGAGTGAAGTTGGATAGGTTGTATCTCTGAAGGGCTCATAGCGGCAGTGCTGACTAAAGTAAGAATTGATGGACCTTTGGAAATTAGAAAGGAGGATTGATTAGGAAATAGGGCATCCAAAAGGAAAGCCTTTCACACAGAGAGAAAGCCAAGTGCAAAGGTGAAATGTTTCAGAAAGAGCATGGTGGATTTGAAAAGCCACAAGTAGCATAGCATGCTTAGAGAGGCAATGGGTGGGACGAGAGATTGCTGGTCAGGAAAGCAAGTGGCCAGCTTGGAGGTGGTAGCTGAAGCTATTCACACCCATGTGATCTGGGAGACACTGTAACATGGCATTTTGTTAGGAATTCAGAGACCTGAAATCTCTAACTGGGTGAGCTTAACCAAATAACTTAATTTCTGAGGGCTCTGCTTCCTCCTTTGTAAAATGAGCATATGATTTTTAACCAGCACCCCAGGAAGCCCTCCAATGGGTGCTAGGTGGGGAGGGGAACTTGGTGGCCAGAGCTCTTCATCCCCTGTCTCCTTGGCTTATACTGTATCAGTTTTGTTTTTTGCCTAAATTATTTGCTTACAAATTGAATTTATTTATTTATTTATTTATTTATTTATTTATTTATTTATTTATTTATGACAGCCTCGCTCTGATGCCCGGCTGGGGTGCAGCGATTTATGATCGCTGGGGTGCGATCTCGGCTCACTGCAGCCTCCACCTCCCAGCTTCAAGCGTTCTTGTGCCACAGCCTCCCTAGTAGCTGGGATTACAGGTCTGTGCCACCAAACCCAGCTAATTTTTTGTATTTTTAGCAGACACAGGATTTCACCATGTTGGATAGGCTGGTCTAGAACCCTTGATCTCAAGTAATCAACCCATCTCAGTCTCCCAAAGTGCTGGGATTACAGGTGTAAGCCCCCGTGCCCAGCCTATTTATTTATTATTTTTGGAAAACTGACCTCCACAAAAAATACCTTGAAACCCACAAGACTAACTTATCTGAGGTCTTTCTGTATCCCACACCAGTTTAGGAAAAATAGCAATGTTTACTGTTCGAAAGGGCAGTAGACCAAAAGTTCAAAGGTCTGATTTTTATGGTTGGTAGACCTCTGTGTGGCCATAGGGAGCCAATTTTCCTTAGCTGATTTTTTTTAATTATAAAAGAGGACAGATATTATCTGCCCTTCTTATCTTGATTTTTTCCAAAACTGAAATAAAATCAGATATGTTGAAGTGCTTACTGAATAGTGAGGTATTTTTAAAATGACTGTTATTCTTAAGGAAACTAGTACCTATGCTGAAAGGTGTCTCTAGGTATGAGTTTCTAATACATAAAAGATGCCCTTGGTATGATGAATCTGGTTATTTAATGGAGGTGTCACACTTCTTATGTTACATTTTTCTTGGCTCAAGTTCTGTTACTTAAAAGTGAGATAAAAATCTCTGTACTGGACAGTTTTCTCCATAGCTTCCTAGATTTATCAGAATGAATTTTATTAAAAGAAAAATAAATATTAATGATCATTTTAAACGTCATTGGAAAGTGATGGTAACCTTATATCCCAGGATGCTTCCTTGAGTTATTCGTTCTGCTTAAGAGCATCCATTAGGCTAGAATATGATGAATCTTCTTTTCATAGTAGTTTCATTACAAAGCTCAGGAGAAGTAGGTTTAGATGTTTGTTTTGTTGTTGTTGGTCATGGTGATCTTTTAATGGAGCATTTCAAATTCAACAGCCCTTTCTCCTATTAATAATACTGACCTTTCTCAAGAGTAAAACTTAGGTTTGTGTTATGTTAAAAGATCTTCCTTTATGCAGTGTGAACAGGGTAAAATATCAAGGTTGAAGGAAATAGATAACTCTGTCTACAAATACTGCAGCCAGTTCCACATTGCAGATGAGGAAAAAGAATACTTTTTCCCTCTAAGAAGTTATTACTCAGAGGGAGTAACATAGTCACCCGGTTTTTCTGAATCCAAATCCTGTGCACATTTCCATATGCTAGCAGGATCCAGTTTAAGGAGGACTTTGCTGTTCTGCAGAGTCTAAAATATGTCTCTGGATCCCTGTTCTTAACCCAGGCTGCATGTAGTAATGATTTGAGAGTGTGGCATAGCCCCAGCTCCAGAGATTCTGATTTAATTGTTCTTGAAGGGGGGCACCAAACATTGGTATTTTTACTTTCTTCCCAAGGGATCCAAGGGATTCTAATGTGCAACCAGAGTGAGAACAACTAATTCTGGTAAAAATTAAGCAGATAAGCGATTTATTCAGATTTGTGTTGTAAAAATATTATTTTGGTGTCAGTGTGAGAAATAGATTGGATGAAGTTAGATGAGGAGGGCAGTGGCCAGTGAGGCTGGCACAGCCACGCAGCCATGAACCAATCTGAGCCCATGCCAAGAATTCCCAATATTGCTTACAATTTCTGGATGAAGAATCTTGTTGTTACCAAGTCCTCTGGGATCTGTTTCCCTGATCTTAGTTGACCCTTCTGCTATCATATTTACTGGTCATTCTCTCCTGGTGCTTTGAGCTACACCTTTCTCTGGTTGCCCTAGCTAGGATTTTGAGCCAGCACCCTTTCCCAGATAAAGAGGGAAACCAAATGTGTTGCTGTGAACACAGTTTTGAATGGGGCATCCTGGTATTTTCTCTCATCTGAGCAGTCATTTCAGGAGGATTTTGCTTACAGCTCCCAAGTTTCAGTCTCACCAAGGCTCTCCTCTTGTCCTCCCTGGACTTAAAACATAGTTCAGCTTCACCCATGGCAGAATCACTGTATCTCACTACAAGGAGACACCTTCATCCTCTGTTGCTCTTTAGAAGAGTCAGCAGCATTGGCCCTATGGGAGGCAGGAGAACTAAGGTCACCCCAAGTCCCAGTGTTATTTCTGCCTCATAGAAGAACTTGGAGCATTCCATCACTAAAAGGTGATGCTGTCTTTTTTGGAAGACCCCCCCCCCCAGCTGTCCATTCCATTTATATTAGCTCCTGAGCCCTGAAACTATTCCCTCAATACCTGTTCTCTTCAGCTCTGAGTTACCACCCTTCACAATTAGCAGGAGTGCAGGAGGCCTGGATTTAAACTTGGATGTAATCTCAGTTTAATTCATTGTTAGTAGCACCAACTCAGTGTTACTGGGTTTCAGTTTTCTGACTTGTAAAAGTAGGAAAAATTATATGTACTCTTCAAACTTGAAAAAACCTATAAGCATAAGAAGGGAGTACAATATTGGTACAGAGGATGCGTTCAACAAATGAGAGTTGATTTTTTTTTTTTTTGCTATTATGATTATTAAGTTTGGATGCCTTCAAGTCTGCTGAGAGAGCAAACACATAAACAAAAATGTTAGTCTTTGTAATGGCTAAATGGGGATACACGTATCTTCATATGTATATTATATATATTTATTATATACATTTAATTCAATATATTTAATATAGAATTATTTATAATATAATTATACATTATGTATATTATATGTATATTGAAACAAGGGAAATGGAGTGGGAGAGAGGAAAAGGGGTAATCAGGGTAGGAAGAAGACAGGCTTTCCTGAGATCTTATTATTTTTATGCAGCGATGATTATTGTTTTTGTTTGCTCTGTTTGCTTCCTGGTCTAGTACTTAATGAATATGGGATGAGGAAAAATAGACAACAAATTTTTGATTGTGTCAGGATTAAGAGTCAAAAAAAGATGAAAATATATTGCCATTATATCATGAAAGTTCATTTAAAATGTATGCAGTCATAATTAGGATTGATGCTAAATTGCTGTTTAATTACTGATTTGTTTTAAATTTAGATTAATTTCGAAGCTTTTATTAAACATACTCTTTTTATAAGGTAAAGTTCTTTGTAAGTCAATTAAATGCTGTCAATAAGAAATACCTTTTGATAACTTAATATAGTTGATTAATTAAATAGAAATGTTTGTCTAACAGAGAGTAATCCAAATTGACCTTGACTTCTCTATTGCAGATGGGGACACAGAGAGAAGACAGATGCTAAACTTTGCCTAAATTGAATTAATATTTGATTTAAAATTTAATATTTAAATATTAAACTCCTTATTAGTAAATAGTTTTTAAAAGCATCATTGAAAATACTAATTCCAAAAACAGTTGATGGCTTTAAATAATTTATTTAAAGCCTGTAATCTAAGGCAAGCTCCTTACTAAAGTGTCTGTCTCATTTCTATTTAACATGAAATTAGCATACTTAATGGACAAGTCCAATTACAAAACAAATTCCTGTAGGAATTTCATGCCTCAAAAAAGGAAAAGAGAAGATAGCATGAGAGAACGTATATTGGATACTACAGTAGAATCATTGTTCAACTTTAAAGGGATTTATTCAACTACATCACCACCTAGCCCATATGTCACAATTTTGTCCACAAGAATATTATGGGTGATTTTTGTAAAAGGCCTGGGATGCAGTTAAGATAAACAAAACAAATGACACATTTGATCTGCCACTCCAATAAGAGTTTAAAAAAACAGACAGAATCTCACTCTGTCACCTAGGCTAGAGTGTAGTGGAACAATCATGGCTCACTACAGCTCCCAACTCCTGGGCTTGAATGATCCTCCAGCCTCAGCCACTCAAGTTGTTAGAGCCATAGTCTCACACCACCATGCCTGGCTATTTTTTTTAAAAAATTTGTGTAGAGACAGGGTCTCTATGTAAAAAATTTGTGTCTCTACAGGGTCTCACTATGTTGCCAAGGTTGGTCTCAAATTCCTGGCCTCAAACACCTTGGCCTCCGAAAACCCTAGGATTACAGGTGTGAGCCACTGCATCCAGCTCCAATAATTCTAAAAAGAAAAAAGAAAAAAAACATTATTGTGACTAGACACTTAGCAAACACACATGAGCATCAGTTTTAGAATTTCAGTTAATGTCAAGATAGGTAAACTGCAGTTTTTGGAATTTTGTTTGAAAACAAGATTTGTTTGTCCTTGTTGAAAAACCAGGACAGCTCATTTTCATGACACCTTTTCATGGTGACTTAAAAATAATTGATATTAGTTCCAAGAACACATATTCACATACTCTTAGCGTTGTAAATTAGGTAATAGATTTGGACCTGAAATCTGAAAACAAATGTAAGTTACCTTCAGGCTTTCTTATCGTTTTCTCACCATCATATTCTTTTCCAGTTCAAACACCCTTCTTCCCTATGAAGAAATTGGAGCTTGGTCATTTGTTCATATTATGTAGTTGGCCCCAAGCAATGTTATTTATTTTTTTTTTTTTTGTATTTTTAGTAGAGACGGGGTTTCACCGTGTTGACCAGGATGGTCTCGATCTCTTGACCTCGTGATCCACCCGCCTCGGCCTCCCAAAGTGCTGGGATTACAGGCGTGAGCCACCGCGCCCGGCGCAATGTTATTCTTATCCCATCCTTGACTATCATTTTGTTCTAAAAATACCAGATAAATTTCTTTCTTTATTGCTGATATTTTTACAAATGTCAGTCAACTCAATATCATTAGGTAATCATATTCTTTTTTCATGTTCTTTTTAACTTTTGTTTCTTTTCTGATATTTTCTTTTTAAATGTAACTCTCAAATGCAAAGTTATCAGAACGTTTCCTTTAAAACCATACTGATATTTTTTAGATGCCTTTGTGATTCTCTATCTGGATTGTGACAGAGCTTTAGAATGATATGGATAATATATAAAATTTTCTTTTTAACTTCTTTCTTATAATCTAAAGCTGCACTATCCTTTATGGTAGTCACTAGCCATATGTGGCTACTGAGCTATTGAAATGGAATTAGTACAAGTTGAGATGTGCTCTAAATGTAATATACACATTGAATTTTGAATATATTTAATAGTCTGTCACATTAATTATATGTTGAAGTGATAATATTTGACATGTTGGGCTAAATACAGTATATTATTAAATTTAATTTAATTTGATATTTCTTTTTTTAATGTGGGTGCTAGGAAATTTAAAATTTCCTATGTGTTCACATTATGTTTCCTGTGGGCAGCACTGATTATTCCCAGAATATTTTTAATATTTTAAATTAAGTGTATTAGCTTCCTCTTCCAGCTATAACAAATTTGCATAAATTTAGTAGCTTAAAAACAACACAAATTTATTATCTTCCCAGTTTAAGATGTCAGAAATCTAAAATGATTGGCAAAGGCTGTGTTCTTTTTGGTAGCTCTAGGAAAAATTCCGTTTTCTTGCGTAGAAACCACCCGTTTTCCTCAACTTAATCACATTTGCAAAGTCCCTTTTGCCATGTAAAGTGGCATATACACAGATTCCAGGAATTAGGACATCAATGGGGGGTGGGGGGTATTATTCCAATTACCATATTAAGCATATTTAATGATGTTCTTTCCCGATTTGTTAATTTCAATTTTTAATGTGGTCCAATATTTTAAGATCAGTGAATCTGTGATACCAAAAAGCAAACATAAGAAACATCAAATCAGGTGTGGCATGGCACAATGGCTTCTCATCTGGCCAATGCTGCTGACCTTGATGTGATCTTAGTTAAGTCTTATCTTCTTGGGCTTTTTCCATTTAGCCAAAGGAGTCTTTGTGAGTCCATAAAAGAACTTTAAAACTGCAGTTCTCTGGGCTACTGTTCAAATATACTCTAGTTGTTTTAATGATTAGTTTGAGCTCTTCTAAGATGAATTTCAGCTACAAGATATTTCTTTTGGCTTCACCAGACTTATGAATGATGAGGATGTGAATTGTGAGTTGGTTTAATGTATTGCATATAAGCCAAGAATTATATTCTCATTCCATCATATAATGAGTATACTTTCTATTAACACATAAACCATCTATCCTCATAGCCTATCTATTTTGTGACAAAGCAAATCATGCTTTGAACTATTTTGACATTACCTTTTCTGCTTAATCTATGTAAGCAACTACATCTGAAATATTATGATGCCTTGCTTTCCTTCTCTCCCTCCCTCCTAGTACAATTTATAAATAAAGGGTCAAAATTTAATAGTTTTTTTTTGTGTGTGTGTGTAACAAATCACCGTTTGTTAGCTTGTTTATCATTAGGGAAAATTTGGGAAACTTTTAAAGAAGAAGGCACAAGAAGAAGCTGATAGTCACGAATTTTAGGATGGGTGGAAGGCTGAACAATTTCTTATGCATTGAGTGTAACGTAGTTTTATCTTTCTGTTTAATTACATCATTCTACTATTTGTTTCTAGTTCATCAGAAGTAATTTTATTCAACACAAGCAAAAACAAACTCTAAAACCAAACACAAATGATCTTAGAAAAATATATCATTTTTAAAAAACTGGTGACATATTTTCTCAGTTTCTTGTAAGTAGTCAAAAATTAACTGAAGAGGCAGATTAATGTGTAGATAGACAGGTGATTGATAGACAGATAGATAGATAGATAGAGATGGAGAGACAAGAAGACAGAGAAATAACTATTCCTTTAAAAGATGTCATTTTGAGGGTTCATTTACTAATATTTTGAAAATCATGGAACTAAATATTTTGGGAGAGGTAGAAGATGCTCATTAAGTTGCTAATTGAACAATAATGAAAATTCAGGCTAGTGTTTACCTTTAATTATGTAATTAGCATAAAATCCTATTAAAAAAAGAGTACCCAACTCTTGTCTGTGAAGTCAATGAGATGTCAATGCCACTGGGATATAACTAAAAATTTCTCTTTCCATCTTGAACTACAGAACATTAATTTTCATGTGGTTTCCCATCCTATTAGGTCAAATTTATAGTATATTCTGCTAATATTGGAAACAGACTCAAATTAACTAATATTCTATAATGAACATTAATAGATGATGTTTAATAAGATAAGTATCTTAGATATTCAGTATGAAAGGAATATCTTAGATATTCAGTATGAAAGGAATATCTAAGATAATTTTATACAATTTAATTCTAGACTTCATTGCAATGTCAAAATCAATCATAGTATTATGGAATCAAAAGCCACTAAAATATTAAGAGAAACTGCTATGAGGTTATTAGAGAGTCAGCATAAATACTGTCTCACAAATATTACATACAAATATACATTCAAAAATTAAGACAATTCTGCAAAATAGTGCATTATGCTATTATTAGCTAAAACCTTTGAAGTTGGAAATTTCTATATTTTTCAATTTTACCAATTAAGTAAATATATAAATTATAGATATAAAAAAGAGCTTTTCAAAAAGAAACAAAACAGAATCTTAATTATTAGCATAATGGCACCATTATTTGAAAGTTTTTAACAAGTCAAAATTATTTGTTTTGAAAATCTGGATTTGTTTCTGATTTAAACTATTTTAAGAGTACTTCTGTAAATATCTTTTAGCATCTCTAACCAACGTTAATGAAAAAGCCCCATTTCAAAAGTGGCAGTCTCATCCTAAAATATCTAGTCTTGGCTAGTCACAGTGGGCTATGCCTGTAATCCCCGCACAGCCAAGGCTGGCAGATTGCTTGAGCTCAGGAATTCAAGGCCTGACTGGGCAACATAAAAAGCTTTGTCTCTAGAAAAAACACAAAAATTAGCCTGGTGTGATGGGATGGTGCCTGTAGTCTCAGCTACTCAGGAGGCTGACGTGGGGGGATCACCTAAGCCTGAGGAGTTTGAGCTCGCAGTGGGCTGTGATCATGCCTCTGCACCCCAGCCTGGGAAAGACAGTGAGACCAGGTCTCTAGATAAACAAACGAAATATCTAGTCTTGATCATCACTTCCTTAGTTTCCCTTACCAATCTCTATTCCATGGAATATAAAGATACATCTGGTATATTTAGCATCCAGACAGGTGTCTTCTCCCAATACATACCTGAAATAGTACCAGTCAAGCATTTTAAGTAGTCTTTTCTAATTAAGCAGGATTGTGGGAGTAGATTCTTCCCCACAGAAAGAACCTCTTCATAAAGAGTCACCTTTGCAGTAGTCAGAATTTACAATGTTGCAACACTTTTTATTTTTGTTTCTTTAATAATTCCCAATTGCCAGTCATTTAGATTCAAGTCTTGAGCACTTAATATGGGGTTACATCAGGGGTGTTCTGAAGAGAGTAGAGGATTTTTTTTTTCCTTAGACTTGCTTTACAATTTGGTTTTGTTTTTTTTCTAGCTTCAGAATTTTAAAAATCATTTTATTAAAATTGTTGTGGGTACATAATAGGTATATATGTTTATGGGATATGTGAGATATTTAGGTTATTTCCTCTTTTTCAGACACTGAGCTCCAATCTTTCACAATATCCTAAGATGTTTATCACAAGCCAGAACTTAATTGATTTGACCTGGTCATAGAAAATGTGCTTTCATATTATTTATCAAAAAAACCCACTTTTTCCCAAAATAACTCTTTTGTATTAAAAGCAACAATGAAATAATTGCTCATCTATTTGTTATTAAAATCATGCTGTTTCCTCACGTGATCCATTTGATATTAATCAATCAATCAATCATTTTCTGTTTGGTGTAGAAACTAAAATAGGATATGTAATTCTAGCACTATTTTTTTGTATCAGAGCTGAAGTTTTAATAACATGGTTAAATTGGAATACCCTATAGTGGTTGTGTTTGCCAATCTTGGCCTTTTTTTTCCCTTATTATTATTCATAGCAATTTTTACTTCCCTCCTGTATGGATTTCATTTTCTGAAGAAATTTCAAGCCCATCTAATATAGAGAATAAATTTATTCTCTTCATGTTCCATTGTTTGATCTATTCAGTCAGTCGTTTGCTAATAATTTGTGTCATGAGGGATATCCTCTCTGAGTAAATCACCAGGGAGAGACATGAATTGGATTCACATTTGCATCCTCACACTCGCCTCCCCTATACTTCGTTCTCCTTTCATGTCTCCTCCTTTACTCCTCTTCATTAACTACCTTCCTGTGTCAACCCAGTTTGAAATTAAACACACTGAAAAATGAACCTTCAGTTGTATATTAATATCTAATGCTTGTTCAGTATGGATGCTGAAATATTAATTTATAACAATAACTACTGGACATTTACAATCAACAAATCAATCAAAGTTGTTGTTGAAAGAACATCAACCTCTCCAAATTTCAGAAATATAACAGGACATCTACTTCGTCACCCTTATCTATTCTATTACCAAAGGAAATTAAACTGGTATCCTACTATTTCCTTATCACAAATCTGTTTTGATTATTTCCTGGAAATCTATTGTGGATAATCAAAAATTGATAGTTTGGCAATTAACTAAGGCATTTTTTCCTGAGTCTGGGGTGCACTGAATGGTATTAACTGCTCAACTGAGTTATAGAAATTTTCTTTTCTAATATTTGGTGTGTCTTTTGCATGGATTATGAAAAAGAATATCTAGTGATTGTAAGATGAGATATCCAGTCCTCATATTTCATATCAACAAAGCCTTCTTATTTGAATTCACATACGTATTTTAAACATTCTGGGTGAATTTTCTTTCACGTTGTAATTTTGGCTTATGGCTACACTGACTTCGGTAGTTTACAGTTAACTGGTCAGACTGAACATAACCAGTCAGTTGATTGACTGTTTCACAATTTCAGAGGCCCCATTACTATTTGTGAGATCAAAGGAAAATACAAGAAAGAGCTAGTTGAGGATTATATATATTTTTTCAATTTCAACCACATTTTCCCATTTAGGTGGTAATTTTTGCTTCCTAGCTAGAATTTCTAATATCAATTGTAGAAATAAAAAAGCACCATTCCATTTACACTTCTTAGAAATATTAAGTAGTACATTTTAAAAAATGAACCAGATAAAAAGCACATTATGAAATATTGAACTTTCATAATTTTTTTCACAGATCTTTTTAATTAGAAAATTGTATAATATGGTAAAACACAGAAATCATCTAGTGTAAATCTTTAATTTCAATAAAATATTTAAAGCAATGAACAATTTATATAGTAATATTGTAAACTCTCATGTACTCAAGATTCAGTCTGAGAAATGGAGCACTATAGATACTGTTGAAGCTTCTGATGATGCCTTCCAATTCCATTTACCTCACATCCTCCAAACAGTAACCTCTACCCTGAATTTCATGTTTATCATTATCATGCACATTGATATATGTTGCTCTGTATATGTATGTGATCAAATATAATGCATGTAATTATTTTGCATGTTTTTGAACTTTATATACAGATACCATCATCCTATAAGCATCTTTCCACAACATCCTTTTTTGTTATTGTGGCTTCAGATTATATTTTTGAGATTCATTTATATGAATTCAAGGAGCTAAGTTAACATTCATTTTTCTTGTTGCCACTTCTGCTCTTGCAGTATGTGAATATTCTATAAATATTTTGTCCAGTTATTTATCTAAAGGTGTTTAGATGATTTCTCCGTCCTACTGTGTTTTTCCTCTTTCAAATAGTTTTGTAATGAATAGTTTGAGGAGTAGAAAGACTAGATTATAGGACATGAGAATGTTCAACTATTGCTAAACTGCTCTCTGAACTTGTACTATCATATACTCTCTATGATTTGATCACATTTTCATCCATATTAACTTTTGCTGGAATCGTAAATTTCTGCCAGTTTCATGACTGTGAAACAAAAATCTCATTATTTTAAATTGCATTTCTCTAATAGCTAGTGGGATTGAGGACCTTTTTCAGATGCTTATTGGACATTGAGAATCGTTTTCTGTCAATCAGCTATTCATTTCCTTAACCCACTCTGTCATACCATATTCTTTATCTTTGATAAGACCCTTCATGTACTTTGGATAGTAATCCTTCTTTGGTTATACGCATTGCAAATACCTTTTCTGAGTGTTCATTTTGATGTATATAATTGTTTTATTTTAATATATCACATTTAACATGTTTTCTTTATGGATTTTGGTTTTCTGTTTATTAAACCACATTTTCCCATTTAGTTTCTGTTCTTATCTACCCAAAATCATGAAGTTATTTCCCTATAAAGGCTGTAAAATTTGCTCAGTATCTTTAGGTCTTTAACAGACCTTAACATATATATATGTGAAGTTGCAATCTAGTATGATCATTTTTTCATATGACTAATTCAATGTCTGAATATGTCATCTTTCCTCCCTGCTTTTTAATGTCACTAGTTATTTATCAAGTTCCATAAATGCATGAATGTTTTCCCAGGATTTCTATTCTGTTCCATTGGACTAATTTCTAGCCCTGAACCAAATCTACATTGCCTCAGTTACTGTTTCTTTATATTAAGCCTTAATAGTTCATATGGGGATTTCCTGAACCTCGTTCTTCAGATTGTATTGATAATTTCTTATCCTTTGCTCTTCCAAACACATTTTAGAATTAACTTTTCATGTTTCACAAAAAACTGTAGTAAATTTTATTAATAATTACATTAGTTCTATAGATTAATTTTCTATATTGATTTTCCCATCCAGGAACAAGTATATTTGTTGATTTATGTGAGTTTACCCCTTAATGTTAATAGACAAATTAACTCTGGGCCAAAAAGTGATGGCCCAAAGTCGCATAGCCAATTAATAGCAACACCAGTGGTAGAAGAAAGGTCTTTTTGACTCCTTAACAGCTTGTACACTAAAAAAGCTTAATTATTTAGTCAGTTAAGAAAGAGTATCTTGAAGTCCCTGCAGCTTCAGAACCCTTCCCTATGAAAGAGAATTCAACTTCTCTAGTTTACTAGGCCCAATTTGTGTTTCAAGCCCTCAAAGTGTGTTTAGAGGGCTTGGCAAAACAAAGTCCTGAAATCCTTCACGTTGAGTCTTTCTCTGGAGCCTGTCAGAAATGCTAGGGGTAATCTTGAGGTCACTGAATTTCAAAGCATTCAGGTAAGCAACATTGAGGCCTATGTAATGACTCTTAGGTCTTGCTCTTTAACCACAGACTTACAGGAGCTATTGCTTGCTTTGCTGAATGAACATCAAAAGTCCAAAATGAGAAAAGATTGTCTAAGAATATATAACTTCTTATATACACACACATATACATGACCCTACACACACACATTCATAATCCTATTCTTTTAGACAAAATAATATTTTAAGCATTTTCCCAAAAGCAGCATATCTTAGGAAGACTGAGGCTTCTTCTAGATCAATAGTTATTCAGGAAACAAATACAATTGCTTTGAAATCACCGAGTTGCCTCAGATTGGCATTTTAGCTACTAACTGCCATTGGGGAAAATTTTGTATTAAAAAAAAATAGAATCCAGAGGAGACAGAAGCATAGAAGATTCAATCTTTAAACATAAAACAAGGAAAGATCAGATGATGTATTCAAGTAGTCATGTATCGTTCATGTTAATTGCGGTTCAGCCTTCTTTAACTACTACTACAGCAGCAGTTATCTAAAGGGGCAGAAAAAAAAAAAAAAAGATGAGGAGAGGGGTGGGAAAAAAGTGAGATCCCTGCAATATCGCCTCGAGCCACTAGGGGTATCTTTGTACCATTTTTCATCCTGCACCGATTTGGAGTAGAAACCTGTATTAGGGTAAAACCAGGGTCCTCGGCATTTTTGTGTGTGTGTGTGTGTGCGAGCGGTGCACCCAGAATCCAAAAAAGATTTTTTAAAAAAGAAAGAAAGAAACCACAATTTTTCAGTCACCCGAACAGTGTTATGAAATTGTTCTTCTGGACATCAGCACCGGGAATTCATTTTTGAGGTCAATTTCCAATGGAGATAAATCTATTGGATTAGTAGGATTATCTGATTGCAGCTGAAAGAAGTAACGTTGTTTGATCATTTGTATTTCTTGCCTGATGGTCGGATTTACATGGAGGTGGCTTTGGGTCCCCAGGATTCTGGATCGTGGTTGCATCTGGAGAGAAAAAAGGATCAATCGACACGTTTTGGAAGTGTCCGTGGGTGAATAAAAAAGGAGGGGGTACAAAACTGGGGTTGCGGATGCTTAAAGCAAAAAAGAGAATAGAGAAAAGGAAGCATCTTGAATCCTGAAACAAGAATTACTGGGGGCTCGAGATTTCAAAAAAGCGTCTAGAAACTGGTAAATACTTTGACCATTCCAGCTTGGCTTTGACGGCGAAGTGTTGTAGAAACCGTCTCCCTGAATCATTGCGAAGGGACCGGGGGAAGATGAGGGGCTCCCTCTGTGGATTGATCTTGCTGAGGGTAAGTTTGTGCCTGTCTTCCTGGGAGGGGGCTGCCAGGGCTCTGTGGCTGTGCGCGGAGGGTGCTGCGGGCGCGCAGCCTGCGAGATGGAGAGAGGAAGGGGATGGAAAACCACCTCGCGCATCCCCGGGGGATCGCCGGGGAGCTACCTAGATCGAGCCCAAAGCCTTATTTCTGTGGCGTCGGCGGGGGAGCCGAGCAGCTCTCCAGGCTCTCAACTTTGCATGGAAAATGCCTCGGTTGGGAGCTGCTTCCCAGATCCAGTGCTTTCTCCTCGCAGTACTTTAAGGAGGGGAAGCGGCGGTGCCTTGGAAAACCTGCATGGAGAGCGGAGAAGCCCAAGTAGAAATCGCTGGTGCTTCGGCTGCCGCTTCGGTGGCGGTCGTGGCTTCCAGCGGGGGATTCTGCTCGGGGAATTGGCCGTTTCCAGGCTGTCTGCTCCCCCACCCCGTCTCCGACCCCTTCTCGCTTCCCACTTCTCTCAGCCCGCCCGACGCTAAAGGGTTACAGGGTCACTGCACCGGTTGGAGACAAGTGGGTGACTGGCCACACATGTTGTCTTGTAATTCACTTGCACGACTTGCCATAATACTAGTCCGAGGTAACTTTCTTCGAGTTGCAGGAGCCCGAGAGGACGTTGCAGGCTTTTGCCCGAGGGCCCAGGCCAGCGAGTGTGCCAGGCAGAGGCTGCGTTTCCGATGCGTCCCTGCCCTGCCTGCCTCGCCACTTACTGGCTTTGCTTTCCCCCTGAGCGGTGCGCGCGCCTTCCCAGACATTTTCTTGCAGCTGAATTCAGGGATTTTTGTTTTTTAAAGAATTCCGTAGCTCCTGATAAAAATCTCATCTTTATTTGCAGAAGGAAATCAATTGCAGCACCTATAATCAATCACTCAAATGAGTGAATATGAATTGACTCAGGCAACTAAAAGTTGCTTTGGAATCCAGAAAAGCATATTATTCTGAAGTAATCTTGGAGTCCACGTAGCTTCAGAACAATTGCATACAAAGAACTGATTTATTAGAGGGATGTGTATAAATGTGTTCAGTAGGTTAACGAATTTGATATTTCAACAGCATAATTTTAGTTGGCTTTTTTAAAGATTTAAAGCCAATTCGTTAAATTTTAAACTTTCAGACATTCAAATGCCTTGGAATAAAATGGAGATAGATGAAAGAGAAAGCATGCATTTTTGTATGTTTTAATGTTTAGAAGGAAAGTGTTACCTTTTTTCAGGGATTTCTGGTTTACAGATTATGAAGTGTAGCAGATAGCTTTGTGGTTTAGCACTGAAGTCTGTTCTGTGTGAACTCATCGAAAAGCATCTCTTCAATGTCATCTGAAGCACACTCATTCTCTAGTACTTTTTTCAGGAATTCCAGATACATGTGACATTCTAGTTACTAAAAGATTAGTCTCACCAAACTTTCTTCCTGGATTTGTGTATACATGTATGTTTCTGAAATCTAATTTTGAAGCATGCGTGTGAGATTTGTTTTTTAAAGATGCAATAGCAAAATATAAAACTTTTGTCTCCCAGGAATTCTAAAGTGGAAGAGTTAGATATTTCCTATTTCAGTAGACATTGTGTACGCTTATTTAGAGATTATACAAATAACAATAAATAGTTTCTACAAACCCAATTGTTAGTTTCAAGGAGATATCTGAGAAGCTAGGTTAGTCTCTTTTTACTCTGCTGTAAGTCACGTGGTTCACGTGCAGGCTGAAAGTAGAAGAATGGGTGCTTTGTGTACTGGCACATTTTAGCCCCTGATCCTAGCCACACTGTCTAATAGTACTGAAAATAGTTTTCAAAGTTTAAATGGATTTTTAAAAAGACAGCCGGTAAATAAATAACATTAAGTGGTAATAGCAAATAAGTAATGAAGATGAGTGGTAAGTGGGTTGGAATTTCTCTTTTTAAGCTAATAGAGAATATGACTGTTGATATAAAAATAGATGGGTAATTCGAAACATGAAAAAGAAGGTCCTTTTTGATTTGCATATTTCAAAACCATTAAATCAGTAGTCATTGCATGTGTCATAGTGTTAAAATGGAAGACTTAACTGAATGTGGCTTTGTAGTGCCTCAAAAATATGTTTCTGTCAGAATAAACAATGCTTTCTACCCCCTTATTATATTCTCTTTTGTCAGTTGAAATGAAAAGGGAGAAAGTGACCTATTCTTTGTTATAATCTACTTGGACGGGCTGTATTCTTTGTTTCAGCAAGCAGTACATACCCAAAACTTGGTAAACATTGTAGGTAGTAAATCCACTTTGGAAAGCCAATAGCAGTGGAAAGAAATATATACAAAACTACACACCACAAATTTTTAAAAAGTTGTGGCAAGTAGATGAAGATCAAGGTACCCAGTTAGATAAAGGCTCTCCCCAATAGAGTGGATTGTTCTAAGAACTATTGAAAAACCTGAGGAGTTTGCTTAGAAAATTAATTACACTTAGCTCTATCTTACTCAATACCTATTTTTGGCCATAATTATTAAAAAGAACATGGTTGCCTTGATGAGTTGTGAATTTCCTATCAGAGTAATATAAAACGTGGTAGTTTGGGGTAAGGAGATGAAAGCTGTCAATTAGCCCTGAAAATTGCAAGCATAGTTTCTAATATAGGTGACAAGAAATAACATTGGATTCCCCTAAGCTTATCACTATGGAAAAACTGATGCTGCATTCACTGGAGCTTTCCTTGACAGCTGCACCTGTCCCTCGAAAACCTTTCATGTGTTCTGTCTGCCCTAACATTCAAGGAAAGCCAGCACATTTGCTGCAGATTCTCTCTATGATTTTGAGATGATTAAGTACATTAAATGTTATTTTACATTAAAAAGAAGTTAGCACACACTCTTAATTAGAAGCAAAGTGATAAGGGCAATTGTTTTTAAATGACTTGTTGAAATTTAACACATGGCACTTCCAAGTGCAAATCTTCCATCTCTTTTGCTTTATTGAGAAATAAAAAGGAACAAAAAACTAACTTTCAATTAATTTAAAATTCAAGTTTTTGACACATTAAATTTGCAAAGCATAGAAAAAAACTAAATTTGTGAACACTCATAATGAATCTAAGGTTTATTTTGCTTTTTAAAGAGATAATTTAAAGCATCATGAGTTGGCTAACAGTTTAATCCTGTGGGATAGCATCATTCCCAACTGTTTCTAAGAAAGATTATTCCTTAATAGTAGCACATGTGCTTGGTCCTTTTATACTGTTATTAATGAAATAATGTTGATAATATCAAATATTACTATGCTGGTATAAAACGATCTGAATAATCTCTGCCTTTAAGAGTCATCCCCCAAACAAAGTAAAATTAAACAAACAAAAAACTCCACAGCCATTTGGTAGCTAACCTGCATGAAAGAGAATGACTGTCAACTAGAAGCTTAAGTCAGAGAAAACTAGTGAATCATTCCAGGCATTTGAAATTATTAGACATTAAACTTTTGGGGAATTTTTATATGAATTCTTTTTATAACAGTCCATGTAATCTCTTCTGTGCCTATTTCCATTGCATGTAAGAGAAATTCTAGTCAATGGCAAAATGCTTTACTACTGCCATTACTGCAGACTTTATAGATCAGAGATGTGTCAGCATGCTAGCTTTAGCAGTAATGCCTCTTTTGTGTGAAAACTTACGGGCTTTGCAGCCACTCTCTCATCCTGACACTCATAAAACGCTCAAGTCCTCATATTTATTATTTAATTTTTTTTCCTATATATAGCAGCACAGCATTTCAATATGTGATCATGTAGTCAAAAAAGTGACGGGCAGTTGTGAGTGGGACTAATGAATTTTAATAATACACATATTAGGGACTGCTAAAGGAAGTTTAATTAAGAAAAACAAGTTGAGCATGAAATTCATTTTGGAACAAATGAAAGTTAAGTTACTACTACAGATGTAAATTCAAAAACCACAGTGATATATCGCAGGAAATTAAGTTCTAGCCTGAGACTAGACCTACTTAATGCAGTTGACATCTTAGGACTTAGCTTTAAGTTGATGAACTTTGATTTGACTTATGAAATAGAAAAATATATAATTTTTTCACTTTCTCCTGGTTTGTACAGAAATTTTAGTTTAGTATTTTCATTGTGTATCCAGCCACACTTCAGGTACATAATACTAGTTCACTTGTGATAGGCCACACAGTAACTTTCTTTATCTGTAGCCTAATTCTCCAATGCTACATATGCCTACAATTAGAACCACCTGCTGAAGCCCATGCCATCTCTTAGGAGGTGCTATAGGTGGTGCTTCATTAATAGAACTGCATATTCATCAACTTTTCTACACCTATAATTCTGTTTATATTTTGCATAGTTTAGAAAATAATAGACTAATGTGTTTGCTTGCTTATTTCTATTTATTTATTTATTTGGTGGTGGTAGTCATGGAGGAAAAGCAGAAGTGGGGGAGGAGATTGAATATGGGGCAAGTATTTTCTTACAATATGATTTTCCTATATTTTGCCTGTATTGAAATAACACAAGCACTTTCTGGAAAGAGTAAATACTCAGGCAATGATATGAAGGTCTTATTATACATCAATGGTTCTCAACAACTGCCTATTGGGAAACATCCAATTGATATACTACTTTTTCATACCAATGTTTGTCATCAGTTTTGTGTCCCCTAATGATTCTTTTTTCTTCCCGGATACACCCGATGAATGTTAGATCAATAGGAGAAGAAAAGAGGTTACTTGTAGCGTTTAAAAATGAATTGAAAATTGCTGTTGCTTTTTAAAAAAAATAGTCATAATGAATACTCTCATATTGTCATATGGAATACTTTCTTAAAAAATCAACAAGTTCAAACATGTAATCAAGGAATATTGATTTGATAAAAACCAAGTTGAGATTATCATTAGTATAAGTTTTTTCCACGTGACAGCCACCACTTCTATGACAGAACTGACCAGAAAAAGAATGATTACACCATAGAACATTGACCAACAGTTGTCCCAATAGTCATACCTTGAAAATAATATTTGAGCAATTTAATGGTTAACTATAGAGCTAAAAGAAACAAAAGTTCACTTCAGCAACCATTATGTTTCAAGTCATTGCATCTGTCATTTCTCATTTAAATCTATATTACTTACTGTCCAACACTTTACACACAAGTGACAGTGTTATCTATCCTTTTTCTTATGGGTAAAAAAAGTCACCAGTTTCATTACCTGTTTAACTGTGCCAAGTGTTCTAATACATATGTTACTACAAGATTGATGCCAAAGTCCCTATTATTTGAAGCCCTGGTCTTTAGTAACAACATCTAAGAAGGAAAGCATTTTCTATTTTGAAGGAATACTGTACTACTAGTCTGTATAATGTCCACCATAGTAGGAAATTTTTGTCCGGTTTTTTCAGAACTGGGTGTATTTCTCTTCATCACCTAGAACAGTACCTGGTACCTAACTGGAGATCAATAAACATTTATTGAATGAATGAATGAGGAGCGACTTGGGTTCTAGCACTGGTTGTTAGTAACTAAACAAATAACCTCTTTATGTAATGAATACCTGGGATCTTCATTTGTGCTTTTTAAAAAATGATTTGAATTGACAAATATTTTCAAATAATATGCAAAATTCCAAAGGTAGGAAGGATTCTATTCAAAAATTGAATATTAATTAAAGACAAATAGTAATTGAAACTTTTTAGTAATTTCATATGGAGTTTATATACTTCACTTTGATGAATTATTTGATCAAGACTTACAAGTGTAGTAGGATTATTTGTGTTGTTATAATTTACTGAAGGTACATTACAGTTACTTTCTTCCATGAAGAAAATGTGATATCTCAGGGAACTTTGGAATTACTAAAAGTCATTTCAAACAGGTAAAACATGAACGATAAGACAGTAAGATTTAAAATATAACCATTTAGGGATTTTCATCATTACTTAATATTTTTATCATTTTGTAAAATTGTATAATCCCTTGCTTTCCATTATGTAATTTGAATTTAAATGGTGACTTTATTTGGCCACTTATATTCTATGTGTATATGAAATTCTTGTTAATATTCTATTGTATTCATTAATATATTGATATACTATTACATCAATATTATATACTAATATATTAATATATTGATATACTATTTATATTTCACAAATGGCCCATGAACAGGGCATTGTTTAAAATTTCATTATTGTTATTAGCACTAATGGAATTTATATATGAAGGGAAAAATGATGTAGATATATAAAGAAGATTGCTAGTGTAATATTCTTTCTTCTTTGAATCACTGTTTGAGCTCTAAGCCAGGTCAGGAGTGACAGGAAACCATTATTGCTGTTTGGTGCCTTATGTGAAAAGAGTTGGTGATCTTAGTCCACCTCCTAGTAGACAACTACTCCTTAAACAATAGTCTCTATAGTATTTGCCAATTCCAGCACAAGTTTGGGACTGAATGGACACAAAGGTTTAACTACCCTCTTTCTGCTGATCATCCTCCAAGGGGTCAAGATTGACACACTCTGGCATAGGGCCATACTCAAACTTAGCACTGCCGCTGCCAAAGTTGTAGCTATTCTCTGGCAACAAGGGATTTTTTTTTTAACTGGACTTGAATTAAGCAGAGAACCAGGAATGGCAATTCTCCACTCTTCCCAGGCATCAGCAACTCACTACAAACAAAAATAGGCTTCAAGAGTGAGTTGAGAATGTGGTGCTCTTCTTAGGTTGTGCTAGCTTCTCTATAAAGACACTAGCAGGCATAATTAAGTTGCTTCTGGAAAAATGACTTGTGTCCCAAGGGTGGCCCCTTCCAGACAAAAGCATCAATTTAATACCAAGGGAAGTAGTCAGTTCTACCAGGCTGTCTCTTCTGAGCTCTTGAGTGATTATTCATTTTCTTCTGTGGGATCACAGGGTCATCAACTGGTTTTAAAAATGTATCCTGTGGTATTTTACATAAACATTAAAACTGTTGCCCATGACTTTTGAAAAACATTCTGTCTCATTGATTCTTGTCCCTCTTACCCCCTTCGCCTTCCCATTTGGAAGTCCTGGCTTCCTAAGTAGATTCTAGATTTAGCAATTAATATTTGGAGATTACACCCGAAAGTAGTTTCAGAATAAATAGGAAGTAAAACTTATATAGTTAATGTTAAATGTTTTTTTTTCAGCTCTCCTTCTCTTCAGAATAACAAAATAAAAAAGAAGCTATCTAATATTTAGCCATTAGTTGTAATGATGGTTATAGCAGAAATACTTAGTTGTGTAATGCAGAAGTCAATACTGTCACTCTAATCTCTTTTTCTTTGTGTTGTCAGAAAAGCTATTACGGCATCTTAGAATCTTACTTTATCTTTTTGCCACACAATAATGGAATTAGCTGCCAGTCTATATGAATATCTATCCACACTCCTGCATGATGAGAAATTTCCATTGTATTGTAATTTGTTTCCACCTCTTCTATGTTTCATTCCCTCTGGCTGCAACTTTAATTAAGCTAATGCCTTCACAGAGGTCAAGCATCACAGATGGATAAATAAAATCTGAGGGTTGTGTTAATTGACGAAAATAGTATAATGAATTAATGGGTCATTCATTCAAGAAATATTTTCTGAGGACTTACAATGTAATGCATTGTTCTGGGGATGGTTGTTAAAAACCAACATTTCAAAAGACACAGCCTCTACTCTCAAAGTGTAAGTGTAATCTGATCGTGTCATTTGTACAGTGATGATAATGATTCTCACCATACTTTGGATAAGATCTCACACTGCTAAAATGGCCAACAAATTCTTGATCTGTCAGGTCCTTTCTCCTCTCCAGTCTGACAGGCTGCCCTTCTCTCAGTTCACAGTGATTTCTTTGGAAAGTCCCAACTTCCACAGCATTTGGCTTTCCTGTTGCTTCTGACACATTCTATATCCTGGTTTTCAATTGCCAGCTCCTACTCAATCTCAGACCCCAGTTTCCAGATCAGTTCTTCAGGAAGATCATCATTCTTACTCCACATTCTTAAATCTCCCCTCAAAATACCCTGTGTTATCCTTCTTGGTATAGTATTTATTACTAAATAGCTACCTGTGTAATTGGCTTACTTAAAGTCTGTCTTTCCCATTCAACTTTAGTCTTTTAAATATATATATTTTAGATTAAAGGGTACATGTGCAGATTTGTTATACAGGTAAACTCATGTCTTCTGTTGTACAGGTTATTTCATCACCCAGGTTCTAAGCCTAATAGCCAATAGTTACTTTTTTGTCTTCATGAATATTTACACTATTCCTCTCTTGTTCATGTTGTCTTCTCCAATGCCAAGTACTAATTATTTCCCAAATATAGGAATGAAGATGGAAACTGGGATTACAAATTACTGTGAAAAAAAGTACTATTAGTTTAGTTACAAACAATGTAGTAAGTGTTTTGAGAGATAAGAGAAGGGAATACTTTAATGACTTGAAGGACTGGAGAAGGAAGTACTTATTGACCTTTGAGCCAGGCCTTGAAAGGTACTAGCTGAGGTCCTTCCAGCAAAAAAGCTGATGGGGAAAGTATTATCCGGGAAGAACAACCTTGGTCAACAAGTTGTTGGTCAACAATTAACTGAGCACTGCTTTTAGTGCTGTGCTGTATTAGTCCATTTTCATGCTGCTGATAAAGACATACCCAATATAGGGAAGAAAAGAGGTTTAATTGATCCTAGAGTTCTACATGGCTAGGGACTCATGTAAAAAATGCCTTTCAACTCAGAATCATGGTGGGAGGTGAAAGGCACTTCTTACATGGTGGCGGCAAGAGAAAAATGAGGAAGATGCAAAAGCAGAGACCCCTGATGAAACCATCAGATCTCGTGAGACTTATTCACCACCACAAGAACAGTATGGGTAAAACTGCCCCCATGATTCAAATTATCTCCCACCGTGTTCCTCTCACAACATGTGGGAATTATGGGAGTATAATTCAAGATGAGATTTGGGTGGGCAAATAGAGCCAAATCATATCATTTTGCCCTACCACTCCAAATCTCGTGTCCTCACATTTCAAAACCAATCATGCCTTCCCAAGAGTTTCCAAAAGTCTTAACTCATTCCACCGTTAACTCAAAAGTCCACAGTCCAAAGTCTTATCCAAGAAAAGCAAGTCCCTTCCACCTATGAGTCTGTAAAATCAAAATCAAGCTAGTTACTTCCTGTTAAAAAGGAAGTACAGGTATTCACACAGCCATTCCAAATGGGAGAAATTAACCAAAACAAAGGGGCTAGTTACAAGCCTCATGCAAATCCAAAATCCAGTGGGGCAGTCAAATCTTAAAGCTCCCGAATGATGTTCTTAGACACCAGGTCTCACATCCAGGTCACACTGATGCGAAAGGTGGGTTCCCATGGTCTTGGGCAGCTCTGCTCCTGTGGCTTTGCAGCATCCAGCCTCACTCTCAGCTGCTTTCATGGACTGACATTGAATGTCTGTGGCTTTTTAAGGTGAATGATGCAAGCTATTGGTGGATCTACCATTCTCGGGCCTGGAGGATGGTGGCCCTCTTCTCACAGATTCACTAGGTGGTGCTGCTGTAGGGACTCTGTGTGGGGGCTCCGACTCAAATTTCCCTTTCACATTGCCCTAGCAGAGGTTCTCCATGAGCGCCCCGCCCCTACAGCAGACTTCTGCCTGGGCATTCAGGTGTTTCCATACATCTTCTGAAATCTAGGCGGAGGTTCCCAAACCTCAGTTCTTCATTTCTGTGCACCTGCAGGCTCAACACCACGTGGAAGCTGCCAGGGCTTGGGGCTTGCACTCTCTGAAGCCTGAGCTGTACCTTGGGCCCTTTTAGTCATGGCTGGAGCAGCTGGGACACAGGGCACTAAGTTTGTAGACTGCACATAGCACAGGGACCCTGGGCCTTGCCCTTGAAACCGTTTTATTCCTCCTAGGCCTCAAGCCTGTGATAGGAGGGGCTGCTGTGAAGACCTTAGACAGGCCCTGGAGATATTTTCCCCAGTGTTTTGGGGATTAACATTTGGCTCCTTATTACTTATGCAAATTTCTGCAACTAGCTTGAATTTCTCCTCAGAAAATGGTTTTTTCTTTTCTATGGCATTGTCAGGCTGCAAATTTTCTGAACTTTTATGCTCTGCTTCTCTTATAAAATGAATGCCTTTAACAGCACCCAAGTCACCTCTTGAATGCTGCTGCTTAGAAATTTCTTCCATCAGATGCCCTAAATCATCTCTCTTAAGCTCAAAGTTCCACAGATCTCCAGGACAGCAGCAAAATGCCACCGGTCTCTTTGCTAAAACATAACAAGAGTCACCTTTGCTTCAGTTCCCAACAAGTTTCTCATCTCCATCTGAGACCACCTCAGCCTAGATTTTATTGTCCATATCATTATCAATATTTTTGTCAGAACCATTCAACAAAGTTTCAAACTTTCCCATGTTTTTCTGTCTTCTTCTGAGCCCTCCAAACTCCCCAACCTCTGCCTGTTACCCAGTCCCAAAGCTACTTTCACATTTTCAGGTATCTTTTCAGCAGTGCCACACTCGACTGGTATCAATTTACTGTGTTAGTTCATTGTCATGTTGCTGATAAAGACATACCCAAGACTGGGAAGAAAAAGGGGCTTAATTGGACTTACAGTTCCACATGGCTACGGAGGCCTCAGAATTATGGCAAGAGGCAAAAGGCACTTCTTACATGGTGGTGGCAAGAGAAAATGAGGAAGACGCAAAAGGAGAAACCCTTGATAAAACCATCAGATCTCACAAGACTTATTCACTACTATGAGAACAGTATGGAGAAAACTGCTCCCATGATTCAAATTATCTCCCACCAGGTCCGTCCCACAACACATGGGAATTATGGGAATACAATTCCAGATGAGATTTGGGTGGGTGTATGGATCCAAACCATTTCATGTGTTTTACCTCCCATTAGTATTGTTTATTCACAAAATTAGCTTGCTACCAGGTAAAACCTCTACCATGTACTCATGTTTTACTACTTGTTATTTTAAAACATATTTTATTGGTAAAATTTTTTCTCCAATTAATGCTAAGTTTTAGTTGGCCTTTTCTTATTACCATTCTATTTTCTCTGTTTTTTTTTTTTTTGAGACAGAGTCTCACACTATCACCTAGGCTGTAGTGCAGTGGCGCAATCTTGGCTCACCGCAGTCTCCACCTCCTGGGTTCAAGCAGTTCTCCTGCCTCAGCCTCTGGAGTAGCTGGGACTACAGGCGTGCACAACAGTGCCCATCTAATTTTTTTGTATTTTTAGTAGAAATGAGGTTTCACCATGTTGGCCAGGATGGTCTTGATCTCCTGACCTCGTCATCTGCCCCCCTTGGCCTCCCAAAGTGCTGAGATTACAGGCATGCCCGGCCTGTTTTTTGTTGTTGTTGTTGTTTTATGTTTTTGGACAGTTACATTTAGTGTGGAAGTAGCCCAAGGGGAAAGAGAACAAATTGAACCATTTATATAATCTGCAGAGAAACGAGGAATATTATGAAACTCTGGACAACTATTGAGAGTTGCCCATAATTTCTCCCAGGAGGCGGCTCTGGGCAAATTTAAGAAGGAGGTAGCGTTTGTCTTTAGAGAGTGTTATTTCTTCTGCCTTATCTCTATTTCCTGAAGCTTGCTGCATCCATAAACTGTGTTCTTGTGTTATTGAGGGATGGTACTGTGGCTTTGTGTTTCTGACTTCAATTTAATTGTCTGTTACCAGAAGATGATAATGATCTCTACCTCTTGGTACTTAGAGAAAATAAAGGAAGTGATGCAGTTAGCTCAATGTTTAGCCCCTGTACTTCCTCATTTGGTGCTTTCCATTACTCCAGTTATTATTTAATGATGCTCATGGCAGAATAAACTCATCACGGCTTTAGTTCTCAATGGCCTTATGCTAATATGGCCATGACATGGGCCCTGATATCCCTTGGAACTTCTCCATGATCAAGATCTTGAATTTGGATATTCTCATCTCAGAGTAAACTCTTTTTAGCTTTGGTTTTGTCTTATTTTTCTCCCCTTTGTGTCCTTCTGGTTCTGCTTAACTCTGTATTTAGATTTAGTTGATCTGTTCAACATCAGGATTACCATTTCTTGTAATCTTTCCTCCTTGCTGTTCTACCATACTTTCCTTCCTTGTCCCTAACCCTGGCTTCCATCATTTACTCCCTTCCCTAGGCTAATGAATGTTACTGGAAAAAAGTTTTAATACCACACTCTTTGGAGCTGGTGCAAATTAGGACTATTAACTAACCACAGCAAGCTGATAAGCAGCGTTTTCATTTTCCTTCTGTTAATATTCTGTGTGTTTCACTCTCCTTAATTCCTCAACCTGAGTGTAGGTCTTTATTGAATTGGTCTCACTGAGGTGCAGAGTGCAAACTCCTGTCATAAAGGTTCAGGGCATGTTCTTGGGAGTTAGGTGGTCATGGGTTTGTTTCTTGGATCTGCCTTTTCCTGGCATTCTGGCCTTCAGAGAGTTATCTAACGACTTTAACTCTCGTTTTCCTCACCTAAAATAAGAAGAGTGCTTGGCTTATAAATCTTGTGAAGACCAAGTGACATGAACAGCTTTGGGCAGCTGTTGACAAATAGAGAGTGACTTATAATAATAGCTGTTTTTGTTGCTATTTTCACATAATTGTGGATGAATCCAGCTGATACTTCAAACTGAACATGGAATTAAGATTCTCTCTGGTTTCTTTTGCACCAATTCATTCACAAAGGTAATGATTCCCACACCTTTGTATCTAGTCTGTATGTTTGATAACCAAACCATATTTTTACTAAAAAGGTAAAAAATATATACATATATACATATGTTTTATTTTTTAGTAAAAATATGGTTTGGTTATCAAAATTTTATATAGGAATACATAGATATATATTGTATATTCCTATATAAATATTTATATCACCAGATTGCAAAACATACACAAAAATAGGCACTAAGAAGATAAGAAAGATAAATTAACAGTACTTTAAAATGTCTTATAAATCCTGATGACTTCATTGCATTATTCACTAATATCTCAAGGCACAGAGATTTTATAGCACAGTTCACAGCTAATAAAATGGATGTTAATTAATACTTCAAGTTACCTTCTTGAGGTTCTCAAACTATTTTTTCTGATTTGTTATTATATCTGATTAGATGGCCATTATTTTTAATCTTGTGATATAGCTGAAGAAGAGCTTGTCCTAAAAGCAGAAATTTCATTTTTCCCTTTTACAGTTCTTTATTTGTGATTGTATTTTTAGTACTCCCTTTCATTGATGGTTGATAAAAACTTAAACCGGTAGTTTGTTTTTTAAGGGCTACTTTAATTACAACTTGATACAAATATGTAAATTTATTTTCCCAATGATGTAAACTCTAATGCATCACTGTATGTTGAAAATGAACAGTAACAAAGTGCTACTGTTGGCTAACGAACTGCACTACAGACAAATGTGCCTTCCCAAGAGCACTGTAAGTGCTATATGCATTAACAGCCAGGTGATGACGCTGGTGTTAAGTCATATATTCATATTAGCAGACTTTAATTGGTTTCTCTTTTTGTTTTACATAAAAAATGGCAAATAGAAGTTGAACCATTTAGTTCCCTTATCTAATCATCTTGTGGTAGGGTATGAACACACTGCTTTAGAGATCTCTGCCACAAATTACTGCCAGTTTAATTTTCTTGTGAATGAATTTGGTAATACTTTCCTTCTGCTAGGAATGTTTAATGGCTCTTCATCATCTAGAGAATAAAATTCAAACTGTTTAGCCTCTTAATGAAGGGCTTGCTTGATTTGGCTCTAGCCTGCCATTCCAGTCTTATCCAGTGCTCATCCTCATTTACTCTGTGTTCTGGCCAAACTAGACTGTGCCTTCCTCAAACAAGCCCTTTACTTTTCTTTCCGTCATAATTCAGGCTTCCAGAGGAAAAAATAAGACTTCGAAATGAAGGTGTGTTTCTGAGAAGTTTCCTGAGAGGTGCCATTGGGAACCATTCCTATAAAGGAGTAAGAGAATCTCAACCAACTCCTGCCTCTGCCCATTTTCATGGAGAGCTTTGGGGCTGAAGTGGCCCCTCTGATTGTTCTGCATTGAGGAAACAAGGCCAGGCCTTTGTACACTGGCAGGGACCAGTCATTAAAATGTGAGCTGGTGTCAGGGTGATAGAACAGTATCTAATGAACATCCTTTCCACTGTGGGATCCCTTCTGTGACCATCAGTGTTTGTCCAAATCATATTCATTCTTTTAAGCCCATCTCGAATTTCCCTTGATTCATGAACTCATTTCTAATTTACTAGCCGGCGGTAGACTTGTCTTTTCTTTTGAAGCCTAATATCATTTTGTGAAATTGTGTTCATTTGTTTATTCATCCCATTTTAAGTACTTACTCTGTGAGTTAATTACACATTAGTTACTTTAAGTATTCAGTTGCTGAAAGGCATCAAACAGTTTATACTCATTGGACAGTTTTATTACAAGCAAAAATATAGTATGGCAAGAGCAGAAGAAGGATATGTATTAAATTGAATTAAAAAGTCTCAGACTCTGGCTTCTTTGTTCTCCCACTCCTGGGTCATGAAGAATACCCTTTTGTCTCCAGGTCTTTAACCACTAGTGTATATATGAAACATTTTGCTATAGGAAACCCAATATCTGTTGTGGCCAGGTTCTCTTACAGTGAACTGATCACATAGATATATTCCAGGTATACGGCTAGCCTTGGGCATCGAATTTCACCACAGCTCTGCTGAAGCCAGATATTATTAAATTGCAGTATTTGTTAAGTTAGTATTGCTAAGTCCATATTTATATCCAATTATTATTGCTGTATATTGTTGACAAACTGGTACGGTCTGACCTCAGACAACTCACAGACCTGCACGTGCAAAACATTATTTGTCTTTAGTTAGTACAGTTGATCTTCATTATTCCTGGTTTGTGTATTTGCAAACTTGTCTATTCGCTAAAATGTATTTGTAATCCTAAAATCAATACTTATAGCACATTCACAGTCATTCCACAGACATGAGCAAAGCAGCAAATCTGAGTCACCCTATGAGCATCTTGCCAGCTGAAGTCGAACAAGGCGTCGCTCTACGTTCTTATTTCAGCTTTACGAACAGAGGGTGGAGATAGTAGAGGCCACTCAGCTCAGTGCAAATTGCCTCATCTCTGGGACCAACTGGAGGGCATTTGAATCCCAACTCTAGCACCTGTTAGTGAGGCGGCCTCAGGACTTCATGTTTTAGAACCTGTTTTTCTTTCATAAAATAAAACACAATCTACTAGTTGCAAGCATGAACAATTATAACATATAATCTATGTGAGATTTGTATATCTATATATGTGGGTATGTTTATGTACATGTGTGTGTATATATATGTGTGTGTGTGTGTATATATATATATGTGTGTGTATATATATATATATACACACACACATATACATGTATATATCCGTAGGAGTAAAAGATCTGTGTTTCCTATATGTGTGCGTGTATATACACATATATACACATGTGTATATATATACGTATATATATGTGTATATATATATATACGTGTGTATATATATATACATATATATGTGTGTATATATATACATATATATGTGTGTATATATATACATGTGTATATATGTGTATATATACACATATATACACATATATACGCACGTGTATATATATATATACATGTATACACACACACACACACACACACACACACACATATACACACAAAAATGTGTATGTCCCTAGGAGCAAAAGATCTGTGTTCCCTAATTTAGTGTTCATGATGACTTTATAGAATATAACTACTGTCAATAACAAGGATCCACTGTATATTGTATAGCATTGGTTAGGGGTCATCATCAAGGCAGGCAGCTCCAATGGTAAGCATGCTGTGAATCCAGACCAACTGAGATTTAACCATATTGCACTATGTAAAGAATTTTCATATAGATTTTATGAGGGACATAAAGATACCTTTTAAAACACACATACAAAGTCCTTTCCCTCAAGTAAGAAATTTAGTAATCCCAGCACTTTGGGAGGCCGAGGCGGGTGGATCACGAGGTCAAGAGATCGAGACCATCCTGGTCAACATGGTGAAACCCCGCCTCTACTAAAAATACAAAAAATTAGCTGGGCATGGTGGCGCGTGCCTGTAGTCCCGGCTACTCGGGAGGCTAAGCCGGAGAATTGCCTGAACCCAGGAGGCGGAGGTTGCAGTGAGCTGATATCGCGCCATTGCACTCTAGCCTGGGTAACAAGAGCAAAACTCCGTCTCAAAAAAAATAAAAAAAAAAAAGAAATTTAGTAGGGAAGAGTTGAGTTCAACAAGAAAACAAATAAATGGAAACAATAAAACAGAGCAAGGTAGAAATAAAAATGTATATATATATATATATATATATATATTTTTTTTTTCGAAAAAGATATGTAAAAGGTACATAAAGTTAGAAATCAGATACCTCCTGCTAGGTCCTATTCCCACATTCATCGTGTATTTATTGAACACATGTCACATTTCATCTTGCACTAGAGCCACTTTTTTAGATTACTTATTTCTTTACAATGTCTTAAGCTACCTGGGAGTAATGAGTAGATTGTGCTTGTCCTTCAATTCTCCTTAACATGCAGTGCAATAGCTTGCACATTGTAAATATATAATGTTTGTTGAGTGAATGAAAGATTGGATGAATGTGGCCACCCACTGTAATTATCTAATGGCCCATACAGTTCTCCCTACTTCTTTTTCTGAGTTTCTCAGAAACAGACTAGCTGAGGGACAAGCTTTTGATGAATTGATGTAAGGGAGAAAATATATTATTATTTATGATGCCCTTTTAAATATTATTTATTTTTATTTTATTCTTTTAGTGGGACTATACATGCTTTAAGTCAAAAAGAGGAATAATGGAGAAATTTATGAGCTAGTATCCCCATTAACTTTGAAGTCAGACAAAGCTAGTTCTATGTGGATTGATAGGCTAATCTACTGGTAACATGTGATCTGGTCTCCTGAGTAAGAATTTTCTGGCCTTATTATTTTAATGCATTCTGAAATATTTCAAACATATTTCAAACATAACAAAAGAATACAGAGAATTCAAATACTAAGGTTATGTCAAACTTGCTGTAGTTGGTTGCTGGCCTTTTATGGCCTTACCACAGGTTATCCATCTTAGGTGTCAATTAAATAACTGGCCCAATTAATTGAATTGTTTCTAGAATGAACCTTATTCTCTTTCCTTTTTACTCAAAGATGACGGCTATCCTGTTACTATGTATGTACCCACTTAAAAATAATACATAATATTCTTTAAATACTTTAAGCTTATTTAAACAGTATTTACTGTATCTAATTTTCTGTGATTTGTTTTGCCAAAAATTTTAAGATTTATATATGTTGATATTTTGGGTTTAGGTCCTTTATTTTCATTAATATATAGAATGTGAATTTGTGAATATATCATAATTTATCAATATCCATTGATGGACATTTAGGTTGTCATAAGTTTGGGTTTTTGGCTACTAAAAAATAACCAAATTATTATACAAATCATTGTTTAACATGATCTTATGTAATAATGTAAGAAAAACCTATCACCATATTCAATATAGAGTAAAATTGATAAAATATGTATATGTGTATATATATACATTATTTATTTTTTATTTTGCATATACATAGCGAAATAAAATAATAAATCCAATAAGAATAGGGTAGATCATTTTTATTTCTCTATCCTATGAAATTGTCAGAATATTTACCAAGATTTCATCTTCTGAAGAAACATAAAATATTTTTACAATTCAATTTTAGGATCAATTTCTTAAAAAGTGATAATTGTGAAATGAGAGACTGTATTATATGCAATGATCATAAGAATGACCTTTAAATCAGATAGCAATGGGCTCCTGGATCTGCTACTAAGTAGCTAAGAGACCCTGGCCAAGGTAAAATTAACCTCTTCAAGTCTCTGTTCCTCATGAGTAAAAAGGTTAACTGTCAAATCCACTCCATAGGATTGTTGTAAATGAGACATAAATGCATGAAAACTGAGGATTTGGTATATACGAAGGAAGCATCAATAAATAGGGGGAAAGATTGTCAACAAATTTGAGACCGTTTAGGCATATATATGTTTTTTAATTTTAGTACTTTAAATAAGCCATGTTTCTACATTTGATTGGACGACTGCTATTATTATGGTAGCAACTTCTGAAAATTTTGGAGCTCAATACTATAGTTCTCCATACATACAACATGCAAAATGGGATACTTTTGTAACCTCAGGAGCTAAACGTCTTTCGAATTTGAAAACCCATCATGGCATGAAAAATTCCCAATCCTCTGCAGTTTGTGTTAAAGTAGCACATAAGTGGGAAACAGGAGATTCTTTATCCTTAACACAGTTAGGGATTTCTAAGTACAAAAAAAGGCCTGTGATTTTGTTAACAACCAAACAAGTATTTGATATCAGTTGTGCGAAGAAGAACTTTTGGAAATTGCTGTAGAGTACTTGAAAATTAAGTTGAATAAAAAACAATGATGGAGACTTTTAAGACCTCATCATAAGTTCTCTATGTTAGGTGTCAAAATAATGCATTTTGAATACCAAAGGGAACTTGCAAAGACTCATTCATGCTGTGGCCTACTATGGCGCTGCACAAGAATAAGCATAATATACTCTTTACAGACATGGGTTTGTGTAGCTGAATTTCCGATAAGTGCTAGAGTTCTGGAACAGGAATTGGATTGGTCTAAGCCTGTCTTTTGTATGTTAATGTGCTTTCACGGCAAAGGTGTAAGAATTAACACAGACTAAAGTATTTTCAAAGAAAGACATTTATCTCCTTATAGCCTTCCGTGATGGATTGTTCAGAGCTAAAGGCACACTAGGCCAGAACCAAATCTCCTGCTGCCCTATATAGTTTTTACAATCTCTTTTTAAATAACACAAAGTCAGGGCACTCTCACTGCCAGACGAGCATTTCTTTAGGAATCTTCCCATAATATACAGGATAGAACCATCTCTAATACAAATCAACACTTTAGTTTCAAAGTAAGCGCTTTAAAAGGTTGCTTAAACAAGAAAAGACACATATTTTGAGCAGTATGTTATTTGACAGTTAATGTCAGATTACTCTGTGGATTGCATTCCTCTGAATGTTACACTTTATTCTGATGCATTTTAAGTTGAACTGTGTAAACAATGGTAGATATTTGATTAGTGTTAATATGCAAGGTGCCATGATTAGGTATGATTGTTTTTGTAAATCACCACGCTCTCTTTTTCTAATCTTCCTCTGATCTCTAATAGACAGTGAGAACAAAATTGTAATTTAAAATATATTGACTTTGACTCATAAATTAATTTTTGCATCCAAATTTATTGATATCTAAAATATATAGCAAGATGGTAAAATAACTTATCTGCAAAAAAAGATGTCAACTTCTATCTCTTTTACAAATTGTATCTAATGCCATTTTCTCTTTTAAATTCTTGAATCATAATCTCAAATAGGAAACATGTAAGCAAAATTTTATGAAAACTTTTGAGATACAGCAAGGAAGTAAGGTAGTTTCATCCGAATAATCATAGCTGAACTCGTATTAGTTTTCCTGTCCTGATGTTATCTTCCTTTTTTTGATAATCATAGGATTGGGAACTACCTTTTTGTCTGTTTTTCATTGCATACAATCATCTTACAGAGTTTGTATCTGTTCTGCTAGTTTACTGTCAGTTTCTTAAAAGATTTTCTGCTATTGAGTTTTAAAATTGAAATAGATTAATCTTCTATTACTTGAAGTGATTGAAGACTATTAATAAAGTATAAATTTCACACCTAACATTCAGTATTTTTAAATACTTTACTTTGACATGTTTCTGAAACTGTGTATTTTGACAAGGCCTGCTTCCACTTAAATGTGTATAAAGTCAGCAGACAAGTTTCTCAGTAATCTTAAAATCAGTTAGTTTACTTGGCATCTCACTTCAAACCATGATTTTCATATGGTAATATTTAACTTAGCTGATGCTAGTCATTATTAATGTATTTCTGTAGGTTGTAAAACATCTAGTTATCACACCGTCTATGTTAGCTTGCTCCAACTTACGATTTATTTTCATTTTTTCTAGGATATAGACCTGCAGCTAACCGAATTTGATTTATAAGAGAGAAATCTACAGTCAGTTCCCACTCTTGCCACACTGCTAATATGGAAAACAGAATGTTCAATAGGATATGGTCAGATAAATAGTGATGATTGAAGATGCTGCTCCAATACATGTGAATTCAATGGGAGATACCTGCTGTATGAAGATCTTTCAGAGCTTTTCCCAACAAGCTCCCCTTTAAGAAATCGGAGGTATATTCTACCATTATACAGTCTTTCGCAAGTGGATATAAATACATTTGCCTCACTGTAACCAGTCAGCTAGACAACTAATGTGGGACCATGGCGCTGCCCAGATGCACGTGGCCAGATTATGTTTGGAGAGCAGTGATGGCATGCTTGGTACACAGGGGATTGGGTACCCCATTGACTCTCTGTATGTTGGGATGTTTGCTTCAGGCTGGCCATGTGCTACCACAAAAATTGGATGATGTGGACCCACTGGTGACTACCAACTTTGGAAAGATAAGAGGGATTAAGAAGGAACTCAATAATGAAATTTTGGGGCCTGTGATTCAATTTCTTGGAGTTCCATATGCAGCCCCGCCAACAGGGGAACGTCGTTTTCAGCCTCCAGAACCACCATCTCCCTGGTCAGATATCAGGAATGCCACTCAGTTTGCTCCTGTGTGTCCCCAGAATATCATTGATGGCAGACTGCCAGAAGTCATGCTTCCTGTGTGGTTTACTAATAACTTGGATGTGGTTTCATCATACGTACAAGACCAGAGCGAAGACTGCCTATATTTAAATATATATGTCCCAACTGAGGATGGTGAGTTTATTGCAGGAAAAACAGGGAGATATATTTATATATTTTTTTCTATTCTAAGTTCTAACAATATTAATTCATGTGTACTGGTAGTATGCATGGCTTTTCCTGTTGGCATGTAGACATATTTTACATGCGTGCATGGTGCTCTTTTTGTTTATGTGTGTCAGTCAGTGTATCTTATTTTTTTTCCTGTGCTTACTCATTTTCTTTCTTCCACAGCACGTATATTTAGGTAGAAATGGGTTTCTAATTTCCATTTTCTACCAAATGACTTCTGAGAAGATGCATCAACATTTCCTCATTGCATGTGCAGTCTCAACGAATTGGGGCTCTTTCGCACTGAGCAAATGCAGGAGCATATTGAGTTAGATAGTAGTGTTGCATGTTCGGCGGTCTGTGATGGAGCGCCATGTTATTTTCTAGTCTTCTATTCATTTTTCAGTAAAAAGAATATCCAAGGAATGTGCCAGAAAGCCCGGCAAGAAAATATGTAGAAAAGGAGGTATGTATAAAAGTGGAAATTAAAAATGGGGGACAAAACTTGCAGAGGAAGAACAAAGAACTCTCCAGGGTGATTTGCTGATGCTGGGAAGTAAATGGTTAGGTGATACTTGGAATCTGATGAAGGCTGTCAAGGAATGGAAAGGTGATTAAGGAGAGCTCTAGCTGAGTAGATGACATTGGCAAAGCTCATTGGTTGTGCCTTGTGTTCTGGTGCTGGTAGGATTGGCAAGAGTTGAATCTCTGCTTAGAGTTTGTGTGTAGTGGAATATATACTAAGGCTATTATGATACCTGCAAGGAACCCAAGCAGTGCTGTCTTACTAACTTGTAACTTTGATCTCTGAACTCTTTCCTACAGATATATATTTGTGTTCTTCTTAAAATTTGATCACTTCAACCACAAATCTAGTGGGGGTTTTTTGTTTATTCTTAGCACTCCTTCTGAATACTTTCTGGACTTTCTCATCATAAGGGTAAATTTTACATAATTACTGAGCAATTATTATTAAGGTAATAGTGTTTTTCTCTGTCTTTTCATTTTCAGTCACTTTTCCAGAGGAGAATGAGATTTTGCAGATTTGATACTAAATATTTACAGTCTTAAAATTACTTTAACATTTTTATATTTACGTTAAACAATTTAAAACATAGAGAAGTGCATGATTCAGAAGCTACAATTAAATCAACCTTCAAATCATCCTCTAGCCAGATTGAGCAAATGTAGACACTGACAGCTGCAAGCTTGCATCTGAATGTAGCTTGTCCACACTCCATTTTTATATAACATTCAGTAAATCACTCATAGGAGAGTGTGATTTTCTATGGCAGTAAATCATCCAAGCATTATTTTGACCTTATTCATACCTTTGTAGAATTTCCAATCTTCATACAGATGTCATATTAATATTTTAATGTTGCACATTCTCTCCCACTATGCACGTCTAAATCTCCTGGCTGGACCAAGTCAGATTTCCTTATAGTAGCATCCTTGTGGGACAGGGACTGTCTAAACTGTTCTGTTTTACTGGGATTACATTTATATGGAAGATACTTTATAAATAACAAAATTCATAACTGCAATTCAGAAGTATTTGCATTAAGTTGTGGGGGGTTTTAGTTTGTTTTGTCTTTGTTCTTATTTCTTGGGTAATGCTGATAGAGTGGGATTTAAACGTCATTCTTTATTGATGCTATAATTTGGGTTAAAAGCACAGTATACTTAAGAGGACAGATATGGAGGCAACAAGGGTGTTTTAAACAACTAAAAAAAGGTCTCTTTTTTCTGCAAATGAAAATAACTGCAGTAATTTACATACCTTTAACTAATGTACAATACTGCAGTAGTTATTATTAGGCAGCTTATCAAGCATGTGTAATTAACTAAGTGACTTTCGCCTCCTATCACAAAGATGTTGATTCACAAAGTCATAAATAAAGATGCTATTGAAGAATGCATAAATAGAGCATAATACATAAAAATATGTGTGATGAAGAAAAACATGAGCGCATCAAAAGGTAAGCTAGTGAGTGAGAAAGTGACCTTTCTTCTCATACAACTTCAGAGGATAAAAGATTTATCAGAAAATTCTTTTTCATTGTTCTTTGTATTGTTGGTTCCATTTGCTTTAACAAGGGAGTTGGCAAGGAGATTTGTAGGCAATGTTATTACCTTCACAAACTCTGAACTAATTAATAATTAGAAGGAGGACAGCTATTGATGCCTACTTGACCCTGTATGGTTGGCAGTTTAAATCTATTGTGCTTATTAATACATTCTGCTCATTTATTAGATGTTTGTCCATTATCCTGAAGTCTAAATAACAAAAATTTTTAATGTAATTTATATGTATAAATAGCATTTTTAAAATAAACAAAAACTAAAGTTTAGACTTTAGCTTTTAAGTAGAGGAGTAGAAACCTTTTTCAAAACTTTCAACTGTTTTGTTTTCTTCTTTTCTACCATGAAGGGGCTATTTTGGTTATTTCAAGATATTATATTTTTGGGAGTCAAGAAATTATTAGTCACTTTATCTCTGTGTGTGTGTGGGTATATATATCTATATATACACAATATATACTGCATATAGACTGTGAGATTTTCAGTAGAATGCCAGGAGTATAGGAGTATATAAATGATGGTTTAGGTACTGTGAGAATAGTTGCTTTGCCAGGAGTTTATAAATGATGGCTCAGGAACTGTGAGAATAGCTGCTTTGCCTTTTATCTGGATGCCATTAAAACCCTGTCTTGTTATTGTTTATTTCTTTTATGTGTGTATGGATCATCTGCAGAGGCAGATGGACCCCCATCCCTAAGCCAAGTACTCTATAATCTGTGCATACTGTATTCATGCAAAACTATTTCCTAATTGCCAATTACAAGCCACATACTATTCAAGGGAGTTAGTAATAAATGAAACAAAGAACCCTCCTCCCATTGAACTTATAATCAAACAACTTTACAAAGAGCAAAGCATTTTCTTTGGTTTGTATAAAAGGAAGGAAATCCTTTGGTGTGTATAAAGGAAGGAAATCTTATCCCTCCTCCAAGAGATGTGCTATACTTTTTAAATAGGGCGTTTATAATATTTTCCTCCAATTTAAGAAAAAAGCTCATTTTTATCAGTAGGCTGCCTCTTGTTTTAAAACAAGTCCCAGTTGTACTTTTTAATCTGTTTTTTAATATTTCCCATGATAGTTTTAGCCATATGTTAATTACCCTCTAGATATTTCTTCAGAGTTTTATCCTTGCAAAATGGAAAAGAAGAATGAATGCTGAACATGAGATGATTATCAACACTTGAACAAACAAGCAGATAACATGTGATAAAATATGGAATTTGGTTGTGGAGGACAGACACCTGCTTTTATATATAAGGTGTTTTGCATAATTTATATATTTAATAATCATAACAACATTGTGAGAAAAGTATATTACTATCTCTGTTTTTTAATTTTAATTTTTTATCTCTATTTTATAAGTAAGAAGGTAGATTCTGAAAAGTTAGGTGTTCCAACCTTACCACTGACTGCTAGTTAGTGGCCGAGGCAGGTTTGGCCTTAATTCTTATTTACGTTAGATGGATTTCCATTATGTTAAATTACCTTCTGTGATGATTTCCATAGCAGAAGGTGCTATCTATCCATCCTTCTCCTCTCTTTTTTTCCTCCTTTCTTTTACACATTCACATATCTAAGTTCTTTTTATTCTATCTGTTGACCATATTTTAGATAGACTTAATGCTCACCTTAATTGAATTGAATCAAGCCAATGTTAGCAGCCAATTTCCAAAAATATATTCAGTTATTAAGTGAATACTTTAAACCTCAGTTACTTTTGCACCAAGCTAATAATACCACATGCTTCTTACTGTGCAGACTAAGATCCCCACATAGCCTTCCTGGCTGCAATCAAGAAGTTGCTTTAACTTGCTTCAGTTTCCCTCTGTTTCTTTAGGTTGCTCTCCTGAGAGAGTTGCTAATAAACAAGACAGTGGCCAAATATGAGGCAGTAAACATGAGAAGGAGTAACAAGGGACCCAGAGAAGATTTGCAAATACATTGTCTGGTTCGTGGATTCTCTAGAGTTGTATAGTCTTGTATTTCTCCAGCACTTTTACTATTATTTGCATAGCTCTTCTAAGATGGATATAGAATTAACTTTTATTTCTGCCCTTATGAGACACCAACTTGCTTTCTTATTTACCCCAATTTGTATTGTGCAGAAGATTAACATCTTTATAGATGGCTCTGGCACAATCATTTACTCTTTGAGCATTTTGTTTGTGATTTTCAAGTGTTTTCCATGCTCTGGTTCATAGCCTTTACCTGAGATAATATTGAATTATTTCAAGAGCCTTTTCCACAAATGTTTGGTTTGTTTGGTTGTCCGTTTAACATAGGGACTGATTTCTTCCTTATTAAAAATGTATAACAGTGACTCCTAGTACTGTCAAGGTATTTAAGATTTTAAAAGGGGATTCTATTCCGGAATGTTCCTCCATCTTGCTTATACATTTTTCACTCATTTACTTATTCACATGACAAATATTTATTGAATCCATACTCTGTGCTGACTATTGCTCTAGGCACAGAGTAAATAAAAGAAGACAAAAACCTTGCCTGCTCTTGTGAAGCTTACAACCTAGTGTGTTGAGACAGTAGTTTGTTAGTGATGAATACAATAAAATCTAAATTTAAAAAGTATGAGAAGGTGAGAAATTGAAACAGAGTATGGAAGACCAGGAGTGCTGGTGTGGAGAGTGAAAATAGTTGAAAATAAAATGAGGATTACCTCATTTGAGCAAACAGTTGAAAGAGATAAGGGGAGTATCTAGATACTTAAAAGGTCAAGATCTTAAAGGATCAATTAGGAATATAGCTTATCTGGAAAGGGGGAAAAGAGAAACAATGAGATTCAGAATAACCTGACTTGATAATTTGAAAAAGTCACTCTGGCTGATGTGGTGAGAGTAGGCTGTAGGAGAGTATGGAGAAATGGGGAGAGTAAGATGAGGCTCCAGGTGAGACTTGAGCATGGTCCAGGCTCAAACAGGGTTGTAACCGTAGAAGTGATAGATTCTTCATGAATTTTGAAGATCACATTCCTTGATCAATTTGCTGTGGGCTGTGAAAGAAAAAGAGAAGTCAAAGAATGTTTCTAGATTTTTGATCTGAACACCTGGAAGAATAGATGTGCCATCAATTAAGATGGAAAGGAAGAATGTAGAAGGGTTTGGGGAGAAGCAGAGTACAAAAATAAGTTTAGTCTCAGACATGTTTAATTTGAGGTGACCCTTAGACATTCAAGCATAGGCATCGAAAAGCCAGTTTCCTGAACCAACATCTTGAATCAAGTTAGAGAGAAAGACCTAGGTAGAGATATAAATTTGGCAGTCATTCTAATATGAAGGTAAAGATTTCAAGTCATGAGCTTGAGAGAGAATAAAAGGAAGTGAATGAAGATAACAAAAGAAACAAGACACCAAGGTTTAATTTATAGGAACACTCCAACATTATGAGGCCTGGAAGAAGAGGAGGCCAATGGAAACTGAGAAAGAATTATGTGGGAGATGGTCGGTAAACCAAGATTTTTTTCTTGACCTGGAATTTGAGAGAAGAAAATGTCTCCAAGTGGGTATAGTGATCAACTCTCCCAAATGAACTTTTGTGGAGTGATGTAGGTTTTATACACTTAAGTGCGTCTACACACTGAAGTGTGTCTAAGAAAGAATGGGTGAAGATTTGCAGTGGCTTAGCATAAATAATTATTTTAAAGAGTTTTGCTTTTTTAAAAAAGGATCAGAAAAATATGAGGAGTGAGGAAAATAGTGTTTTTTTTTTGTTTGTTTTGTTACTGTAGGTTAAGACAGAAGAAATAAAGTAATATTGTTATACAGCAGGAAAGGAAAAATTTTAAATATAGGCCAAAGATGGTAGAAATGCTGGAACAGTATCCTTCAGGAGGTGAGAAAGATGAGATTGGATATTTTGAATTAAAAGAACATGGGTAGAAAAATTAATCTGTTGCTCTGCACAGTACATGAGTGTGAGTGCATGGGTGGAAGGATAGTGGGGTTCTGTTCTTAACTGATTGTTTCAAGTTTAATTGTTTGATGTGTACTATTAAGGGAAATGAAGATAGAATTAACATCAGTGAGATCTTCTGATGATATAGACGCCATGGCATATTAATTTATTTGATATTGCAACAGCCTTTTGAGGTTCTCACCCTCACTTTCCAGACGTAAAAATGGAGGAACAAAGAAGTTAAATTATCTTGCCCAAAGACTCTAATTTGTTGTTGGCCAACTATTTCCTTTGAAGAGTCTATTTTACAACGGGGGAACTAAACAAAACAACAAAACAGCACAAAGGCAACAATAAGTATCATGTTTATATGAGATTTAAAATCAAATAGAAGATGAAATTGGTGGCCAATTTGCTAGTAGAAAAATCACCACACACTGAAACGTTCATAACGTTTAGTTCACTTAGAGTTTGAAGATGAACGTAAAACTACGTTAAACCAGAGATTTGACTTCATATTTGAATTAGTAACTGTGCACGGATGTGGTTATGTCTTCTAAAAGCTAAACAGTGTAAGTTGGACTCTGAAATAAAGTAGATCTAAAGCGTTGTAAAGTTTTAAAAGAACAACATCAATTGTTCCATTGTTTACTGACAGGCAGAGAGAGTCTCCTGAAGCAGATGATTAAAAGACCATTATAGTTGTCCAATTCAATTTTTCTGAAGAATAAATACTTTTTTCCTCATAAAAACTGTGGTTGAAGTTGAAAACATTTAAGATTTATGCCACCAGAAAAAAGAGTTATGCTACAAAATAAATTCTTGGTAGAAACTGCTATCCTTTCTTCTACCATATGTAATATCTTTCCTTATGTATTCTTTTCACATATATAGCATTTGAAGAGCTTAATAATCGGAATGCAATTGTTTTAAATTGAGTTCTATATTACTTACCATTACACATTTTGTAGCTAATATTCTGGTCTTTAATATTTCTCCTATGAATACCCTTCTTCTTCCTCCTCTGGCAGTACATGCTAACATAGTTTATGACATGGGAGGATTCAAGAGTCATACCAGTAGAGACATTTGCTAGTAACAATTACACAGAATTATTCTGGATTTGAGCCCCTTAAACTCTGGACTAGTTGTGGAAGCATAACTTCTAATCATAAATCTTCATATAGCCTTTTATAACTGGACAGAGTACTTTATGTAACACTTCCTGTATAAGTTGCCTAGGCTGCTGTAAGGAATTACCACAAACTGTGTGGTTTAAAACAGCAGAGATTTATCCTCTCCAATCTCCAAGTCTGGAGTCAAGAAATTTAAAATCAAGGAGTGGGAAGGATTGGCTTTTTCTGGAGTCTCTGCAGGAGCACTTCCCTGCTTTTTTTCCAGTTTCCGGAGGTTGCTAACAGTCCTCGCTGTTCCTTGGCTTATAGTTGCATCACTCCAGTCTCCAGCTGTGTTGTCACATGGCTTTCTTTCCTGTGCGTCTCCCCACATTCCCGTGTCTTCATGTGGTCTTCTCAAACACATGCTGGCCCCTAATCCAGTGTGACCTCATCTTCATTCTGTTTACAAAAACCTATTTCCAAATAAGGTCATTGTATTGCTTTGCTGGATTGCTGTAACACAGCACTACAAACTGGGTGGCTTAAACAACAGAATTTTGTTTTGTTTTGTTTTGCATTTCTGGAGACTAGCAAGTCTGATGTCAGCACATGGGCGGGGTTGGTTCTTTCTGAGGGCTGCAAGGAAGAATTAGTTTCAGGCCTCTCTTTGTGGCATATTGATGGCGGTCTTCTCCCTGTGTCTCTTCACATGGCCTTCTGCCTGTGTATATGTCTGTGTTCAAATGATCAATATTTTAGAAGGATACAAGTTGTATTGGATTACGGCACAACCTAATGACCTCAACATAACTAATTACATCTATAACGATCTCATTTCTAAATAAGGGCACATTTTGAGGTACTTGGGTTAGGACTTAACATATAGAATTTTGGTGAAACACAATTCAATATAACTGTCACATCTGAAGGTTCCAGCTGAACATAAATTCTTGAGGGACACTAAGGACACTGCCACTTTTCCAGACTGATCCCCAGAATGATCTCAAAATGTTTCGATCATAATGTTTATTTTAAATGTTGAAAAACTATCGCTTATTGGGGTTAAATATGTTGCCAAGGTCACATGACTGTTGGGAGCACTGAAACTTTTGCTCAAATCAAAACTTAAATTTTATGTGATAGCTGCCTTTACCACAATGACCCCTCCTACGGATAATGAATTTTCTCTGCCCTCCTAAGAAGTTCATTTGTTTTTTAATTATTTTTCTATCAAGATAGGATACAATGCATTAATCCATATGCTTTTATATATCCAAGTGCTTGACTTTGTGTCAACAAAATGATTCAGTATTTTTAAAGTATTTCTTGAATTTTAAACACTTTATCCAGATGGTTGCTTACATGCAAACATGGTTTAAGTTAAAATGAGGATCCTAACAATTTAAAGCTGTAATATTATTGCTTTTCAGTTCTGTTTCATTTGTCATTTTAGGGAATTGAATAAAGTTATTTTTTAAATAATTTTAAAGTTAAGACCTAATTCTTTGTTTACTGTAATTCTATTCATTTGGTATGTATGAAATAACACTAAAGCAATTTAAGTATAGCCCATAATTTTCATGAAAACCTGTAAAATGTTGCAATAATCAGATTTCTACAATGACAAAAACAATCTTAATAAAAGGATCAGGGGTCATAGCATTATAATTATAATTATAATTCTTAAGAGTAGAAAAATCTGATTATTCGATAGTGGTTCTAATTTTCTGGTCCCCATTGCAGGAATGAAGGAGTGAAGGAGGAAGTCTTCACTTTCCTTTTCTTCCTTTTTTTTTTTTTTGAGACAAACATCTTTGGAGTAGTTACTCCAATTTAAAAAATAATCATTTCCTAGTAGTAGAAGTATACAAAAACATCTACCTTTTCCTTTTACAAAAATGCTCACATTTTCTTTTCTCCAAAAGGTCTGGGCTCCTCTTCTAGAATCTTCTTTCTGAGTTCCGCTAACCGGAAAGTGAAAGAAGGAGGATAAGTAAGAAAAGGACAGGTTGACACCAGGACAAGGAATATAATCCTGTCAAGTAGTAGTAAATATAGCTACTCCCAGTAATGGAAGAGGGATCCCTGGTTAAAACTATTAAAAATATCTACGTGCTTCCTAATTTGGACTCCTAGGCCTCCTGGGAACAGGCATGCCCTGTGGAGGATTTCTAAAACGAAGAATGCCTGTAACTTCCTCTAACTCTCTATCCCTGCTAAATTCCCACACATCATCTTCCTCAGCTCACCATCTTTCCTGGCAATGAGCAGGCCAGGCCTCAGTTTGCATTTGTGAGCTTTCATTAAAAAGAACTGATATGTTGCTTTGCCACAGTAATTTACAAGGAGGCAGATCCTGAGGCATCTGAGCTGCTCCAAGCTAGGCAGCCAAGTAGCCTGTCAGTGCTTCTCTTGACCTATCCCTGACTTTCCACCAGCGCAAACACCCACACTCCCACACACACCCATCTGGACAGCACCCTCATCCCTCACACATATGTACATGGAGACACCACCTACAGTGGAAAGATTTCTTTCCTTTTCTTCACTTTTCTTCTGTCCTTCCTTGATTCCTTTCTTCCAGAGCAAAGGGGGTCCTGCTGCTTTATTAAAATATTTGGAAGTCATTCATTTAAAGAAGAACTTCATTTCAATAAAAATGAAAATATCTGTAAATTTGCATTCCAAAGAGAAAATGTTTTCTAAAATGGCTACTTAAAAGACTTTGTATTCTAGTTGACTCTGAAAGGCCACAGATGAGTTGAGTTTTTTTTTTCTTTCTGTATTTATTTTATGAAGTTCTTTGGCCACCTCAGCAATTTAGCAAAGGGTATTCTTGTGGGGGCAGAGGGGAAGGAAACATAAAACTTTGTATAATATTTACTGGGGCCTCAGACTGTCATTGGGTGGGAAGTTTGACTATTGCAAGTGGTGCTTTTATCAATTGAGACTGATTGATTGTTATTCTTTTCCGAGTTGTTGCTTTTCTCAGCTCTGTTCTCTGTGTCCTGGAGGCCCTGCCTCAGATTTCCCAATTTGGCCTGCTGTTTCCTGTCCCTCCCAGTCACTGCCTACTCCCAATAAATCGCTCCATCTGGCACTTTGGGAAAGAATTGCTCTTTGCCTTCAGAGAGCTTACATTGTAACAAAAACCTCAGTAACAAGAAATAGGGCTTTTTTGTTGATGCCCTTGTCAATATTACTAAGTACTGTAAATGTAAGTTTGGTATGTATTCAAATCTCCAAAAAACAAAATGAGAAAATAGCTGCTTCTGTAAAAAAAAAAAAAAAAAAAAAAAAAAACCAAAAAGGTAATGATGCTGATATTTGGCACTGTGTTCCCCATAATAAAACATTTAATTAAATCTCTAAATGTGTATAGAGTACAAAATCTGCACATTAGAATAAAACACATCAGGCATAACCAAAACTATAATTATATCAGCCCTGTTGCCTGAGCCCACCTTAGTTGCTCTGCCAAGAAGCAATGGTTTAAAACTTTCCATCCATCTGTTTTTTTTTTTAAGCCTAAAGTGTACCTATACAAATCTCTTTAAAGCTGGGAATGCTTTGGCTACTGATACAACAGCTGCTGGATTACAGGCTGCTGCTTCCAGAAGTAAAAATGAACAGCTGACGCTCTAGGGCTCTTTTCTCATTTTTGTTGGAAGTCTTCTCAGTGCAGAGCCCTGGGGTAGGTCCTGGAGATACTGAGATAAAAAAGACATTAAAGAGCTGCCCTCAAAAGAGTTCACTATCTTGTGGGGGAGGCAGATACAGAAAGAGAAAATAACAATACAGTAGGCGCCCTGAGGAAAGGAAGCAAGGGGCATTGAGGGAACGCACAGGAGAGGTGTCTGTAGTTCCAGATATTTTGAGATAGAAGGTTACCCCTTACATGAGCACATGAGCACTCACGGATAAATGTCTCTCCATACCTTCAAAGGCTAGTGTAGTCTATGTGACCATATTTCAGAGTAAAATATTTTTGAGTGTTTATTTAAAATATCTGTGTGTATCTTTTTTTTTTTTTTGTATGAATATCAGTTGTGTCTTCTTTCGAATTTCACTTTGCCAGGATTTTAGAAACACTACGTGCTCACTTCTGTAGTCCTGAATCTGATCTGTTATGGTTTGGAAGACAGAACACCCACACTTAAAACATGCAAACAAATAGAAAAACTTGTTTGTGACAAAAATGGAGTCAAAATGAGAGTCTTCACCATGCGTAACCCAGGGGAACTTATGCATATAGACTTTGTGTGAAGGTAGTTTTTTTCAGTTTTATGTTCTTAGTAATAGGCCACTAAAGATGTAGGCTTCAAATAAGTGATGTATTTACTAATTGGGAATCTATAGAAGCCAACACTCCCCTCATGAGGATGTGCACAGGCATTGCTTGACACTCAGGACACCCGCAGACCCGATCCTTCTTCCCTGATGCACGCCGTCTCTCCTTCTCCATTTCTCTCACCCTAATCTAGAGCCTCCATCATTTCTTGCTCCAACCACTGTAATAGCCTCATAACACTTCTTCCTATTCCCATTCCTGCTTCTGAATCTATTCTACACATAGCAGCCAGTATGATCTTTGCTTTAAATTCTGAAATCAGATTATATCACCTTTTTTCTTAATTGCCCTCAAGGATTCCCTAAAAGTAAATGTAGAACTCCTTACTATCACCTACAAGACTCTACATAGTAACTCTTGGCTGCCGTTTCAGTGTCCTTCTGTATATTTCTCCCTTCTCTCTACTTTCTAGCTTTATTGATATTCTTTTGGTTACTGGAATAGTCAGCCTCCATCCTACCTCAGGACCTTTGCACATGCAGATCCTTGTACTTTTAATGAACCTCTACATCTTTTCATGTCTGACTAAGTTTTAGAATTCAAGTTTTGGAAAAGTGCCACTTTGTCAAAACAGCCTTTGCTGATCAACCTATCAAGGTAACCCTACCCTTTTCTTCCAGTTAGTCTTTAATATCTTCATCGTTATTTTCTTCATTACATTTTTATCTTCATATTAAATTACATTGTTCATTTATGTGCTTTACTCTCTGACTGCCCCGGAAAAACATTTCTCTTGCTCACTGCTACATCTACAGCACTCACAAGGGATTCAATAAATATTCATTGAGAACATAAACAGCCTTAAGAAACAATGCAATTTGTCGGAGAGAGCCTTCATCTCCCACCGTCTGCATTTATTTGAGTAATACTACACCTGCTATCATTCTTCACCAGACATGGTAAATTCTGTTTCTTTCTGCTATGCAATCACTATTTGTTTATGGCACACTGCTCCCCAAATAAAGTAAATTTCAAAGCCAACATCAGAGTCTTTAACTAAGAAATAGCATTGTTCAGTGGTTCAGAGTCTGACAGATATAACCTGGACTCTGTCGCAGGGGCCCTCGAGGCCAAGTGGCTGCCAACAGCCGAGGCTCTTGGCTTTCTGCCCGTGCATGTTACTGCCAGCCTTATGGCCTCTGCACTGAATTTATATTTTAATGCAGGACGCCAACAATGCATTTGTGTAACAGGAGTACTGAGAATGGTTTTTCTTTTCCAGCCAGAAGCTTCATTTTTCCTTTCCTACCTTCTATTTTAATCTTTATTCAACCCCAATTTCCCTCCCCTGACAAATATATCTTCTCATTATTTTCTTTTTTTCCTTGTTTTACCATCTATCTCTGTAAATAAGATTTCTTGCTAACATATTCTCTAAAGCATTTAACTTGAGATTATGGAAGAGGCAAAAAGTCTGAATACCAGATAATCTAAGAAGAGGCCTAATTGTATTTGTTTAAGGAGTTACATAGCATTAAATAGCTCCTGCAATGGCCCGTGTGGGATCTCATTCCTTATGATTCGGCCTTCCATTGGTTAATATCACCATGAACGTATACATGAATTCAGTGCATTTTTGTTGTTATTGTTTTTTTCTTCTTTTTTTTAGAGACAGGGTCTCACTGTATCATCCAGGCTGGAGTGCAGTGGCAAGATGGTAACCCACTGTAATCCTTGAGCCCATGGGCTCAAGTGATCTTCCTACCTCAGCCTCTTGGGTAGCTGGGGCTACAGGCACACACCACCACACCTGGGTATTTTTGATGCTTTTGTAGAGATGCGGTCTCCCTAAGTTGGCCAAGTTGATCTTTAACTTCTGACAGAAAGCAATCCTGCTTCCTCGGGCGCGCAAAGTGCTTGGATTACAGGCAGGACCCACTCTGTCTTCTCTTCTTTTGTTAGATATTAGCCACCACAGGTTTCCCAGGGCAAGTCAGAAATCATTTTATAAAATGAAGCAAACCAGAAAGTGAGACTATATTCTATTTTTATCACCATAGGCAGAGTTTTTGGAACATGGTTAGTACACCAAAAACAGTTGATAAATGAAGGAGCATTTTGAGTATGGCAGATAATGGGCCGCTTAGATCATTGAGGTAAATAGAGTGGCCACTGGCCTTTCTAGTGGATGCTGGAGGCTACATCCTGGGGAGTTGGTGGTGGAGAGGCATACTAAGAATGTTACTGACCTATAACATCTCAATCTGGGAGTGAGTGTTAAAGCTGGCAACGAGATAAACTAGATCTACGCCTCAGAACACATTGCAGAGTGATAGAGAATAGGGCGTTGGATTTCTGGTGGGGCTGGCTTCATGCGCTGGGGGTCTGTGCAGTCCAACTGATCCCTGAGCTCAGAATGGCCCCACAAAGTTGGTTAAACAATCTTTTTTTCATCATATTGAAATTGATAATATGTTTTGAACAAGGGATCCTGCATTTTCATTTTGCACTGGATCCTACAAATTATTTAGCCAATCTTGTTCTTGGTTTTGCTGGCATTTTCCCCATGCTGCACATCAGTAAATGTTCATGTAATTATGAGAGATGGCAGAATAGAAACCCTCTGTGCACGCCGAATAATTAGATTAAAACTCTCAACTAAAACACTATGACCACTTGTATTTTTACCCTTACAGTTCCCTTCAGATCTAAGGGAAGCAATGAAAAAGACATGTTGTCACTTTGGGAAATCAAAGGTCTGTTCCTCTATTCTTTTTTTTTTTTTTTTTAAAGATGACATTTCACCCCTGTTGCCCAAGCTGGAGTGCAATGGGGCGATCTCGGCTCACTGCAACCTCCGCCTCCTGGTTCAAGCAATTATCCTGCCTCAGCCTCCCAAGTAGCTGGGATTGCCATGCCAGCCTGATTTTCTGTATTTTTAGTGGAAATGGGGTTTCACTGTGTTAGCCAGGCTGGTCTCAAACTCCTGACTTCAGGTGATCTCCCTGCCTCGGCCTGTTGTTCTTGTTGTAATGAACTTGTTCATTCTCTGATCAATTATTGAGTGTTTAATGAGTCCTAGGGGCTATGCTAGACCCCGAAGGTAAAAACAGGAAGACTTCATAGTTGTCATAGGGGACAATCAAGTGAGGGCTAACAAAAATCATTATTATAATAGCTACCATTTGTACAGTGCCCACCAGGCATTGTTTTAATGGTTTTATATATTAGCTTACTTAATCTTCACAATAAACCTATGAAAAAGTTGCTATTAGTATTTCTACTTTACTAAGGAGAAATATGAGGCACAGATAGGTTACTGTGCAAGGTTCCACAGCTAGAAAAGTGGCAGAACCAAGATTCAACGCCAGAGAGTCTAGCTCCATTGACTGTACCTTTAGCCACTAACTATAACAAACATTAGAGACCCTATAGGGAATAAGTTAAATTTACATATGGGTAGGATGCTACCCAGGGCAGTAAATGGACATCTCTATCTTGGATGGGAGCTGGAAAGAAAACACTTTATTATGATGATGATACTTGCAATGGCTGCAGAACGAGAGGAAGTGGCCCATACACTGAGCACAGGATGTGCTGAGATGAGTGGGACAGGGCTTGCTTCGGTCGAGGACAGCTTGTGATCAGAGAGGACAGTGAGAGATGAGCCTGGAGCTCCAGGCAGGATCGAGATGTCTCAGGAGCTTCGAGTTTTTCTCCAGGTGATAGGACGTCATTGAGGGATTTAAGTAAAGGCTTGACATAATTGGATGAGCACTGCGTAATGTTCTTTCTGACAACAGTATAAATGATGGAATCCAACGATGATAAACCTGAAAGGGAATAACTAGAAGTTTGGTACCACTTAGTGTGTCAGTGACAATGAAGGCCTTACTCAGGGCAATAGCTGTGGGGGAGAAGGAAAGAAATGAAGGGTAAGAGGTGTCTATTTGGTAGCTTCCTAGGGCTTGTGGAGTAACTGGTTGTTGCCGGGTGGCAAGACTGGGGAAATAATGGAAACAAGGGTGACTCTAAGATGTCTCACTGTCCGGTCAGTACCTTCCTCCTTGACCTGCTGTCCTGACTTCCCCTAACCAGCCTTGTCTAATGTGGCTTCTTCACCGGAACTCAAGAAGGCAGGATGGGGCAGACAGTGAGTTAGAATAATAATAAATAATTTGCGGAAAAGGGAAAGTGTCAAAGGTAGAGGAGAAAAAGAGGAAAAGACTCCAGAAAATAAACAGAAGAGCAGGATGGAATACTGAACAAACTTTTAATCTCTCATGTGCCAGATAAAATGTAAGCTCTTGGAAATAATGCCACCTATATGGATTTATTTTACGGAGTCATCCTTTAAAAACAGAACTTGGGAGAGAGAGAAGTATGTCAGAAGGAGGCAGAGATAGATAACACAGAAGTGGGGCTGGGAAAGAGTCTGCAGCTTACCCATGGTTGGGGTAAGCTCGAAATGAGAAGGAAAACATGCAGAGACAGGAAATCACAAACCGTCAACTGGAAAGAAAGCAAAATCATTTAGTTGAAGTGTGAATTGCTAAAAAGAACAGGCAGGTGCATAATCTATGTAGATTTGCATTAATGGCTAGACAAATGAAAATAAATTTTCAGAACACTGGTAAGTCAGAAAACACATATTGATTGAATTCAACGTGTATTCCTGAGTATTTACTGTGTGGCTTGCCTTGTGCTAGGTATTGAATTACAAATTGAGTCTGTACAAATCAGTGACACACACAAGCATACAAGTACTGCACTTGGGTATGTAAAATCTAATATGAAGGCAGATTACAAATTATCAAATATGTACACTACAAGACTAGAAAGGTCATTAAGGAGGAAGGAATGTTATTATTTATTTATTTATTTATTTATTTTGCATGTAAGAACTCATGAAGTTTAGGTTTAATCAGAAAGATATCTTAAAAGAATAATATTTGGAATCAATCTTGAGTGATGGATAGACTTTCAACAGGCAGAGATGTAGGGCTTTTGTCTGAAAAGGGGAAATGCATTGCAATTGGTAAAGTCTCAGGACAGTAAGTGTGAAGCTGATTAGATCGTAAAAGATATTGAATTGTGATGAAATATTGGTTGTGGTAAAATATCAAAAGCCTCGAAGGTCAAGATGAGGCATTTTACTATCAACAAGTATGCACTGATGGCTCTTGGGCAAGGAGCTGTGATAACAAGAGTGGTTTCAGTGAAGGGTGAGCAGGGAATGGGAAGGGCAGAGAATTAATTGCAGGAAAGGAGAGTAATATGGGGTAATGGGACTGTAGTTTATATGAAAAGTGACTGGCAGTGAACATGAAAAGATAACAAATTTGGGAGACGTTTCAAAGCAGAAATTAATAGAACGGGAAAGCGTCTGCATATGTGGGTGGACAGTGAGCAAGGAGGCCTTGGCAAGGCTGACAACAGATTGGAAATGAAATGGCTGGGAGGAAGATGATGCTGTTAATAAATCCTATTTCTAAATCTACTCTGAGGATAGATCAGCTTGTGAAATTTTCAGCAAAATTGATCCTGGGAATGAATTTACCATTCTTTTCTTTATTCTTATCAATATAAAGGCATGAAAAAGCTATTTATGCCTTTGTAGTGTGTTCAAATAAAATATTAACCTCATCAATTCAAAGAAATTCACTGAAAAATCCGCCTTTCATTTTTTGCCAAAGCAGGGAGAAAAGATGATACATCTTCCACACTAAAATTTCTCTATTACTGTCATTTCTGGGCTGTGTATAGCTCTAGATTTCCAAAAGAGAAATGAATAGAGTACATACTCCTTTTTTTTTTTTTTAAAGGCTACCCACTGCCATAGGCTGTCTGAGTGTAATTTTCAATGACAAGTCAAGATTGAGGAATGTATACAAGGCCAATTACAGACTCAGCTTGTTTTTCCAGCATTTAACTGTTCCCATCAAGCACTCTGTTTATTTGCATGGAAGTGAAATGGACCCAAAGAATTTGAAAGCTGTGAAAGCTGCATGTCTTACTGTGAGGAGTACAGATGGGACTGGTTAGGCTCTTTCCTGAGACTCATACACCTAGATCATTAAAACCACATAAACCTCAGAGAAAGACTGAGAATACAGAACGTGGGACATGAAGTAGAAAATTATCTAAAAGCAATGGCAAGGACATCTGGAAATATCAGAGCAGGATATGATGGCCCAAATTGCTTTCTGATGCTGACCTGCTGGAAGAAGAAGAAAAATAGTCCCAGTAAAAAGAGAAGAAAAAAAAATAAAACTTATTTTAAGATTCTAGATAAAGTGAATAGACGTTTTCATCTGCCAGGTGATTATGCTGGTACCAGGACTGCACTGAAGAAGTGGTTTTATTTTACCTTATGTAGTTTAAAGGGCAGGTATCACACCTATGGCATTTAGCATTGCTGAGAACTATTTTGTTGCAAAAGTTATGAAAGTAAATCAACAGTTTCCACAATATGATTCCAATAGGATAATTATTTATTGTTCGGCATTTCCAAAAAATAAAAGAACAAAATTACTAACTGACCCAATTAGTAAACACAACAAGTTGCCATACTTCCTGCTCAATAACAAATGCAGGCCTTGGGGAAGCTGCACATGGCCTTCCAGATCATTGAACAAATAACTTCTTCAGAAAGAGTTAACAGCTTCTGAATGCATTCTGTACCCTCAAAAGAGTTCTGAGTCCCAGGGAACTTCAGGTGAATGAAGAAGTAGGCTATGAAACCACAAAGAGCCAGCACTTGCTTCTGTCCCATAATCACTTTACAGCAACATATAGTATTTGTACCCCCCATTCTGCCTCTAACATGGTCTCTACATAAACCTCAGTGAAGCTTAAGTCATTCTTGTGTATTCTTTCTATAAAGGTCTTTGGCATGCAAGTCAACAGGGCTAGTTGGATGCTGGCGGCAGTGAGACCCACTGACTATGTCAAGGAGCTCAGTCTGATTGAAAAAGAAGTTAGGACAGGTGCATACATACTCTGTAAAAATGGGGCAGTGCGATTGTTTTTGCGAGAAAAGAAAAAGCAGATTCTTGGAGAGTTAAAAGGGAGGAGGTGTAATATCTAACAGTGCATGTGTTTTGGATGAGGTTAAGGTGAACAATCAGAAAATAAATAATGGGAGTCAAGCTACCCTTGGATAATACAGACTTTTTGACAGGTCACAATGGAATGAGAGAACGCATGCCAACGATAGAGAATAGCATGGGCAAAGAGAAGCATTGAGAGGGAAAGAATGAGGGTTGTGACCATCATGTGGCTGCAGTTCAGCTGGGGAACAGGTAATAAGTACCAGGAAGGAAAGATCGATTGGAACATGTTCTGAAAGGCTTTAAATGCCAGTGTGAGGATTTTAATTTGGTAGGCAAAGGGGAGCTACCAGATGTTGTGTGTAAGAGAGTGACATGATTAAAATTGTTTTAGGAAGATTAATTTGGCAGTTGCCTTTGGTTAGATTGATGATACAGGAGACTGGGTCTTGTAAAACATAGTAGGCTTTTGCATTTGTGCCATCTGACAAGATGTTGATCAGTAATTTCAAAAGTCTTGTAAATATTTAAACTTTCTTGCTGTACCATGGACATCTATTTAAAAGGCCCCAAAAGTTAAGAAATAAAGAACATTATTCACTTTTTTTTTTCCAAATAAAGATAGGAATGCTAGAAGAGCCCACATAGAGTTCAGAAGTTGTTCTCCACAAAAGGGGTAGGCCCTCTGGCTCTAACAACAGATCAGCTGTTGTAGAGCTGTCCACCCATGGCTTACTGTTCTGGCTCTGTCATTCTGTGGCTGTGTATTTCAGCAGGTCATTTTATGGTTTTGGGCCTCAGTTTTCACTTGAATGAGATGAAGGTTTGGGCTCCATGACCTTCAGCGTTGCAAGATTTCTCATTTTCCAGTTCTTTCTAGGAACAAAGGGAATTGCAATAAATAATAGGGTTAATGGTTATCTGCACTGTCTGCCTATTTCACTGACTTGTCAAGAATTCTAGTAAGGAGGATGAGTTTGAAGACTTCATGCATGGATTTAATGTAGCATGAGCTTGTTTCATTTGTTGCAACAGTTTAAATGCCATTTTTAATGTTTTCTTCTCATGCTACTGCTGCTGATTTCCCTGTTTCCAAGAAGTGAAACTTCTGCAGATATGCCTGCTCCCACTCCTACAACGAATTAAGTATACACTGAGGAGACAATTTCTTTTTTATATTTAAGAAGATTTAGAATATTAATTTAAATAAATTAGCTGTGGTATGATATTGGTATATCTTAGTTTTATCTGTCAAAGAATAATTTGAATCAGCTAACTATACTGTATAGTAGTTTAACAACATGAATGCAAGATAGCTACCACATGCAGTAAGAATGAGCAGAGGGTTCTTCAATTAATTTACTTAATTCTAATAAAATATAGACAATATTGGGCAACCAATGGTAGTAATACCCAGACTAACTTATAGCTCACAGGTTTAAAAATTTTTTAAATAGGAAGATGATGGTTTATTATTCTTTTTTCTTTGTATTTTATCTACTTTCCCTTTATAATTTTTTTATGGAGCCTTTTGGATAGTTCATAAAAGTCATAGGATGATGGTGAGAGTCTTCTTGAACTTTAACTTAACTGACAGAGATTTCATCCATGTCAGTCTGGTCAGACAGATGTAGAGAATGGGTGGGTCAAATGTTCTTAACTCTGCCCACTTGCCTTTTCCCTAATATATATATATATATATATATATATATATATATATATATATATATATTTTTTTTTTTTTTTTTTTTTTTTTGAGACAGAGTTTCACTTTTTATTGCCTAGGCTGGAGTGCAGTGGCACAATCTCAGCTCACTGCAATCCCTGCCTCCTGAGTTAAAGCGATTCTCCTGTCTCAGCCTCTCAAGTAACTGTGATTACAGCACCCACCACCATGCCTAGCTAATTTTTGTATTTTTAATAGAGACGGGGTTTCACCATGTTGGCCAGGCAGATCTTGAACTCTTGACCTCAAATGATCTGCCTGCCTCACCCTCGCAAAGTGCTGGGATTACAGGCATGAGCCACCATGCCCAGCTTTCTTTTCCCTAATTTTAGCTAGAGAGTCATCAACTGTTTCTGGATTTGCTACAATATATTTAAACAGTACTTAGGTGAGTTCCAGTCATCAAAGAACTGGGGATACCACTGTTAGAAGTCCCACTCTTTTTCACTTTTGCAGAAAAATTGCCAGTTAAAGTAGAATGGTAAAGAGGTAAGGAAAAGGAATGACATTTTATAATTTATGGAAATTTTTCATGGCGTGGATTTTAGACATAAGATGTGCTTTAATATGTGTGTGTAAGTATTTTATGATTGTACATATTGGAAGAACTATTTCCTGCCCCCTTCCCCCAACACACGAACCATCACTACCACCACCCTGATAATTCTGCTTATGCTTAGATTACAATTTAATAAATAAATTTAGGTTTGCCAGTTGATTGTACTAAATTTGTTTATATGGAGAAGTGTGTACATTTACTCATGCCTTTGCACTTTTCCCAAATAATTTCCAAGGGCATGTGGAAAGATTGGAAAAGTCTCTGTCTTCCCCATTTTTCTTTGATAAGACAGAAGAGGCATGTTTGTTTCAAGTTACAAATCATTAACTATTTATTAAATACCTTTTATGTAGTAGTTATGGATCAATAATAAATTGATATATTATTTACTGATGAAACATTAAGAGATATTAATTGATAAAAATAATGAGGTTAGAGCGCGGTGGCTCACGCCTGTAATCCCAGCACTTTGGGAGGCCGCGGTGGGTGGATCACAAGGTCAAGAGATCGAGACCATCCTGGTCAACATGGTGAAACCCCATCTGTACTAAAAATACAAAATACAGGGCGTGGTGGCGCGCGCCTGTAGTCCCAGCTACTCAGGAGGCTGAGGCAGGAGAATTGCCTGAACCCAGGAGGCGGAGGTTGCGGTGAGCCGAGATTGCGCCATTGCACTCCAGCCTGGGTAACAAGAGTGGAACTCCGTCTCAAAACAAAAAAAAAAAAAAAAAAAAAAAAAAAAAATGAGGTTAAGGAGTATTCAGTTAACTCACTAACTTATTCCCCTGAATCTCCATAGAAAATCTTGGAAGGCTTAATGTAGTAAGTCTTTATGTAATCTATAGATACAAATCAATTGACTTTTTATTTCAAACCATATTTCTAGTTTGAAGAGCTCAGTATAAAATTGAAATAAACTTACTGTTAGGGCTATGGACTTTGTTATACTATAAAAGACGATAGAAACATTTTTGAAATTGAGTAATTTTTCTTGTAAATATAAATACAGCTTTGGTAATTGAGTTTTTATTAACAACTGTATCGTAATACATTCAAAAGGATAATGTTCCTTCTCTGTTTATAACCTGTATGTTAGAGCTATCCAGCAGAGCTTTCTGTGGTCATAGATATGTTATGTCTCTTCTCTGACCAATGCATTAGCCTCTGGTTCCATGTGGCTATTAAGCACTTGAAACATCGCTAATGTGTCTCAGAAACTAATTTGATTTAATTTTATTAATATAAATTAAAATTAAAATAGCTACCTATGATTAATTGCTACCATTTTGGGCAGTGCAGCTGGAAATGAATATTAGTATTACCAAGAGAAAGAGAAAAGTGGTCTTGGATTTTCAAATATGAGTAAAATCTTAGTCTTTACATTTTGATATTTTTGAATTTACAAAATAATAGCTAGAAACCGTCACAAGAAAGGTACTTGTTCAGTTAGGATATGTCACATATGGTTTATTTTTACTTTCAGGCATTTTGAGAATGTACAATTTATTTTAACTACTTCTGTTAAATTTTTGCTGAAATTTTGTCATAAATGTTTCAAAATTAAAGCAAAAGTCCTTTAGAATAGTCTGTTATATCAAGGGCTATTTTATATAAGACATTTTTGCTAATATTTTCTAGAAATATTAAGTAGATAAGAATTTTTTTTTTGTTTCTGGAATTAGTGTTTACTATATTTTCTCCCAGTGATATAGACCAGTGTGGGCCACATACCTAGGCTATTCTGGAACTGGTCCCTGTGAAATGATATCACCAATTGGAAATATTTTATTAAGTGTTTCATAACTCTTGGTTTACAAACCTGTCACACCTTTTCTTTTTGGGGATTTAAAATAGATTATTATAACTGTTGACTTTTCAAATAATTCTTTAAAGACTGTATTGATGATTCACAATCTTTTCCTTATTTTCGAAAAATAGCTTTTGTCGAAACTGAGGAAACTATCCTAGCAGGAGGGAAAGGTAGATTTCCCTGGGGAAGATGACTTAAAAGTTACTGACTGGAAAATGAAAGCATTTGCATAATACTAGCTCATAAGTAAACTCACATCATCAAAAGTAATATAATTTTTCTTGCCCTTTATTATTTACTTGGATCTACCATAGGTTTTTTGCTTGTTTTTCCAGTATTATTTCGCTATGATTGCCAAACTTTGTATGCATTTAAGGCGTACAACGTAATGATATATGTGTATTTTGTGAAATGATTACCAAAATCACACTAATTAAACACATCCATCACCTTACACAGTTACCATTGTGTGTGTTCACACAAATACAAAATGTAATACAAAATACAAAACTAAATACAAAAAAAGAATTATAAACCATCATCTTCCTATTTAAAAAAACTAAAAACCTGTGAGCTATAAATTAGTCTTGGAATTACTACCATTAGTTGCCTAATGTTGTCTGCATTCTACTAGAATTAATTGTGTGTGTGTGTGTCTGTTTTATTGAGAACGTTTAAGATCTCTCTTAGCACCTTTTTGGTGTACTATACAGTATTATTAGCTGTAGTCACTATTTGTACAATAGATCTCCAGAACTTATTCATCCTACGTAACTGAAACTTTGTATCCTTCGACCATCTTCCCATTCCTCCCACACCTCAGCTCCTGGAAAGCACCATTCTCTGTGCTTTACAAATTTGACTTTTTAAGATTCCGTATATCAGTGAGGTCATGCAGTATTTGTCTTTCTGTGCCTCACTTATTTAACTTAGGATAACATTCTCCAGGTTCCTGCATGTTGTTGGAAATGACAATGTCCTTTTTTTTTTTTTTTAAAGCTGTTAACATTCCATTACACAGACACACACATCATTTTCTTCATCCGTTCATTTCTCAGTGCACACTTCGGTTCATTCCTACCTTGGCTATTGTGAATAATGCTGCACTGAATGTGAAAGTGCAGATCTCTCTTCAAGAGAGTGATTTTATTTCCTTTGGTTATATCTACCCAGAAGTGGTACTGCTAGATCATATGGTAGTTTTATTTTTAATTTTTTGAGGAATCTGCCATAGTTTTAAGTTGAACATATTATATGGAAACAACTGAAATTTGTAATTTTCCAGCATATTAGCCCTAGAGCCAAATTTCTACTTATTACTTGCATCATCTCTCTTAGTGCTGTGCTGCTTCTTTTGTAGCAAAGAAAGGTAACTTTTTGGGGGATATATTTTCTTAAAAGGACTTATGCTTTAAGTTATTCAAGCAGCTGACTGTATATTTCATTCAAGTGAGACTTCTTCATTTTAATATATTGACTGTTGAGAAAAAAAAATTCCAGAAAACCTGTATGTATTCTCTGAATTCTTTTGTCATCCTCCCATGTGGCTTGTATTGATGTACTTCATTCCAGCCTTTGTCCGCTGAACTTCTCTCCTTTGTGCTTTTACCTTTTGTGTGAATGTTTGGTTCTCTTCCTGTCAGACATTGCTCTCCTCTTCTGTCGTTCCATAGCTGGGAGTTTAGGCACTGAAAAGTAGTCTGTACTGACTGGGGCCTGTCCCACCTGGATAAGCAAGCTTCTTGGAGCCCCTTGGTCACCACTAAGGGCTTGGAGTCCTCACCTCTAGGATGACCTTGCTCTGTAACATGTTTTCTTACTAGAGACTGTTTTATGTTCTTGTTCATAGGTGTGAGAATGTCATTTGACATACACTTCAGGTTGAGCTCATTTAGCTGTTGGGTGGTGGGGGCTAAACCACCCCACCTTATTCTTCAGTTATTATTGACTTTTTCTCCCTATAATGCATGTGAAAATGACTTAGGTTTTGCCTTTTACAGTAGTCATTAATAAGCATCCACATGTGCAGAGGTATTGGCACTGTGATTGAACAAGTATAAAGAAGTCAATGTAAAAATGCACATAAAAGAGAAGTTAGAGAATACTACAAAATAAAGTTTTGCATATATATTAAATCAATATGTAATACATTGTTAGTTACTGTTTAGTAAAACTGGGAGTAATTTTAGAGATATATGAAGCTACATCATTTTGTTTTTAGTAGAGTAACTTGTTTGGGGTTTGATGTAGCTTTAAAATTTTGTCTTAAGAAGCTGAATGTAATATTTTATTTATTTATTTACTATATTTTGAAATGGAGTCTTGCTGTGTTGCCCAGGCTGGAGTGCAGTGGCGTGATCTTGGTTCACTGCAACCTTTGTTTCCTGCACTCAAGCGATTCTCCTGCTTTAGCCTCCCTAGTAGCTGGGATTACAGGTGTGAACTACCATGCTGGCTAATTTTTGTATTTTTAGTAGAGATGGGGTTTCACCATGTTGGCCAGGCTGGTCTCGAACTCCTGACTTCAAATGACCTGCCCACCTCAGCCCCCCATAGTGCTGGGATTACATGCTAAATGTAATATTTTTATTACTTATCTCAGTGAAATCAGAGCCCTTTATACATTATGCAGCATTATACAAATAAATAGTATTACTGTAATAATACTATGTACTATACTATAATATGTAAAAAGTAATTTTAGGATACTTACCATTCTTTCATTTTTTTCTTGTCTTTCAATTCAGTCACAATGGTAAAGGGATATACTTGAGTTTTAGACTGTCTTGTTGCTTTTTTCTTTGGTAAGTCTTCTAGACAGGAGGATCTAATTATTTATTTGTGCATAGATCATATTCCCAGACTGGGGTTGATTTCATCTTAATTATTCTGGTAAACACCATCTCCAATTTATCATTTATTTACTAAAGTAGGGGCCTTGCTATGTTGCCCAGGCTGGTCTTGAAAACTTGGGCTCAAACAATCCTCCATTCTTGGCCTTCCAAAATGCTGGGATTACAGGTATGGGCCACTATGTCTAGCCTCCAATTTCTTAAAAATTAAATATTAAGAATAGCAAATGATCAATAGACAATTACCTTTATTAATTAACACTACTTTTTAAATTAAAAGTACTTTTTTTATTCAGAGACTTAGCTTTAGGTTTTATTAATAAAAGAAAAATAGTAAGTTAGATTTAAATGAAGAGCTTGGTAACAATAGGTCATAAAACATCCAGGGAAAGGTTATTTGACACTTGGGAATCCTTAGACAAAGGGCTTTTAGCAAGTTGTATATCAAGTTTCTATTAGACAACTCCCTTTGAATCATGTATGCATGACTAATGCCTTTATCTCTAGCTCCTTGACATCTTGTTTAATATTGCTGGTATAAATATATGTCCCTTCATTGCTTTAAAAAAAAAATAACAAGGAGACACGACTGTGTTAAAACATTGAAAAAATCAATCTCAATTTCAGACTTTATCATACTTGAACAACTTTCACTGAAAATGCCTTCAAAATTCAATAAATTCCTTTTCTAACCCTTATAGAAACTTTTTTTTTTTTAATAGCATACACCAAAGATATAGGAGAACTTAGAAAAACGCTGAAAGTTAAAGAGGGCAGGAGTTATTTGAGAAGTATTTTCTATTTTACAGACAAAGGAAAGGAGTGGGAGAAATGCTTGTCTGTAGAATAAACTATGTTTCTAGGTTACTTATAAGATGTGTCTGGGAAGGCGAACAAAAGCAGAGCCAGTAAGTATAATTGGGAAACTAAGCTATTTTAGAAGTATTACCAAGTCTACACAACAAGGAGAAAAGAGCTTAAGTGTTTGACATTCTTTCCAAAGTATGAGAAAGAATTCCAAGGGACAGAATTAATGTTTCCCTCTATTGACATCCTGAACAGTGAACAGGGATCTATTTATATAATGAATGTTAAGTTCTAGAATCCCTAACTGTAATAGTCGTATACTTATCTGGTTTTCTTTAATTTGGGAATAAGTCTGCTATATTTAAGAAGACAGAAACCAAGGGACATTTCAAAATATAGCTTGATATAAGCTAAGATTAAAAAAAAGAAAAGAAAAAGAAAAGCTATATTAAAATATGCATGCATGGCAGTGTTCTGCATTTCCCTAAAAATCAAGGGTCTAGTATTTTTTTTCTAGGTAGATCTTACTAACCTTTAAAAATCAGATTCACTTTTTTTTTTCAGTCATCTATTTTTAACATTATTCTAATTTAATTGCATCATCCTTTAAAATCTCTTCCATAGAGAGAGATTCAATCCTTTGTGAGGCCCATTTATTATCTCTGCAAGGACATCTCTTACTAGGTACCAATATTCTTTAAAAGTTCCTTCCTTACCATGTTTTCTTGACACAGAACAATATTCTTCTGACATGCCTTACTTAAATTTTCCTTTACATGCCATAAACTTCTTGATTTAGTACTCCATTAAGTATATACAAATATTAGAGTTATTGAAAATTGGGAAGAGAGAGACTCTTGGGAGAAATGAGACTTGAGGGGCAATACAAAATCAAAGGCATCTAGAAGTGTGGTTTAGTGGAAGCTGGTCCAGATGGGGAGCTTCTGGAAAAAAAGTCCCAGGAAGAGATCCAGAAGGCAAGTTGTCTTCTCAGGGGATGAAGTTCTGCTGTGACTACTCTGCCTTCTCAGTGATCTTTTTGGATTGATAATTGTGTAGGTAGTTTCAGATTTAAATGTTTGTGGAACTACAAGTTCACTCTGAATGTGGCTATTTTAAATTAAATTTGTGGTTTCACTCATTATCATTATCAACTCTCTATTAAGTGACTGCTGAGCCAGGAATATTCTGGTAAGCAGGCAGAGGGAAGATTCTAACAATGTGGAGAATACAAATTTCTTGTTTTGTGAAATATTGTTAACACCATTTGCCCATCCTTTCTGAGTGTCGATTATATACATATATATATATATTAATAGTTAGGGATTAACTTTCCTTTTTTCCTTTTTCTTATTTATTCAGAGACTTGACTTGCCTTTTACTCCTGAACAGGAAAAGACAATCAAAAACTTTGCTCTTATGTGTGTGTATCTGTGTGTATGTGAATTTATGTATGTTGAAGGGAGGGCAAGTTTTTGTATGAATTTATTCATATATATATATCAGAAAGAAGCAGAGACTGCTAGGAGTAAGGGTTTTACTTCTCTCTTTGTATTTCATGAAGTAAGTTTTTGCCCCAGAGTTATTTTTAAAGTATAACATCTTTTGACAACTCGGTAAATATAGATATTCATAATTATCTATAACCATGGTTACAAGAGTAAATCTAGTCTAACAAAGTAAAATTTACTCTAGAATGATATAGCTATTTGCTCAGTTAATTTTCCAACATGCACTCAGAATAGGTTAAAATAGATTTTCACCTCATAAATTTCTGATCATTATTTTTCTTGCATTATTTATTAATATTTATTTTACTGAATAAAATTTACCTATTAAAATTAAGTTTGGGGAGAAAATTCTTCAATCATATTTATAATCTACAATTTCAAGATGAAATTTAAAATGTTCTTTTTTTCATAATGAACTTTAATATTTTTATTTTTTCTTAAACCTGCAAAACATGGTCCCGTAGCAGATTTTTTGCAGCTGGGTTATAAACTCTTGGAAAATGGTATTTATAATAGAAATGCTGCTATAACTTTAAATCTAGCAATACTAGGAGGCAGCCTTCAATCTTCGTGATTTGCTGACAACATAGAAGTTTGTTTTCAGATACATCTGCAGTGTCTATCTTGAGCATCCCAGATTGTAGGGAAAGAAGTGTCTTCCTCTCTTAGAGGAAAAAAGAACATATTCATTTTGCTGAGGGCAGCATCAGTGGAAATGGGTTTAGTATGCTGTACATATCACTTAGTGCTTCTTGAATTGTGTTAGATATTTTTGTTGTGACACGGGGCTTCCCAAATGGTGGTTGTGCAAACATTTGCTCTGCTTCATTTTCCCCCAGAGTATCTGGAAAAAGTAGCTGGGAAATTTCTAGGAATCAAGTGAAGAAGTTCATCTTGCTTCCCTTTCACAAATTTTGGTGCGTCCAAATCTGTGGAAGATGCCTGCAGTGACTGGGAGTTTATTTTATCTGAAGGGATGCTTGTGTTGATGGCCAACACACACACACTCAAAGAATGACCATAAATTAGGTGCAGCAGAAAAAAAACAGCCTCGGTTTATTTTTAACTCTGTCATAGTATACCTATATTCATGGCAAGTTCAGAGAATTCAGTCAATTATCAATAGATATTTGAATACCAGCTGAGTGCTCATATATTTGTATCATTTGAAAAATCTCAAAGGGGCAGGATTTCCTGTAGCTGACTAGATTCCCACCTTCCAATCCTTCCGTTTTGAGATTTAGAGTCAAGGAAAGCATTCCGACGTATATGTTTCTCAAATATTGTGGATTCATTTTATGAATAGGATTTTAGAGAAGTCCTCCTTGAGTGGTGTTTTTTATATAGCTGTCTTCTCAAAAAGGGATGCTATGAGACTGCTTTAGAACCTGTTGCCTGAGAGCAGTATAATTGCTTCAGTCAAACTACCTCGGTGGCCAAATGATTGTTGTTTGCTCTTAAAACATTTTATTCTTGTGATACCATGAAATGTTTGTTGTGTGGAAAATATTAGTGGGAATTAAAGTCTGATAAATGGGGGCCCAGGTCATTGAACGTTTTGTAGGAAACTAGAAGTACTTTAGCTTTTACTGTTTGGGACAAGGAGACTTTGAAGAGCCGTGAGCCAAGGATTGACACAGCTAACTTATGCTGACATTTTCACATCATGATTCAGATTATTTCACCATCTTTCTGAACCCCATAAAAGTTTGAAACCTTCCGTGGTGTTCAATTGCTCTTTATGTAAGATCCTCCATGGCTTGGCCTCTGCAAACTTTTCTAGCATTATTCATTTCCACACTTGGCCTTGATGTCTGGTCTGCAGTCATTTGTCTGGCTTTCAGTGTTTTTAATGTACATTTCCCTAGGGCAGTTTTGCCTATTGTGTGTTCTTAGCCAAATCTAGCTGCTATTCATATCATGAGCTACAAGGTAAGTGTTTACAACTGATCATTAAGAAATAGAAGATTACATAAGTTCCTGGAAAGAGGAATTTGGTGGCCGAGGAGCTCACCATAAGGAAAGAACCTCAGAAGTATCTAATTCAAACATTTTACCATAGCATTCAAAACTGGCCCTATTGGTTGACGCTTTCAGTGACAGGCAGGGGAAGTGCCATCTGAGAAGGTGGCCCAGCCCGTTGAGCTTTTCTGATAAACAGCTTCTCTGAGAAAATAATTTCTGGTGAAGTCTATTGGGTGAAGAATATTAGACTTCTAAGACTAGTTAAAAAAAAACAAAAAACAAAAAACAACCTCCCCAATTCTTATCTTCTAATTATCATTTAGCAGTACAATATTTATAGAAAAAGAGACTATATCGAACTGAATTTTTTTCCATAATCTTTTCTGATCCCCGTAGCTTGTTAAACCTCTTACATATAATCCACTTATATTAGCTTATACTCACAACACTGTGAGGCATTGTTCTGCTGCCCATTTTAATAGAATTCTGAGATGATGTGATAAATGACAACTTGCCTAAGTAATTCTCTACTAGAGTAAAAACAGTTTACTCAAGGCTGTAACTGCCAATAAAGGTAACCTTGTCTAAATCCACATTTTTAATTAAAAACATTATGGGATTTTAAGTTTATTTTTAATTTCTGAAGAAATACATGTTCTTTGTTAAAAAGAAAAACAAACAATGCAATATTGTATAAAATAAATAAAAAATTCACACTGACTTCTTCAAAATCACTAGACAATTTGTTGAGACTACATATGATAAAATGTGGTTTAAAAAATGAAAGTTATTTAAAATAAGTATTATATCCTCCATAAAAGAAATTAGTAAATAAAATGTTCGGCCAGGTACAGTGGCTCACACTTGTAATCCCAGTACTTTGGGAAGCCTAGGCAGGCAGATCACAAGGTCAGGACATTGAGACCATTCTGGCAAACATGGTGAAAACCTGCCTCTACTAAAAAAAAAATGCAAAACAAACCAACCAACCCTGAGATTCTGAATGCTATATTTGGCCTGGAGCAGTGGCTCACACCTGTAATCCCAGCACTTTGGGAGGCCGAGATGGGCAGATCACAAGGTCAGTAGTTCAAGACCAGCCTGACCAACATGGTGAAATGCCATGTCTACTAAAAATACAAAAAATTAGCCAGGCATGATGGCATGTGCCTGTAATCTCAGCTACTCAGGAGGCTGAGGCAGGAGAATCTCATGAACCCAAGAGGCAGAGGTTGCAGTGCGCCAAGATCACACCACTGCACTCAAGTCTGGACGACAAAGTGGGACTCCATCTCAAAAAATATAAAATAAAAATAAAATAAAATCTTCTCCAAGTTCCCCCAGTCTCCACCAAAATCACTATGAAGAAATATATGCATTACTATGCCTCATGTAATATGTTTTACTTGCACATTTCAACTACTTATATACATTAGTGCATAATTTACACTGTTACAGAATGGGATGACATAATACATACCATAAAGCAATTTCTTCTTTTCAACTAATAATAAATTATAAACCTCTTTTCACATCAATAATGCATATCTTTTTTTTTTTTTTACTAATTTGTAATATATATGTGGTAGGAGGAAAGTATCACAATTCATTTAATCATTTCCACCTTGAAAATATATTTTTAAATGCATAGTATTATTTTATTTATTGCATTTATAATTGAGTCGATTTACTGTTCTTACTAAGAACTATATTTTAGGAGGATTGCTCATTCACTTGAAGGCAGAACTGGAACTGAGAAGAAGAGTAAGATAGTTTTTCTCCTGGGTGATCCAGATCTGAGACAGAGAGAGCTGGACCAGGGTAGGACAGAGGGAGGACTGAGGGTGGGAGGACTGAGCTGGAGAAAGCGCATTCATGGAGGGAGCCCTTGAGATGGCCATAGGACCTCTAAGTAGGCGTGTAATAGACAAGGGGAGAGCGCCCCCCTCCACAGTGCAGGGATTTTACCACTATCAAGCATGGTTAGGTTAACCAAACTTTCAGTCTCTTCTAGAATATAACACATGTAACACACTTAAAAAATAAAGTTGTTAACAATAAAACTCTGCTTCATGTTTTGCAGGATCTATGAACATTTATTTTGTCTAAAACTTTAATAGTTACATTAATAATATGAATAATAACAAAAATAGCTACAGAGTATTGTATGTTCCCACCTGCCCTTTTCTTCTTATATACACATCATCTACTCCCCACAGTTCCTTAAGAGACAGATATTATCATTGCTGCTTTAGTTTTACTCCTATGACTCAGAAACATTAAGTAATTTCAGTTTATAGGGAGTTATTATCTTTGGAGCAATACCACTCCTGCTAATATGGACAAGGGAGCTCCTATTTGCTGCATTAATTCTTACTGGTTCTCAAACAAATGAGAATTAATTTATAATGGAAATAGCAGTAGAGCCCTCCCTCTATTTTTGAAAAACTATTATTCATGTACTCTGTTTTGTATTGAAGGTCTAGGTTCATTTTTCTATTTGTCAAAAAAGAAAAACAGTCACAAATATCTATACTGTCTTAACTGTATTTCTAGAAGAAATACATAAAATATTTTTAAAGAAAATGGTTTCAGGAAACACATTTTGAGAAATAAACGATCACCGGGCCAGGAACTAACTAAAATCTGAATTCTTTCTTTCTTTGGGTGCTTTCTATACTTACAAATGATTTACTTCTATTATCTTAGTTTTCTCATTACCGTTATTAATTAGAGGCATATTTTATGTCAATGAAAACCTTGAAGTATCATTCCTTCTGTCTCAAAATGATTAGGAAATATGTCTATGGGGACTTAAGTTAATTGGATAAGACATTTCTGAAAGGAGTTAGTTTTGTGTTCAGTAAAATGAGATTCACATTTCTACTGATTTTTTTTTTTTTTTTTTACTATGGAGTCTATTAATAAATACATGTGAAAGAAGATAGTGATCAAAAACACTCGGCAGGCTCCTTACATGCAGTTCCACAGAATAGGAGACTGCAGTGTATTTGTTGGCCTTGCTAACGAGGGTGGCAGTGTTTTATTTCCTGCTTTGAAATTATTTTAATTTGTTACTTGGTAAATTGCCTATCCTCATTTCTACAGTCCTATAAAAAGTAAGAAAAGAACTTAAGGATGGTATTTATCAACTTGACGTTTAGTAGAATGTAATCAGTTGGCGTAAGAGGAAACATGCCGTATGTAAATGATGTCTGTGATTCCTCCTACCCCACTGCTGCAGCATCCCTGCACAGAACTCTCCATTTGTACATTGGTTTTTTTGGGTACGTCCACCAGCGCCAAAAAAAGAAAGGAAAAGAAGAAGCAATGTTTTTATCAACAGTCTTTTTCACTGTGTAACTAATTAAGCAGTGAGGTGGTTCTATTCCTTCAAGAAAATTATAACTATTTTATAGATTAGGAAACTAAGGTTCACAAGCTGGGTATCTTCCTTAAGGTCATTCTTCTCACCTTTAATTTAATCTAATTTAATTTAATTTGTTTTGTTTTGTTAACCAGAGCACTCCTTAATCTACTCTTAGCATGTGATTTTTTTTTTTTTTTTTTTGTTCTTCACACTGGAATATTCTTTGGTATGATATAACTAAAAACTTCTCAACCAAGAAAATTGAATTCATGGTTTGGAATTTCAGAACATGATTATTTTAAACATTTTGTCTACTCTTAGGCCTAACTTGGAAATAGTTCTATGGGGATTTTTCACTTGAAACAACATTAAGGGTAGATTATCTTCCAGATAATACAATGACTCTCCCATGTCTCTTGGACATGAATGGGGTCATTAACACCTATACTGTAAAATACTCTAACAATAAATAAAATTAGAAATTCAACATAAAGAATTAGAATGAAAATATTTTACACTGAAAAGAGGCCAAGATAAGACAATTGGGTATCTCCTTATAGAGAGTGCTATGCTTAAGCCAGTGTAAAAAATTAAATACAGTCTCAGCTGTTAACTTTATTATGCAAAGTACAAATAGAAGTAAGATAAATTCTAGGATTTTTTTGTCTCCTTGTATAAGTCTTATAGTGAATGAAACAAATTCATAAAATATAGTTACTTTGGCTAAACAGCAAACTGGATGATATGGAAAATTCTTTATTTCCAAACAAAAAACTTGGTTGTATAGGGACTCACCAAGCTTAAAAATCTGAGAGTCAATGAAAATCATTAAAGAGACCTGCGAGACTTCTTATATACAATGAGTAGGTAGCTGTATCTAGAAGACAGTTTATCATACAGTATCTCTGGAAATATGCACAGTTTAAAATATGGAGAGTGATTTTAGTTTCTCCTTGCTTTTTCATCTGTTCTGCTATTACAGTACATGAAAGGAATAAGGAATAGAGCGGTCCATTCTGTACATTAGAATAACATTTAAACTAAATGACACTCCCCCCACTTGGTGTGATTCATATAGAGAATAATTTTTACCGCTATTTCTTTCATGTAAGTTTTTTGTATTGTTTCAATTCCTGTAAAATGCTGAAAATAATCTCTTAAGAAAGTAGCCAAATAACAGCATGCTTATTTAAGACCCACAATATAATGCAATATAATGATAATTTGATTTGTATGACTCTTAATTGCTTTCACAGGCATTATTTTAGAATTAGGATATTGAGATACTCTGATGTGATGAGACATGTCTACGTAGGACAGACATTTGGTCTCTGAGAAGCTTCCATGATACTTTAAAATATAGAATTGAGCCTTGGGTGAAAAGACCAGTGGGAATTGCATGCACTGGGTATACTGTTATACAGAACCATGAAAATGGTTCCTTTTATGCTGCAGTCATCCTAGTGTGCCATAGGTTACATAGGATATGAATTCAATGAGTCGTTTTGTTTCTTTGTGTCTGTGTTTGGGATTTGGTCTCATACATCCAGATAAAAATCACCAGGGATGGCGTTTCTTTCTCTTGTCTTTCAACATTTAGAAGTGGAAAATGGTAAAACTTTGATGATAAACCATTCACTGCAATTGAAGATATATACTACTAGGTGTGCTTGTAGATTTTAATAAGAGATATTTACTTTGCCTCTATTTCCCAGAAATCTGAAATTTTAGATACAATTTTTTACACCTCTGATAAAACTCTTGTTTTACGCCGCTTCACTTTTTTTCAGTATAGTTTTGTTTTGTTTTTTAACCAATGAATAAATAGGGGAATGCATTTGTTAGAATGTTTTATGTAACCATAAAGGTGAAAAAGCTTGGCTGTGACTCTGTTTTGATGTTCCAGGCTGAGGAAGTGTGATTGTAGCTGTGAAATGAAGTGGGTGTAAAATGAGTTTGATGGTTCAGTCAACTGCAATAGACAGATGTTGATTTTATCCTTTAATGGGAAAAGGTTCTGTAAAATCATTATAAAAGGAAAAATGATAAATTTGCAGGTGTGCAAGCCTTATTAAAAGAGGAATATATGGAGAATTTTAAAATAAAATTTAAGATCATATTCTTGTAAGTATTTTGCTTTTATTTTTTAGCAGTTCCCTTCCATCACCTACTGAGATGTGAGGTCAGGTTGCTTAATTTCTCTGATATCTTTATTTCTCTTTTGTGCAATATATGTACCACACAAGGATTAATGAGCAATTTGATGAGATAATATAAAAGAATTTTACCTTTAAGTTCCCTTTCACATAATGAATTATTTTAATCTGAGATGGAAACTCTATGAGGGGAGTTTTCCTTATTAAACTATCAATTTTAAAAATGTGATTCATAAACTGGTTACATACTGTTTTTCCTGTAAGTTCATTGTGAGATGTGTCAGAGTAACTTTGGAGGAAAGAATTATTTTTATGTATTGATTTTCATATAGGTTGTGTTTCTGAGGTATGGAATATCAGCATGTGGTATGGGAAGGTAGTGAATAAATAAGAGAGAAGTACTTATAAAAATAGAAAAAAAAAAAAAAGAGTTGAAACTTCAAGAGAAGTGATTGTTCTGCCTTTGTATGATGTCTGTCCAGCTTTGTGTGCTCAAAAAGAATGCTGAAGGACTGGTCAGCACAGTGGTGAGGAGGTTGTACTGTTGGGCCTGAATCTTTGACATAAAATGCTTCACTTGTTAGAATTTTATTTCACTATGTTTGCTTTCTCATCCTAAATGTGAATGGAACAGGCCATTAAGAATAAAATATTTAAGAAATAAACAATTTTCCTGGCCTGCATTTTCTTTCTGGCTCAGTTAGGGCTGTATCCTAGGGGAATGCTGCCAAGAAGCAATGGAATGAGGCAGTCATCAGGGATGTCTCAGTTTTGGAGGTTCAGCCAGACAGGTGGCTAATTTGGGTCAATGAATGGAGTGAAGGGGACAGAAACTGGTTTGGCAGCAAGCAAGCTGTTGAGGCATCTTGATTGCTGGGAGAATTGGGCCAGACCTCAGCTATTGGGTAGCCCTTCAGCCTTATGGTCTTGTGAAACCTGATAGAAGTAAGGCTGGCATTCAGTCACAGGGAATGGCACTGGACAGGTTCTCAGGCTATGGTTAGACATGAAGGATTGTTATAGGAATCTGTTTAATGAAAATGAGATTTAAGTATAGAAATGTAATTATTAGACCAGTTTTAAGATGATCAGAACAAGACTTAGCCATTGTTTTGGCCTTGCAATGATTCTGCAGAACTACTGGACTAGAAATCTTGAAAGTCTCCCAGAGAAAAGCCAAGGCTGATGCTGGAATATGGGGCTTTAATGAGTTCACAACTGGAAGCCCAGGGTCTGCTAAGGAGATGATCTGTCCTCAGGGAACGCTGCACATTTTCTAATGTTCACTAAGCAGTTGCCGTCTGCCTCTTTCCTTTTCTTGTTTGTGAGTCTTCTTCCTTCCTTTCTTCTTCTCTTTTTCCCTCTTTCTTCTTCCTTTCTTGCTCTCTCTTTCATTTCCTTCCCTCTCTGTCTCTTTTCTTCCTTCCGTTTCTTTCCCTTCTTTCCTCCTTCCATGTTTAGCTTTTAGTGAAGGTCTAAACTACAATATTCTAATTCATTACCGAAAACAACTTTTTAAATCACCTATCTGCATGATGCTTAATGTGTCATCTTTCAAGGACAACGGGGTGCATAATATAATGATGCACAATGTACCAAGTATGTTACATATAAAGGAAAAATTGCAAATTATTTCCAAAGCTATTTCTCAGTAAAATTATTCAGAGAAACAATCTGGTAATCAGATAGACTCTAAAGTCAGTCATCTGAAGCCTGTATTTTAATGAGGTAAATTTTACATTTTAGAAGAAAGATTTATATTTCTACAAAAATTTAATTTTTGGCATTTTTATATTGTATTCTTCTGCAAGAAGAATACCATAAACACTCTTTATAGTCTTTGCCTAAGTTCGTTAATTGTTAGTATTTTTGTACATAACATTTATATTTATCTTTTTATCTATCTAGTGACAATGTTTTTGAATCATTTTAAACTGACAGCCATCAGGACACTTCACAACAAAATACTTCAATGCATATCTCTTATGAACAATGACTTCCACTATAAGGCTATTATCATATCTAAGAAAATTAACATTCATTCAATACAATAATCTAATAATAATATAGAGTCCATGTTTAAATTTACTTGATTGACTCTAGTAATGTTTTTTATAACTTTGGTGTTTGCATTTTTTATCCAGGAGTTAATCAAAATTCATGAACAGTCTATTTACTATGTCTGAAATTTGTTGCCCCACAGTCTAATTTTTTTTTAATGACACTGATGCCTTTTAATGACCAACTCTAAAGATTGCTCATGATAATTCACATTGTTTATTTGTTTGATTATCTTATCATAGTTAGTCAGATTAAACACTTTGGCAAGAATGTTACCTAAGAGCTGTTGCTTACTTTTATTAGGAAGGAAATCATATTAGGGCATTCTATTATTTAAGATACTATATATTTGAACACTTGGTTAAGACAGTGTCCATCATATTTTACCATTTAAAGAGTACATTTTTTCTCTTCATGATTAATAAGCAAGTTATGGAGTGATATTTTGAAGTATTTGCGATAAGACAGTGTGACTATTCTGTTTCCTATTATCCTTGATAATCTTTGAGTGACTAAGTCATTACATTAGGGGATGTGAGGCAGATTTTTAATTTTCTAATCCCTTTGTACTTGTTAGTTTTTCTAAAAAAACCATTCAATTTTGTTACAGTAAATTAATTCATTATTCTTTCTTATACTCTAATATCTAAAGGTGGCCCTTTGAAGTTCCTTCACTTCAGCTACTTTTGATCCCATTTTTACCTGGGTACTTTTTTTTTTTTTTTTTTTTTTGAGACTGAATCTTGCTCTGTTTCCCAGGCTGGAGTGCAATGGCATGATCTCGGCTCATTGCAACCTCTGCCTCCCGGATTCAAGCTTTATCCTACTTCAGCTTCCCAATTACCTGGGGTTATAGGTGTGTGCCACCACACCCAGCTAAATTTTTGTGTTTTTAGCAGAGACAGGGTTTCACCATGTTGGCCAGGCTGTTCTCGAACTCCTGACCTCAGATGATCCGCCTGCCTAGGCCTCCCAAAGTGCCGGGATTACAGGTGTAAGCCACCGTGACCAGCCCATACCTGGGTACTTCTTACCTTCCAGTACAACATGATATCTCAAGCTCACTTTGTCCTTTGTTGCCTCAACCTTAAATTAAGGCATTTCTGAAGAAACCCTCATTTCTTTTAATGGAGTATAATATTTTGAAAACAAGATGTTAATCTTTGTTCCTGGGCTGGCATTGACCTAGATTACTAGTGAGTAAGCTAGAGCCTGTGAAACAAATCCAATCAACTTCCTGGTTTTGTAAATAATATTTTATTGGAACAGCTATGCTCTGTTGTTTATTATCTATTTCTATTTTCACACTGCAATGGCAGAGTTGATTATTTGCAACAGAGACCATATGGCCTGCAAAGTCTAAAATATATACTGTCTCACCCTTTACAGGAAAAAAAAAATGTTTGCCAGTCTTTTATAGAGATGCTTTCAGTGGAATGTTTTATATATATATATATATGTATATATATTTTAATGTCATGATTTTACTTCTGTTCTGGCCAAATGAAATAACAGAGACTGGATCTACGGCTTGCCTGAAATAACCAAAACACAAAACTAAACTAAATTAGATAAATTGGTTAAATTATATGAATCAAGGAGTTTCAATACAACAGATGTCAGACAATAAAGATGAAAGAGAACAAATCCTGATAAACAAACAAACAAACAAAAAATATGTCCTGTGACTGTCCCAATTTATTGCTGTGAGAGTTTTCGGACTACGGTATGGGAAGACGAACCCAGATGGAATCTAGCCGACTCTCAGGACTGGAGAGATAGAGTCCAGCAGACCAAGGTGGTTATAGGTACAGTGGTAGGTGGGGGGCTCCTTTGAGTATTAAGCACAATGATTAAAACATGCATGTGAAGAATCCATCAGAGTTCAGGGAAAGAATTTTTCAAAACCATTACATTGGCCAATGTATGATACGTACACAAGACTAGAACTGATGCACACTGCTAACCAGCTAAACTGACAAATTAATTCATGAGACATGGGGTAGTGTTCTCAGGAAGTTGTTCGCTTAGTGGTAGAAAATAATTAACCCTATTACTGCCCTGTACCTACTTAACACGTCTTAAAGCAAGATTCCAAAAGGCCAAACTGTTTTAATATACCTGAAGAGAGGCTCAGCTCAAAGCTCAAGAATATTTTGAGGGCTGTAAATATGTCCAGCACCCAATAAGATAAACTCAAAAATGTCTGATATCCAATCAAAGGTTGCAAATATTGCAAAAAAGTTCATATGACCCTTAATAAAGAAAATACGAAGTCAGTTGACACTGTGCTAGAACTGGCTAATATGTTAGAATTAGCAGACAAGACATTAGAAGTCATAACTGTATTAAATATTTTTTAAGTTAAATATAAAATATGTGTATATATCTCTGAATCTACCTTCTAAACATGAAGCCTATAATATGTAAGATGAAAAATATATTGAATGTGATTAGAGCACAGTAATATTGCAGACGGAAAGAAGTGAACTTGAAGACACAGCAATACAAACTATTCAATATGAAACAGAAAAAAGAATTTAGAAAAATAGAGCACTGGTGATCGATCTGTGGGACAACTTTAAAAGGTTTCATATGCACATAACTGGATTCTCTAAAGCAGAGTAGAGATAAGGGTTACAGAAAATATTTGAAGGCACAATTGTTGAGAGAATTCTAAATGTGATGAAAACTCTACATCTACAGATCCCAGAAGTTCTATGAGCTCCTATCACAAGAAACATAAAGTAAATGACACCAAGCACATTATAATGAAATTGCTTGAAAATAATGGTAATAAGAAAATATGAAAATCAACTCAGAAGGACAAGACATTTGACATACAGAAGAAGGTAATAACAGCAGAATTTTACTCAGAAACAATGTAAGTGAAGACAAGGACAGGCAAAGTACTTCAAAGTACAGTACTTTAAAAAACAAAACACAAAAAGCTGTCAGCAGTTTGTACCACATTCGTACAATAGAAACAGATGTTCATTCCTCATTCACTCAATTGACATATAAGAATGTCATTGTGAAAGTTACTCAGCTTTGTTTGGGCATACTGGGGTTAAAAAAAAAAATGCCTAGCCACCTCTGTGTTTGTAAGCAGACTACCAGAGCTGGGGAGACAAGACTCTTACTGAAAGAGATAGAGTCTGGTTATGCTGCCCAAGCTGGTTTTGAACTCCTGGGCTCAAGTGATCCTCCTGCTTCAGCTTCCTAAGTAACTGGGAGTGTGCCCTCAAGTAATAGAGAGAAATGTATGTCTTTATAATTAAAATAGGTGCCACCACACCTGTCTTTCTCTCTCTTTTAATTATAAAAACATACATCAAAGAACCAGCAAACAGGATTCCCAAATAAAAGGCACATATGGAGGCCGGGCGCGGTGGATCACAGGGTCAAGAGATCGAGATCATCCTGGTCAACATGGTGAAACCCCATCTCTACTAAAAATACAAAAATTAGCTGGGTATGGTGGTGCACGCCTGTAGTCCCAGCTACTGGGGAGGCTGAGGCAGGAGAATTGTTTGAACCAGGAGGCAGAGGTTGCGGTGAGCTGAGATCATGCCCTTGCACTCCAGCCTGGATAAGGAGTGAAACTCCATCTCAAAAAAAAAAAAAGGGCACATATAGAAGCTGCTAGTCCACCAGCTGTGGGTCACCTGAGCCCTGGAGCTGGTGCTTACCTACTGAGAATGCCACCAAGGGCCAGCCAACAAAGATTAACCTGGGACACTCTTGGACAATGATTCTGATGTCTGTTCTGAGGAGCGCATGCAACAGTATGACAAGAGAAAGGGCCAATGTCCGCTGAACTACCGGTTCTTCCTGCTGCAAGCTTTCCCAGGGCTGTGATCCCAGAGCCAAACAAGGAGCCAGCCCCAGCCAGCACTTTGGTGTCTTCCTGGCCCCAGTGGCCCTGTCCTACTGGCACCTATATGACACCAATGGCTTACTTCTGAGAGGTGATGCTCACTGCGGTGTGGGACTCGCTGGTGAACCTGAATTGGAAGTTCCAGGCAAGCACGTGGGCCCTCTTCATCTACAGCACCTCCATCCTTGTCATGGGATGCATATACTTGCTACAAATTGAGAGAAAATATTTTCAAATAAATATATCTGTAAAGGATTTATACCCAAAATGTATAACGAAGTCTCTAAACACAATAGTAAGAAACCAAAATGCAAAGTAAAAACCAGTTAAAATATTTAAACAATGCTTCACCAAAAAAGATAAGAGATAATAAATAAGCACATGCTATGAAAGGCAAATGAAAGCAAAAGTGAGATGCCACTTTACATGTAGAAAATAAATAATTTTTAAAGGTGATTATACCAAGTCAGTGGAGGATGTGAAGAAATCCAAATTCTTGTGCGCAGTTGGGAATGAAAAATGGTACGACCATTTTGGAAAACAATTGGGTAGTTTCTTCTTTTTTTCTTTTTGTTTTGGACAACGTCTCACTTCCTTGCCCAGGCTGGAGTGCAGAGGCCCTGTCTCGGCTTACTGCAACCTCTGCCTCCCGGGTTCAAGCCATTTTTGTGCCTCAGCTTCCTGGGTAGCTGAGATTACAGGCATGCACCACCACACCTCGCTAATTTTTGTATTTTTAGTAAAGATGGGGTTTCATCATGTTGGTCAGGCTGGTCTCAAATTCCTGACCTCAGGTGATCTGCCCACTTCAGCATCTCAAAATACTGGGATTACAGGTGTGAGCCATCACACCCAGCCCTATTATAAGATCCAGCCGTCCCACTCATCAGTATTTAATCAAAAAAGAAGAAGGCATGTGTCTATTAAAAAATTTGTGCACGAATGTTCATAGAACCTTTATTTCTATTAGTATGAAACCCAAAATTACCTAAATATCCAGCAACAGATGAACAGATAAATTGTGGAATAAGCATAAAATGGAATACAACTCAGTAATAAGAAGGGATTAACTATTGAATATTAAAATAATTATGCTGAATAGAAGAAGCCAGATTCTTTCTTTGACAAGAGTATGTAGTGGATAATTCCATTAGTATAAAACTATAGAAAATGCAAACTATAGTACCAGAAAGAACATGAGTGGTTACTGGGACAGGACACTGGCGACGAGAGGAAGGGAATCCAAAGAATATGAGAACACTGTAGGGAATGATAGATAAGGATACAATTTTGATTGCAGTAACAGTTACATGTCTATATACATATGTCAAAACGTATCAAATTACACATTTTAAATATGCACAATTTATTATATGTCAATTATACCTGAATAAAGCAGTTAAAAAAAATGTTGAGTGCACATTGTTATTTTAAATTCAAATGAAATGCCACAAGATTCTTTTTCAACTTCCCACATTCCCCATTTGTATTTTCCTTTTCTGACAGTGAAAGCTAGTTCCTAATAAGATCAAAATATGTAGTTATTGTTCCATCTCACAACACATGGGCAACTATGAACACACACACTCTCTAGAGAGAAAGTTGGCTTTAGGATCACATCTATATTACTATCACTAAAGGAATATCACAGAAGTAAAAATTAAAGGTTTCTTGCAGTTCTTTTGGTCTATATGATACAGACTGTTAAATTACACTGAAAACTTCCGCCAAGATGGCCGAATAGGAACAGCTCCAGAGTGCAGGTCCCAGCGAGAGAAACGCAGAAGGTGAGTGGTCTCCGCATTTCCAACCGGGGTACCAGGTTCATCTCAATGGGACTGGTTGGACAGTGGGTGTAGCCCAAGGAGGAAAAACCCAGGCAGGGTAGGGTGCTGCCTCACCCGGGAAGGGCAACTGGCTGGAGGATCCCCTCCTACCCAACAGAGGTCACCGGGGACTTATCCTGGGCCACGCAGGCACTTGGGTTCAGATACTGCTGGTCTTTACAGCCGCAGACCAGGAGATTATGGCTGGGCCCACAAGAGCCATGGATTAGTAGCACAAATCAGAGCAGCTGTTTCAGCCGGCACCAGAGGTTTTGGCTGGGGCCTGAAACACCTGTGAGACAGACCCTCCCACTCCCCACAAAAAAAGGGGAGCTGAAAGCAGGGAGCCAAGTGATCTGGTTCAACGGGTTCTCTCCCCCTTAAAGACCAACAAGCTGAAACCCTCTAGCTTGAGAGTTTCGCAGCCAGCACAGCAGTTTGAGATCGACCCAGGACAATTGAGCTCACTGGGGAGAAGGATGCCTGCCATTGCCAAGGCAGTTCTAAACGTAACTGTGTAAATAAAATCACGGAGAAGTTTACACAGCAGCTGGACTGAGCCTGCGGCAGCTCAGCAACACCTCTGCAGGCAGATGATGACTAGACTCCCTCTCTGCTGGGCAGGGCATCTCTGAAAAAAAGGGCAGCAGCACATCAAAGACTTATTAAAAACAACAACAACAACAAAAAACCCACCTTCCCAGGGCAAAGCACCTGGGCAAAGGCATGGTTTTGAGTTCTGCTGCAGCAGACTTAAACGTCTCTGCCCAGCACCTCTGAAGGGAGAACAGAGCTCCCAGCACAGCATTTGAGCTTGGATAAGGGACACACTGCCTCCTCAAGTGGCTCTCTGATACCCCCCCACCAATGTATTCAAAAAGACACCTCATACAGGAGAGTGCTGGCTGACATCTGGCGGGTACCCTTCTGGGATGAAGCTACCTGAGGAAAGAACAGGCAGCAATCCTTGCTGTTCTGCAACCTCCAAGGGGGATTCCTAATCAAGCAGGGTCTGGAGTGGACCTCCAGGAGTCCTGCAGCAGAGGGCCCTGACTGTTAGAAGGAAAACTAAAAAACAGAAAGCAAAAGATTCAATATCAACAGAAAGGATGTCCACTCAGCTAACAGAAGATAAGAAATAACTAAGATCAGAGCAGAATTGAAAGAGATAGAGACACACACAAAAAAACCCTTCAAAAAATCAGTAAACCCAGAAAAGATCAACAAAATAGACCATTAGCCAGACTAATAAAAAGAAAAGAGAAGAAGTGAATAGATGCAATAAAAAATGATAAAGGGGATATCACCACCGATTCCATAGAAATACGAACTACTATCAGAGAATAGTACAAACGGCTCTATACAGATAAACCAGTAAATCTAGAAGAAATGGGTAAATTCCTGGACAGTTACACCCTCCCAAGACTAAACTAGGAAGAATTTTTGAATCCCTGAATAGACAAATAAAAAGGTCTGAAGTTGATGTAGCAATTAATAGCCTACCAACCAAAAAAAGATCAGGTCCAGAGGGGTTCACTGCTGAATTCTACCAGACATACAAAGAGGAGCCGGTACCATTCCTTCTGAAATGATTCCATACAATACACAAAGAGGGAATCTTTAACTCATTTTATGAGACCAACATTATCCTGATACTAAAACCAGGCAGAGACACAACTAAAAAAGAAAATTTCAGGTCAATATCCATGATGAACATCAATGCAAAACTCATCAATAAAATACTGGCAAACTGAATGCAATAGCACATCAAAAATCTTATCCATCACAATCAAGTAGGCTTCATCCTGGTGTTGCAAGTCTGGTTCAACATATGCAAATCTATAAATGTAATCCATCACATTAACAGAACCAAAGACAAAAACCACATTATTATCTCAATACATACAGAGGAGGCCTTCAACGAAATTCAACACCGCTTTATTCTAAAACCTCTCAATAAACTAGGTATTGATGGAATGTATCACAAAATAATGAAAGTTATTTATGACAAACTCACAGCCAATGTCATACTGAATGGGCAAAAACTGGAAGTATTCCCTTTGAAAACTGGCACTAGACAAGGGTGCCATCTCTCACCATTCCTATTCAACATAGTATTGGAAGTTCTAGCCAGAGCAATAGGTAAGAAAAAGAAATAAAGGGTATTCAATTAGTAAAGGAGGAAGTCAAATTGTCTCTATTTGCAGAGGACATGATTGTATATTTGTAGAAGAACCCACTGTCTCATCCCAAATCTCCTTAAGATCATAGGCAAAGTCTCAGGATACAAAATCAATGTGCAAAAATCACAAGCGTTTCTACACACCAATACCAGACTAAGAGAGAGCCAAATCGTGAGTGAACTCCCATCACAACTGCTACAAAGAGAATAAAATACCTAGGAATACAACTAACAAAGGATGTGAACAATGAGAACACATGGGCACAGAGAGGGGAACATTACACAGTGTGGTCTGTTGGGGGTTGGGGGTTAAGGGACGGATAGCAGGGTGGGGGTGGGGAGATTGGGAAGGGATAACATTGGGGGAAATTCCTAATGTAGGTGATGGGGGAATGGAGGCAGCAAACCACCAAGGCAAGTGTATACCTATGTAACAATTCTGGAAGATCTGCACACGTACCCCAGAAATTAAAGTGTAATAAATTTTTTAAAAAAGTACACTGAAAGTGTTCAATTAGAAAGCTGTATTTAAATTACTTGGGTTCTTATTTTTTAAAATATTTTTTGAAATATAACTATATGAAAATACATACTCAAACATTTCTCCCATAATAATCTTTTTGATTTCAATTTCCATTTACCTCTTAGAAAGGAAACTATATTCTTAATTTATTTTTGCAAAAAACACCAAATTTATATTTTTAATATTTGCCTATGTGTCTATATATATATATATATATATGTGTGTGTGTGTGTGTATACATATTTCTTACACAAAATGTGGCATACTGTGCAATATCTATTTACTTTCTTGCAGTTTGCTTTTTTTTAACTTAATACATCTTAGATGTATCACAGCCTATGAATATCTGCTTCATTCATCTTCAGCTACATACTTCCTACTCATCATTATTTATTCAAATTAGTTTCCTATGGACAGCATCCTATGGATGGCATCCTGTGGACAGTTTTCACTATTTTGCCTTTCCAAACGATGGCACAATGAATAAACTTTTGCATAGATATAGATAAACATGGATATAGATATTGATCTAGAATAGATATAGGAAGTTTATTTTTAGAGGAAATTCCTAGAAAGGGAACTGGTTCTGTTGTGGAAGATATTGCACATTTTGCCACAATGGTTATTGTATAGTTCACATTTGCTCCAGAATCTATACCTTACTCCTGCCTGTGCATGTATTGTCAAACTTAAAAGTTTGCAAATCCAACATATTAGCAATGGTGTCACATTGTGTATTAAATTTGTATCCTTGTGATAATGAGTTTGAGCACCCTGTAATATATGTAAAGGCTACTGATATCTCTTTTCCTCTGGATTAATGTTTCATTTCTCTGGTCTTGCTTTTTAGGATTTCTTTATATACTAGGATATGATTTTCTATTATATAAATTGCAAAATTTTATTTTAGTAATTTGCCTTTTGTTTTTGCTTGTGGCATGTTCATGAACTTTTTTGTTTGTTGTAGTTGAATTTATCAAAACTTTATTGTTTTTGGACTTTTCATTACAATTTAAAAAGCTTGACCCACATTCACTTTACAAGGGAATCCATATACCTGTATTTACTTCTGGCGTCTATAAGGTTTACGTTTTTATTCACCAAATTCCTTGGTTCATTTGGAACTTATTGTAGTGAGTAATGTCAGGATGACAAATAAGCATTCAGCTGTCTCAACATGATTTATTACAAATATTTATCTTTTCAACAGTGAACTGAGATGCTTCCTTTACTGTACGCTAAGTTTTTGAACATTCTTAAGTTCTGGTAATCTACTTTGTTCATTGGAGAAACATCATATGGTTTTAATTATAGAGCTTATAGAGTATGCTTTTATATTAGGGAGGACTGCTACTCCCTCTTGTTATTTTTTGGAGGGATTGTCTAACCTTTTGCCTGTTTATTTTCTTTTTTATTATTTGCATAAATGTAAGGGATACAAGTGCATTTTTGTTACATGGCTATATTGTGTAGTGGTGATGTCTGGGCTTTTAGTGTAACCATCGCTTGAATAGTGAACATTGTATCCACTGAGTAATTACTCATCCCTCACCCATCTCCCACCCTCTTACCCTTCCACCTCTCTAGTGTCCACTATTCCACTCTGTATGTCCATGTTTACACACTATTTAGCTCCCACTTCTAAGTGGGAATGAGTGGTGTTTGACTTGCTGTTTCTGAGTTGTTTTCTCTTAAGATAATGACCTCCAGTTCTATCCATGTATGATTTCATTCTTTATATGACTGAATAGTATTCCATATATATTATATTTATATGTGTGTGTGTGTGCGTGCAATTTATATATAATGAATATACGATAAATTGTTATATATATATTTTAATTCAGTCATCTATTAATGGACAGGTTGATTACACATCTTTGCTACTGTGAATAGTGTTGTAATAAACATAGGAGCGCAGGTACTTTTTGATATAATGATTTCTTTTCCATTGGGGAGATACCCAGAAGTGGAATTGATGGATCGACTGGTAGTTCTATTCTTAGCTCTTTGAGAAGTTTTCATACTGTTTTCCATGGACGTCTTACTAATGTACACTCCCACCAGCAGTGTATAAGTATTTCTTTGTCTCTGCATCCTTACCAACATTTGTTATTTTTTGACTTTTTAATAATAGCCATTGTGACTGGTATAAGATGATATCTCATTGTGGTTTTAATTTGCATATTTCTGATGGTTAGAGATGTTGAGCATTTTTTGTTTTTTTTTGTTGTTGTTGTTAGCCATTTGTATGTCTTCTTTTGAAAAATGTCTATTCATGTTCTTTGCCCACTTTTTTTTTTTTTTTTTTTTTGAGATGGGGTCTGTCTGTTGCCCAGTCTAGAGTGCAGTGGCATGGTCTCGGCTCACTGCAACCTCCACCTACTGGGTTCAAGCGATTCCCCTGTCTCAGCCTCCTAATTGGTTGGGATTATAGGCAAGCACCACTATTCCTGGCTAAGTTTTATATTTTTTTAGTATAGATGGGGTTTCACCATGTTCACCAGGCTGGTCTCAAACTTCTGACCTCAAGTGATCTGTCTGTCTCAGCCTCCCAATGTGCTGGCATTACGGGTATGAGCCACCGTGCCTGACCCCATTGCACACTTTTTAATTGGGTTATTTGGTTGTTAGTGTTGAGTTTGAGTTCTGTTGATTATTTCTTGTGCTGGGCAGAAACTTTTCATTTCTCTGAGTCTGATATGTTTATTTTTGTTTTTGTTGCTTGTGTTTTGAGATCTTAGTCATGAATACCTTGCCCAAGAAAATATCCAGAAGAATTTTCCTTAGGTTTTCTTCCATTATTTTTATAGTTTCCGGTCTTACATTTAAGTCTTTATTCCGTCTTGAGTTGATTTTTGTGTTGGATGAGAAAGAGGCGTCCAATTTCAATGTTCTACATATGGCAATTCTCAGCACCATTATTGAAAAGGCTGTCCTTTCCCTGGTGTATGTTTTAATCAATCTGTTGGTTATAGATATGTAGCTTAATCTCTGGGCTCTTACTTCTGTTCCGTTGATCTATTTGTCTGTTTTTATACCAGTACTATGTTGTTATAGTTACTGTGGTCTTGTAGTATGATTTGAGGTCAGGTGATGTGTTGCCTCTAGCTTTGTCCTTTTTGCTTAGGGTTGCTTTGGCTATTTGAGCTCTTTTTTCATTCTATATACATTTTACGTTGTTTTCTCTAATTCTTTGAGACATGACATTGGTATTTTGGTTAAAAATTTCATGAAATGTTTAGACTGCTTCAGGCACTATGATTATTTTAACAATATTGATTCTTCCAATCCGTGTGTGTGGGATATTTTTGCATTTGTTGGTGTCCTCTATTATTTCTTTCTTCAGACTTTTGTAGCTTTCCTTGTAGAGATCTTTCACCTCCTTATTTAAATATACTGCTAGGTATTTTTAAGGTCGCTTTTATAAATGGGATTGCTGTCTTGATTTTGTCCTAAGTTTGATTGTTATTAGTGTATAGAAATGCTACTGATTTTTGTACATTGATTTTGTATTCTGAAACTTCACTGAATTTATCAAATTTCAAAGTTTTTTTGCAAAGTCTTTAGGATTTTATAGATGTAACATATATTGCTAGTGAACAGAGATAATACAACTTCCTCTTTTCCAATTTGGATGCCTTTTATTTCTTTCCTTTTCCTGATTTCTCTGGCTAGGACTTCCAATACTATGTTTCATAGCAATGTTGCAAGTGTAAATCCTTGTCTCGTTCTAATTTTAGAAGGGATAGCTTTCCACTATTTTTGTTCAGTATGACATTGGCTATGGGTTTGCATATATGGCCTTTATTATTTTTAGATGTATTCCTTTTATGCCTAGTTTGTTGAGGGTCTTCATCGTGAAGGAATGCTGAATTGTATTAAATGCTTTTTTCTGAATTTATTGAGATGATTATATGCTTTCTGTCCTTCACTTTGTTTATACAATGAATTACATTTATTGACATAAATGTTAGCACCAACTTTTTAGCTTAAGAAAATGAAAACTTAGCATTTGTATAATCATTATGCTCAATTTATATATTGATATAGTTGATTAAAAGATAGCTATAAATTATTTGCTACTTATGTATTGAGACATAGAATCTGATTTCCCCTCCCTGGAGTCTGAGCTGGCCACTGTGACTTGCTTGTCTATTGGAGTATAAAAGTGACATTTTGAGACTTACATGCTTAGGCAGAAAAAGCCCTCACAGACACTTTCTATGTCTAGGAATCTCAGTTTTAGGAACTGAGGAAGTTCCTTTTTAGGAAACTCTTAGGACCCAGATACCATTCTATGAGGAAGTCCAAGCAGCCCCCTGTACAAGCCACATGAACAGGAGCCAAATATACTTGTCAGCAACCTTGGCTGAATCAACAGACACTACCAACCAGATAGCCACATGAGTGAGTCTTCTTAGAGGTGAATCCTCTAGCCCTAGTAGAATCACTGAGCTGATGCTGCAAAACAGAGATGAGTCATCCTCAATAAGCCCTACTCAAATTTGAGATTTATTTGACAAAAACTGAATAATTATTAAAGATTACTGTTGTTTTAATCCAGAAAAATTATCTTAAGGAGAATTAAAACTAGATAGATAATTTTTTAAACTTTCTGCCTTGCATTAAGTTGCCATCATAAACTCTTTGTATCTTCATTTTTCTTCCCTATTCTATTAAAAATAATGTTGAGAGGATTGTAATACAGTATATTTAAATAAACATTTTACCTTAAACACCTTAAGAATACTAGTAACATCTTATAAAACATTAATCCTGAACAGTACAGTATTATACTTGTTTAGTAAAGTGAATAGTTTCTAACAATTAAAATAAATTGTTACTCTCATCCTATATACTTCAAATAAGTATTCAGGGCAGTTAACAATCTATGTATGCATCAGGACTATTATAACTAAATTGAAGGAGAAACCTACCAAAAGTAGGGATTACATTATTACATTATTTTCTTGGTTCTAAGTTTCATCTTTTTAACACTTTAATATTTCTCAACTTGGATGCTTCTTATGATTGATACCTATGTTTAATGTAGTGACTCTCCTATCATCCACAAGCTATTGTTAAGTCAAAGAATATGGCAGGATTGAAGAATTATGTATACCTCTTGAAGCATTTTCCTTTTTTTTCTAAAATAAAATTAGCATCTATAGCTAGATGTTTAAGAACTACGAGAAGATTCTTCAGGCATTTTGTTTGAATTGGCCCTGTAGTTAGACAAACGTCCGGTTTGCACAGGAGGTAAATAATTAATGGATGGACTCTGCGTTTTTCTCTGCTCGGCATTGCCTCTTACAGCCGTATATGTAAGCATGGAGACAGTAGCGAATACAGTTTGGTCACAGATACTGAAGCCAGATTCCTTCAGATCTCAGCTCTTCCATGGTAGCCATGTGACCTTGTGAAATTTTTGCTTACATTATAGTTTGTTATGGGTATTCAGTCAAGTAATACTCGTAAAGCACAAAGGAAAGTGATAGCATGTAGTTTGTACCATACAGGGGTTTGTTAAATAAAATTAAAATGCAGGGAGGACCTTGGAAGGGGGAAAGCTAAATCAATGTTTTAGGGGGAAGGTAGAAAGGAAAAAATAGGACAGGCAACACTGTAACAGGATGTATTTAAGCAGCTGCTGTTTCTTTAACTCTTATTCACTTATATGTAGCATATCTGTAGAAAGTATGAAAGGCACTTCTGAAAGGCACTTTTCAAGCCTTTAGAAAGTTCCAAAGCCTAACTACATATGAACCTTTTTGTACTGCAGCAAGTCATTCTGTTATGTACACATTTTAGTACAGATGGCTATTTTGAGAGAGCGTAAGCAAAACTAGTTATAACAAATGAATTTTGTATTCCCGAGTTTTGTTTTTCTCTCAGTACGTTATCATTTTGATCTACATTTTTGGAAGCATATATGACAGGTGTACTTACCAACTGTTCCTGTAAGAATTAGGTTTTGAAAAAAAACCCTACGCTGCAAACCTCCAGTCCTCTGTTCTTTCTTCACGGTGAAATTATTTCTGCATGAGTCTGTTTACTTCTTATTTCTCAGGTGTATTTATTTATACTTTGTACCCTGCCTACATCCCAAATGATTTTAAGATCGCTTTTAAAAATTCATATATAATAAGAAAATTAAAATAAAAAAAATCTGACACTAACATGTATATGACTTTATGAGAGGACGAGGTTCTCAATGGAAGGTACATATGTTAACAGTGGACGGTGTCCAGGTTCTTCGCATCTTGAACAAAGAGTTGGACAAAATGCACAAATGAAACAAGAATGAAGTAACAAAAGCAGAGATTTATTGAAAATGAAAGTACACTCCACAGGGTGGCAGTGGGCCCAAGCTTAGGGGCTCAAGAACCCCATTAAAGAATTTTTTTGGGTTTAAACACCCTCAAGAGGTTTCTGTTGGTTGCTTGGTGTGCACCCTATGTAAATGAAAAGGATGAAGGAAAGTTACAAAGTCATTTACTCGTTGTACGTCCTATGTAAATGGAGAGGATATTTCCTTTCAAAGCTGAAGGATTTCCGTTTGATTTGGTTCTAGAAAGTCCTTAGGTTCCTTGCCTCAATACGCTATTCTCCTGCTTCATATATGCCTAAAACTTAGTAATATTAAATTTTGTTTTGAGCTTGCTGGTAGACAAGACAAAAAGGAGCACTGATTAAAAGAAGCATTCCAAGTTAATTAGTGCTCATAACTACATTCTTTTCCTTGTCTTGAATTCTGAAACCCATTCATTGGGTAGTTCCTACTTATACAGAAATAATACTCTCTGCAGAACTTTTGCAAAAAGTACAGCGATGTCCCTCATATCCCACCCTACTCCTGATGAAAGTCATAGGTGTACTATGCAAATGTTACTTAGTGGAAAATGTAAGTTGGTTTTTAGTTTTGGATTATTTTATTCATTTGTTGGTGGTGAGACCCAGCTAACATGGTCCAGATGTGTTACCTTCTCTGGTGACAATTAGAATTCTTAATGAAGTAGTTTTCAGAAGATGACCTCCACCACTACTTGAATTAAAAACACCAGAATAATTTGTTAAAATGTACATTCCAGGTCCTCAGTTCAGTCTTAATCAGAATTTTGGGGACTGGGTTTTTTAAAAGCTTCTCAAAGGATTGTTATAAACACAAAAGAGGGTAAATCGCTTCTTAGAAAAGTAGACCTGTGGGAAGCGAATCAAAAGGCAATCAATCTAAGCTGCAAGAAAGTGGAGGTTTGATGACTTTGCATACTACTCTGCAGGGTTTTACAACTGACAAGTTGGTCATTTTACCTCAGCTTCTTCCTCATGTAAAAGAGGTGGAAATCATTTCGTCTTACCTACCAGAAAGAATTGTTGTGACGATTACATTAGACAATGAATGTAAAAATGCTTTGAAAACCATGAAATAAAAAAGAAGACACAGCTTTCGTTATTATCAAGAAAAACATATAGGTTTTTAATGTAACTCTAGTAAGAGTGTTGTTAGGCATAGAGCTTTGGCGTCTCGTGGTGTGTTTGACTCCTGAATTTCACACACTGTGGTATCTAAAATAAAAGCCTTAAATTCTGAGACTGAGAGAATCTAGAGATCTTCTGTTTCTTAAATAGAATTTCAAACCTTCTATCTTTAGATTTGCCTTCCCCATCTTTCCAACTACATGTGCTGCCAATTCCTGGGGCATTTGGAGTTCTATAGTGCAAACTGAATTGGTTTTTGACCTTCTTTACTGCTAACCTAGGAATCAACTTTCTTAGCTAAGGATTTGCTTCTTGTCTTTCTGCAGCCTAGCTTCTAAAATAGTGTTATTTTGTTTGCCCCCCTTCTTTTGTTATTGTGAGATATTTTTCCTATTTCAAAAGTCCTTTGCAGTCATTTTAAGGGGTAATGGGCAGTGGGGGAAAAGCTAACCCAAGGTTTTTGCTTTGAAGTTATTCTTTTAAAGTGGAAATGCTTTCTCCTTAAAATCATTAGCTGGAAATTTGATTCACATTCTTGTTTTAGGATATTTTAAAATATGGTGCATATATTTTGTCTTCAGCTATAAAAAATAAGAATCATCCCACTCACTCCAAAGCCCCAGATCCAGTTACTTTATTCTCAGTAGCAGAATGAAAGAAAGAAAGAAGGGAAGGAAGGTAGGAAGGAAGGAAGCCAAACACCAAGGCTTGCTGAGTGAGCCCTGAATACTGGATATTAATTTTGAAAAGCATTGGTGATGATCCTTGTCAACAATGTATTAATATTTCCCAAATTTTCTTATGACTTCCCTTTTTTCCATATAAAATCTGATTAATGTGACAGGTTTATGCCTGATTGTAGTGGGACAGTGATCAACTTAAGTTTGTAAGTGCCTGGTGGCATTCAGCAGTATCCAGTAAAGGGACTTGGGAAAAAATAGGTTTTAGGAACCCTATCAATAAAACATTGGTAATTAAATAACTAAAAATGGTGTAACTTTTATATGGTAGTTAGAGAAATTTAACAGGCATGGTGACAATCTACATTAATAGTAGATGCTGTGGCTATACATATTTATACTCTAAGTCCAAGGTACCACATAATAGAACTATGAGCAATCAAAGAGATATTGGGCCTTTGCAGATAGATGTCCTAACTACTTCTCATTTTCCATAGGTCTGTTGCTACCAGGTATGTGATCAGGAAGCTGTCATAACCTAAAGTACTCCTTTGATGATTCTCTGTTGGGTGTAATTCCATTACTTGCTTTACAGGAGAGAGAAATAGCTTGGGATAGACGAGTTTTGATGAGAATTAAGAAAAGCAATTGTGCTTCAGAGTGGAATCCAGGCTGTGACATACAACAGCAATAATCTGAATTTGTTCCATTCTCAGGTAGTGCTACTTATCATCTTTATACTGAAGCTTTATGACTACTCTACCTGTAATTTGGAAACAGCATAGAATTATCGTGCTCCTTCAGATGACTTCTGATGAGTCCATTCTTAGTTGCGCAGGGTCTTACAGGATTGGAAAACATGTTTCAGTGTGAAGATGAGGCATCAAAACCTTCTTGCTACTTTGCTTTGGTTCATTCAAAGCTAATGGTGCTATAAACTAGGACTTCCTTGGTATTATCCTTGCTAGTCTCTCCCCAGGGCCCTGTTTCTAGGGTATGTAGGCATGGTGTTGATTCCAGTGCTATAGCACTGCTCTCAGAAATGATCCCCAAGTGATCCACTGGGCCTAAATACCTTTGCATGTTCTATAATGTAATTTATAATCTATTCATACAGCATTTCATTTGTATGGTTTATATACATGCATGGAATGGAGGTTCATCCTCAAAATGTTTGTAAAACTATCCCACAAAATAAGAAAATTATTTGAAGAGTATAGTTAACCTTATTTGATGCTTCTGCAAAGATAAGCACAAAATTATTTTGGTCTTCTCTTCAACAGAGAAGTGTAACTCCATAAACATGAAGCCTTGCATTATCTCATTAAGCAGATGATTCTCTTAACTTATATTGCAACTACTTTCTCATTTTTTACCAAAGAATCTTGTCTTACCATTAGCATTATTGAAAGCAATAACCAGTGCAAGTAATAGTAAAATATTCCGTGAAAATAAAACCTAAATGTAGAAGAATTTTAGAGTTTAGGAAGGTGTCAAATTTAGATGTATGCATTCTCATTCTCATATTATACTCAATAGTGATATGTAAGCTATTAAAAATAAATCATATGAAAGAAAGTACATTTCTTCTGTATGTTTTCAAATGAACAAAGTGGTGATGCCTAAGACCTTTTTATTTGCTGTCTCCTCTTTTTACTGAAGTGTCCAACTCTTTGTGACAGCTGAAATGACAATCGCTGCATGACATAACCATTTACCTAGGGTGTACAAGGATATTTCAGAAATATTAACCACGTGGGAGTCATTTAAGAGGCAAGTAAGTACGACCAGAATCATTTAGCGCTTAGAAACTTCCAGAGCAGCAGTTTAAAAAATAGCCTTGGGCCACAGAGTTTTCTTTGCCGGCTAACATATTGGGTTTATTATATATATGTATGTAAAAAAAGCCCTTGTGATGCCTTGTTCCCTTATTTACAAATGTAGAGCACCGCCATCTTCAAATCTTGATGTGTACCTTATGGTTGCTTATTTACGATTCTCTTGGTGTGTGTGTGTGTGTGCGCGTGCGTGCTTGTGTGTGTGTATGTGTGTTTGGAAGGGGTGGCGGTTTCTTCACTACTTTCGTCATTTGCATGCTTGTGTTTGGTTTTAGCTAGGAGGTATATGTTTTTGGTTCTATGTTTTGTCAAAATTCCTTATCGCAATAGTCCACTACTTTAATATCCATCTTGCAGGCTAAATGTGGCTTCTGAAAGTCATAGGTATTTTGCTTTGAATGTAAGTACTTGTCCTTAACTGGCAGATATGCAAGCTTCTTTCTTCTATATTTTGTTGGTTTGTATAGGTCTCCTGTTCTGAGGACATAGTGAGAGAAAATGTGGCACATATTCTAGTAAAAGGAGTGGTTATTCTTGCTATTCTGTAGAGATAGCGGAGGCAGGTGAATTATGTTCCACTATGTCAGCCCCAAGCTAAATAGAGCTTTATCTTTTCCACACAGTGAAAGCATCTAGAGGGAATGCAAAGTAGTTTCCATTGTGCAATGAATCACTCATTAAAGTCAATTGACATCCAAGGAACACTTGTTTCAGTTATCACAGCTATTGGTTGGGGGAAAGTGGTTATCAAAGAAAGACAGAATATCACACCGGGCCAATCATCTCTTTATTTTTTTTCCAAATAAAAAACATGCTCAGAAGTCAGTTCATTACATTTTATGGGTTCATGCACCAAAATTCAGGTTCCCCAACCTTCAAATACTATGGTATAGGTTCCTGAATGTATATGCATTATTTTCACCTCTAGAAAGTTATTGAAACTATTAAATTGCTTGGATGGCTGAAGATCAAAAGCATTTAGTCAATTAAGAGGAGAATGCCATACCAAGTGATCTTTTGAATATAATACTTTAAATACGAATTCTGCTTTACAAGCTGAAGGTAAAAACTAAACAATTACAAGGGACAAAAACTGCTTTAATGTATTACTTCTTGTCTAAACACTTAAAATATTCAAATTCTACTACTAGTATAAAAGGAACAATATGAGCACCAAAATATATCACGTTCTGCTCTGTCAAGTCCCTTTGACTGGTGAGAAAACACTGGTCCGTATTTTATCTAAGTGTTCCCCACCCATCCTCTTCACATTATACTTGGATGCACTATTGTGTGCTGGAAAGAAGTTTGGCTCAATTTCAGGCTCAAACACTAACTCTTCATGTGGCCTCAAGTTAATGAACTTCCCTGGGTCTGAGTTTCCCCGTCTATAAACAAAGAGAGTGTGAGAACACTCATAAAATATTATTTGAAAAGATTGAAAAGCAAACGTGAATGAGTAGTGTCCAGTGAAGGGTGTGTGCCAATAATCTGCTTAAGAATGTTCATGCCTTTCATTCAGTGTGTTAGCAGCAGAGATGGAGGGAAATGAACTAATGAAAGAAATATGTAGCCAATAGGATCAAAGGAATTCAAAGTAGAGTACTGAGTGAGCTGAAAGTTTTTGTATAGTTTCTTTAGGATTCTAAGAAAATAAATTCATTTGATGACTGATAATTATAATGCTTCAAGTTTATTAATGGCTTACTGCAATGCGTCTCAATAAAAGGTGACTGATATTATCCACATTTTTTAGATGGATAAGTTGAAGTCAAAGAAGATAAATACCTTTCCTAACATTCCATGACTCATAGGTTGGAGCATTTGGATTTGACTCTGTATCTATCTGACATCAAAGTCCAAGTTCTCAGCATTGAGTGAAGAAGCCTCCCAAACTGTGGTAAAGTTACCTAGTTATTATTACACCACATAGCAGTAAGCAAGATTACAGCGCAGGAATAATTCCCCTTAGGATACAGAGTTTACCTTCCACCATTTGAAAAAAGAATTTCTTCTTTGGTTAGATATTTGGCCTGTGTCTTGCTAAAGCTGTTTCATCAGACATAAGTTTATGTTGTATTTAGAGAAATGTATACTATTCCTTATCTTAAGCTATCTCTTAATAAAATTACAATTTATAACTATAAAAAATATAGAATCATTAGTATATAGCATAATCTGGCATTTCGGGCCACTTAGCGAAGGTCATTAGAATACTGTTTCATTGATTAGAAGTTTACCCATATCATTAATATAAATAGCCATCTGTTTATACTGTGAGCATGGTAACAGGCAAATCAGAGCAGGAAGCAGGGTGTATGCAATAGCATTTGGAATCTTGGCGAATCAGACCACAGCAGGTCTTTATTAATTAAATTGCTGTAGGCTGATTGCTGAAGGCATTGGTCTCTTCTGTTAGAACTCAGATGACAAGACTCACGCAACGGTTTGTACATAGTAAATTCTTTAGTCCTTTGACTCTTCGTATATAGCTTATAATTCTCTTCCCTTTCCACTGAAATATAAACAAACCATCTCTCCCTTTATTCATGGTTTCTGAATACATCTTTCAGCTCACAGGCATTGATGACAAAGAACATTATCTTAAGAAGAAAAGTATGAATGTCCAATTCCATTACCAAATAGGCCCTTACAGAGCTTTTATGGAATCCTAAACTTAATACATACGGAAGAAATAATGAACTAAGACTAAAATAATTTGCTTGTAGACATAGTTCTGCTACATTTAAAAAGTATATCAACCTTGATCAAGTCACTTTATCTTAGTTTTCTCACATAAGAAATGAGGAGGTTGTACAATTTAAGGTGTCTATCAGTCATGAAATCTCAAGACCTGCTTGTCTATATTTAATTGTATAAAGTATATTAAAAATTATTGGAATAATTTGTGCAGCTTAAGTTTATTCAGAATTTATCCATTTGAAGTATCTATTTATATCAGGATGGCTACATTGTCTCCTGTTCTTACTTTTTTTGAAATAATAGATGTTTGATTTTCTATGATCCTGTGGAAGGATTCCAGATGTTTTCATTGGAGTCTTTCTTAGCCATTAGCATATGATTTCATCAATTTCCTTTAACTCAAGTCAGTGGTTCTCAACTTAAGATATTTGCCAGTGCCTGGACATATTTTTGGTCGTCACAAATTGGGAGATGGTATCTCTATTACGTAGAGACTAGGATTGCTGTTTTAAACCTCACAATTCACAAGGCAGCTCCATAACCTCCACACTAAATTTTCTTGGCCAAAATAGCAACAGTATACTTTTCCATAGATATATTGAGAAATGCTAAACTAATTATATATACTAAAGTAGAGAGGAACTAGCCTGGGAGTCTTATTTTTATATCAAATATAAAGCACACTGCAGGGAAGATAAGTCACTTTATTATGCATTTGAAAAACATCAGGTGATACTTAGCTGTAAATAATTTTTTTAGTTTCAAAATTCAGTGGGATAGATGGTGAATGCATGGACTTTGGAGTAGGTGAACTTGGGTTCCTGTCCCAACTTTATCATTTAATAGTTATATGACTTCAGACAACTTATTTATCATTTTTGAGTCTCATTGCTGTCATCTGAAAGAGTGTTTAATTATATCTTCGTTTCATTGTTGTAAGACTTGAAGTAGAACATTAAGTGCTTATCAGAAAAAGCTGTTTAAGACAGACGTGTAACAATGATTATGTTGACAATGATAGCTGATTTGCTAAAAAAAAAAAAATTCCATGAATCAAAATTTTCTTTGCACAAAGTTGTTTAACTTATTACGGTTTTACAGCAGAAAAGGAATACTGATCAATGCTTCTGTTGAAACTCAAAAAATATAGAACAAAAACAACTTTTCAAAAACTTTTTAATTTAAAAAATATATGGAAAAACAAATTTTGTGCTGTAAAAATGAAAGTACTTGCGTATATAGAAGCTAGTGCCAAAATAATAAATAGCATTGGAACGATATTGTAAAGAACTGTGCCGAACAAGAGAAGCTCCTAAAGATATTAAAGCCACCCACAAACGAATCAGAAAAAAAGCTGCAGTTGAGAGATGACTGGAAATGTATTGGGAGCTGAGCTGGGAACAGCTTTCAACATGCTTCGTTTCTAAACATTCCATCTTTTCCGCACTAGTATGTCCAGTAAGGTCAATGACTCTAGAAAATGATCAAGTATAGACAGAGGATTCACAGATATCTGAAAGCCAAGCTCTTGAAGATTATCAGTTTAAAATCTGTGAATCACTGCCACTTTTTTTTTTTTTTTCATTATGAGCAGTCTTTTTCCCAAAGCCATCCTGCCTGATGAGTAGGAGTACATTGTTTGAAAGAACTACAGAAGTACTTCTTAGGTGTTTTTCCCCTTTAGCAAACTGTTGGAAAGATGGAGGAGTATTCAGCATGGGGTATGCTGTCGTTATATTTATTCTGGGCCTTTCAGCACTGTAATTTATTTCTGTGCCAAAACAATATGAATTGTTAAAAATGTACTTCTCCAAAATATGAAACAATTGGAATGGATTCCTATTGAATTATGCACATATCTTAGCTAAAAGAACGGTATTTTCTGAATAATAAAAATCATACTCTTTTGCAAAAGCAAAATACTCGAAATTTTTATCAGTACATTTTAAGGGCTATTCTCCCGATTGGACTTAAAATGAACTTTCAAAAAATTCCAATGGTCCTCAGAAAGCCCGCAACATTTATTTTGAACAGATTGTATCTACATTCTCTCATCTTTTTACTGAGATGTTTCTTTTTGGTAATGAACACCTAAATTTTAGAAATACAGAATCACTTTATGGTGCATGAAGATGCTTCTGGAATAAATATGGCCATATTATCCTTTTATGATAAAGAAATGGGTAGCTTGAGTGAGGGAGCAATTAAAAGTGTTAAAAAATGAGTACTGGATAGTATTAACCATTTCTTCTGCTGTGATCCCTATACAAAGGGAAAGGAAGTTTCTATTCATTGAACACCCTCTGTGGGTAAAGTACTCTTGTGATGCTTTCATGCATGTTCTCATGGAATTCTCAGGGCCACGTGCAAGGCATGGAAACTGTATTATGCATTATATGTTATTATGTATTATGTCACAGATGAGATTACTGAGTAGGAGAGAAGTTAAGATCATTCAGTTAGTGAGTAGAAGCTCTGAGTTTGAATGCGGATGTCAAAGTCTCAACTTCAGTGCTCTTTTCTCTAAATCACACTGCTTGCATTTTTTATTATTCTATATGTGTTGTTATCTAAACATTCCCCCAAATGCTCTGAATTTCTACTGCTAGGTGAGGTCTTTAATGATTTGAATGTTTCTGATCTCATAACTTATTCCATATTAGTGACTGGCATATAGTTGGTTCTTATACTTGGAGAAGTACCTTGTTAAATATATTCCAATATTGAAAACATACAAGAAATACACCTCGCTTCATTTTTCAAAAAAAGTTGGTTGATATGGTCTGGCTTTGTGTCCCCACCCAAAATCTTGTCTTGAATTGTAATCAGAATTATAATTCCCATGTGTTGGCGGGGTAGGGGGGAGGGGCTCGTGGGAGGTGATTAGATCATGAAGGTGGTTTTCCCATGTTGCTTTCATGATAGTGAGTGAGTTCTCATGAGATCTGATGGTTTGTATAAAGGGCGTTTCTCCCCTATGCTCTGCACTTCTCCTTCCTGCTGCCATGAACGCTAGAGGGACATATTTGCTTTCCCTTCTTTCATGATTGTAAGTTTCCTGAGGCCCCACAGCCATGCTGAACTGTGAGTCAATTAAACCTCTTTCCTTTATAAATTACCCAGGTCCTGGATATGTCCTTATTAGCAGCTTGAGGATGGACTAATACAGTGGCAGAATGGCACACATGTGAAGCCATTTAGACATTCTGAAGATAAATGTTATATAAATTCATCATTATATTTCTGCTGAAATGACAAGGTTTACATAATTGACATTGAAGAATCTCACATGTGTAAACAACGCTAATCTTCTGCCTATTTTAAATAATGTTACCAAAAAAATTCTATTTGGTATGCATTCAGAAATAGTTGCCTAGGACAGCATAAAAAAGTTGAAAAGATATGTATATCAATGGGAAACATTTAAGTTTTACCTATGTGGTTTTATGCATTTCTTAATGTGCAGAGAGAAAAATAAACTGTTGTCGAAATAGTAGTGACCAAATTCTTTTCATACATCGTTTCCATAATACAAAGTTTGTCATAATTATTCATGTTTTTTGGATTTGTAATTGGTATTAGTTTCAACCTTCCATTGGCATTATAACTTAGTGCTTCCAAATGCATTTTCTTTTTATGCCTGGCCTCTTTTCCTCAACACCTCAAGGACAGAAAATGGCTATTCATCCTTGTGTCCCTTCAGCCATCGTGTGGATAAATTCATACTTTACCATACTGTTGTATGTGATTGAGGATATAAATTATGATATACTTGGAAAAAGCATCATGTCTGTAATGAAAGCTCTGGCCTTACATCTTCTCTTAAATGTCAATTGACTTTGTGTTCCTGATAAATATGTATATAATATTGAGTACCTGATAATGTCACTACAACACTATCAGCTTTTCCCACCTCTGACCATTGACGTAGATAAATACAAACCTAAGTATCCTCTTTTAGAAAATTAAGTGTCCTATTGATAGGATACAATCGATGTAATTCTGGACCAAATCATAAGCTCAGATGTATTTTCCCTAAAATGTGTGTCATTTTATATGCAATTTATTCAGTCAGCGCTAAAAGCTAAGCTATGAAGGGAGTTGAAAACATGCCTCATGTATTGGTGTTAAAACAAGTTATTGTTTTTGAAGGGAAATTCTGTTGTTAGGGATGATACAGTCCTGTTTTAATCAGAGGATGTCAGAGTTTAAGGATCTGTCCTTACAGAGATATGATTAATGCAACAATCATTCTCTAACAGGGACTCTCTTGATGACACGCTCTTTCTTTTAAGATGATCCCAGTTATTTTGGATGTGTTGTACATTCATTGCTGTCCTGAAGGTGAAAACTCGGCTCCAGTGAAAAGTTTTTTAAAAGCTCATTTACATGAATACTAACTAAAATGACAATAAAGATGAGAAGCTTTATTTATAATAGTTTTTTAATGGTACCCAACATCAAGACATCTTAAACTCTAAAAACAACATAGTTTTTAATTGTGTTATTAGAATTGTAGAAAATACAGATTAACAAACAGAGCACTCATTATCCTAACCCACATAAAAAGAAAACGTTAACATTTTATTGTATATTGTTCAAGATTAGTTTCTTTGCACGTATTCAGACATAGGAACTCTTTGGACATAAAATACAAAAAGTAAAAAAGAATAAACGTAATCACTTTATACGTTACATATTTTTCATTCTGCTTTTAAACATGACAATAGATTATAAACATCCATGTATGCCAAAAATCTAAAGAAATAAAATAATTTTTGTGACTGAATATAGCTTTGTGTGATATAACATAATTTATTTGCTAGGCATTTATTGCCGTAATGAAACAGACACATACATATACAGCTCTGTTGGCTTTTCTGATTATTTCCTTAAGATATATTTTAACAGATAAAATTGTGGGATCAGTAGATATATGTACTTCTTTTTTAAAACATTTTTTTAAAACTAATTTTGGACTGGCAAATGGCAGAAATGGCAAAAATAAGACAGAGATTTACCCAACACTCACCACCCAGATTCCCTAACTGTGTTATAATGATTTAAACCAAATAATTACATTGGTATGACATTATTATCTAAATTGCAGGCTTTAATTAAATTTCATCAATTTTTTTTCTGTAATATCTTTTTCTGTACCAGGATTCTACATAGGTTTTCACATTGCATTTGGTTATTATTTTTTCTGAAACTGCTTTTTTTTTGTGATTCGTAGTCTCACTCTGTCACCCAGGATGGAGTGCAGTGACACAATCTCAGCAAATTGCAACCTCTACCTCCTGGGTTCAAGTGATTCTCCTGCCTCAGCCTCCTGAGTACCTGGGACTACAGGTGTATGCCATCATGCCCAGCTAATTTTTGTCTTTTTAAAGTAGAGGCAGGGTTTCACCATATTGGACAGGCTGGTTTCAAACTCCTGACCTTGTGATCTGCCAGCCTTGGCCTCCCAAAGTGTTGAGATTACAAGTGTGAGACACCATGCGTGGCCCCATTTTTTTATAATAGCAAAACCTGGAAACATTTATAACGTCTTAATTTAATAATGTATTATGTCTCATTTATTCATGCCTGCAATCCACAAACATTTACTTGTCTTTAGTTGAAGGCACAAGGGATACAGTGGGCTTTCCTTAAGAAGCTTACAGTCTAGTAGGAGGAAACAGACCTGTGAATAATATGATTGTCTAAATACTATAATTGGCATTTTTCCAGATTATTATGAGTTCAGAAAATAGGCAATGATCAAAATTTCTTCAGGGAGAATCTAACTAGACATCACAGAAGAAGAGCTAGTTGCCAAGTCTGAAATATGACAAAGTAGTTATCAGTTTAGTTGGGTTTTTAAGGCAAAAGAAAAAAATATTTCCAGGAGAAGTAATGAGCAGAAAAATAGCAGCCTCAACTAAAAGGCTCACAAACCAAAATGGATGCATTTTAGGGTAATATAGTGGTGTGGATGGATGGCTGGTGCAATGTGAAGCAATGATACTGAAATACATCACAAGTAGAAGCCATATCTGGGAAGAACTTGAAATTATTGCCATTTTCTCGTGATAGCTAATTGTGTATGTCTTCAAGGAAGACAACCCTGTGTGAAAGACTTGGCCATTCTTGAGTGTTGTGGCCATAGACAATTCACTTCCTCACTAAGTCTTAGTTTCTTTTGTTTTTGTTTTGGAGACAGAGTCTCGTCCTGTTGCCCAGGCTGGAGTGCAGTGGTGTGATCTCAGCTCACTGCAACCACCTTCCTCTTGGGTTCCAGCGATTCTCCTGCCTCAGCCTCCCAAATAGCTGGTATTAAAGGTGCAAGCCACCATGCCCAGCTAATTTTTGTATTTTTAGTAGAGACAGGGTTTCACCATGTTGGTCAGGCTGGTCTTGAACTCCTGACCTAAAGTAACCCACTGACCTCGGCCTCTCAAAGTGCTGATATTACAGGCGTGAGCCACCACACCCGGCCAGTTTCTTTATCTTTAATATGGGAATACTAATACTTAGTTCAAGGGGATTCTGTGAAGATATAATAGATATGGCAAACCCCCATGCATGGGCCGTTGTGGATTATCATAAGTGTTAAAGCTATAACATAAGTGTTATATTTGCATGCAGTGTTTTTTTTTTTTTTTTTTTTTTTTTTTTTTCCCCTGTAGACATTGGGAAATCATTGCAGGGCTTTAAGCCTATGAGTATGTTCTTACTTTAAGAAAAAATAACGTGGTGACAATAGGTAGAATGCCTTGAAGGGACAGTGACACTTGTTAGGAAGGTGTTACATTTATTGGGTGTGTAGAGGGCAGTGTAATACAATCTTGTTTTATATTGTTTGTATTAGTTTCTCAGAGCTATTGTAACAAAGTACCACAGACTGGATGGCTTAGAGCAATAGAAAATGTTGTCTCTCAGTTCTAGAGGTCAGAAGTCTGAAGTTAAGGTGTTCGTCAGGGCCCTGCTCCCTGTGAATGCACTGGGAAAAGATCTGTTCCAGGCTCTCCCCTAGCTTCTGGAAGATCCTTAGTTTGTGGCACGGAAACTCAAACCCTCACATAACACTCTTCCTGTGTGCATGACTGTCTCTTCACTTGGCTTTCTTTTTATATGGCTATCAGTCACCATGAATTAGGGGCCACCCTATTTCACTACGTCTTCATCTTGATTTAACTAATTATTTCCACAACAACCTTATTTCCAGATAAGCTCGCATTCTGAGCTACTGGGGATCAGGAATTCAACAGGTGAATTTATGGGGACACAATTTAAGCTATAATGTTGTTTTTTCTAACTTCAGTATTGGATGGTCCCTTCTGGGTGCTTTTCTGGGTGCTTCCTAGCACTCTGGTAATAAGTACAGGTAAGAAAATTTAAAACTACGTTTTTGTTATAATACAAGTTTTTTAATAGAACTAGCTGCCACTGACCATTGGTGCCAATCAAAAACCAACTTTACCATTCAAATACTGGCAAGTGTGGGATGGTATATAGAACTTCTGTTTACTTATGCATATATTCTTGGAGAAAGCAGTTTAAAACTATTATGTGATATAAGGATTTAAAAAAGAAAAACACAAAAATCTTGTTTATACCATAATTAAAACTACCCAAGGAATATGCATGTCTGAAATTTAATATACTAAAAAGGTTTTAGTTTTACTATGGTGGTAAGATTTTGATTTTGATTTCAAAAGCTGATTTTTCCTGTAAATAAGGAGAAAGCAGATAAAGTGAAAGCTTTGAACTCTGGATCTTAATTTTCATGCAGTTCAAAAATTGTCATCATTATTCTGAGAACATAGGTGCCTGGTAACTTGATGTGATTATTAATATCACATCTTGTTTTTTCCCCCGACCCCCGACCCCGCCAATATCACATCTTAAATGTGGCATGAAGAAAGGGCAGAGCATAGGGCTGTGTTACTGCATTCTTTCCATTTTTATTTTAACTATCGACCCACTGCTTGATGCTAAGAGAGTTAACTTTAACCTCACTTAGTCACATGTTAACTTAGAGTAAGGACAAAAAAATTGATGTGTCATTCATTTGTTTATTGGAAGATTATGAAGTATCATGTCAGGTTTTGTTCCAGAAAAACATTTTTGGACTCAGACTAAAAATGCCGTGCTTTTGAGTGTGATGAGTGAGAAATAGAAGTGTTCCATTTGCTAATTATGAGTTATGGGTGGTTTTTTTTTGTTTTTTTTTTTTTTCAGAAGTTCTGTAAGTAGCTCTATTTAAAAATTAAAAAATGGACAAAGTGCATACAGCTATTTTGGGAACAAAATGTCATTATTACTGGCGGTATACTTTTTCATATATTGAACTAATATGTAGTTCAGAAAGTTCCTTGCTAATTTATCAAAATGTCATCTTCAGGTACTGGTTGGGAAATTAATAACTGCTGAAGTGTGTGACCATTGAAAAGTGTCACTACCTGCAGGGGCCTAACAGTTTTTAGCTTCTAGCATGAAGCAATGATGTTAATCATCAGTGTTGAGATTTAAAATGTCAGAAGTCCTTAAAGTTCTTAGCATAAAAATAAAGGCTAAAAGTTAAGCGTCTATTGTACTATAAATCCAGATGCACAAAAAGAAAACACAGTACTCAAAAAGTACTTTAAAGTACTCAAAGTACCTAAAAAGTGCATAGGAAACAAACAGCTTTTAACAGTATAATGGCAAATGTCTTAATTTTATTCTTATAGAAATGATTACTATTGGCTTTTAATTACTCTAAATTGAAGAATGGTATATTATTAGTACACTCTTCATAGATAATGTGTTCACTCTTAAATACTTATGTGGCCAATCATTTGTTTGAGCAAATACAGTTTTGCTTCCCCTGACAAAACTCAGCAGTTAGAAGAAGTAGCATAGAACTTATAGCGAAATAATATAAGAATTAAATCCCTTGACCAGACATGTTGGCTCATGCCTATAATCCCACACTTTTTGAGGCCAAAGCCAGTGGATTGCTTGAGCCCAGGAGTTCGAGACCAGTCTGGACAAAGTGGCTAAACTCTGTCTCTACATGAAACATAAAAAATTAGCCTGTAGTCCCAGCTACTCAGGAGGCTGAGGTGGGAGATCCCAGCTACTCAGGAGGCTGAGGTGGGAGAATCACCTGAGCCAGGGAAGTCGAGGCAGCAGTGAACTGTGATTGTACCACTGCACCCCAGACTGTCTCAAAAACAAACAAAAAATAATTGAATCATTTTACCTTAACACGGTTAACCACACTGGAAGATAGAAGATCTTAAGTAACTCCACAATTTACTATACTTTTATTTGCAGCAATACTTCTCCTGCCACTTTACATTTGGTACTTTGTTTAATTTCCCAACACTTTTGCATATACTTCACTCTTTTTCTCCTCCCATTGTACAAACAAACTAGGTAGGACATTGCATTTGACAGATGAGGAAACACAGGCACTGATATTTTAAGTATCTGACCCAATGGCAAATATAAGCTAAAACACCTGGTACTACAATTTAGGCCTTCCTGAGATCAGTGCTCCAATGTAAAGCTTTGTAGTTAAAATGTTATTTTTAATTCAGAATGAGGACTTAGTGCTCATAAGAATTCAAATAAGAAAGGAGTAGTTTATCCGTAGTCATGAAGCTATACTGCTCTTTAAGGGTTTAGCAGAGTGACCTTTGGGATTTATGTGCTACCTTGCTTCTAAAGAGAATACAGAATTTTTTTCAAATGTTATTAATCTGTACCTGTGAGGTAAGAGATGGTTGCTATCAGGGCAAATAAAGACTAGCTGAAATGCTTACGAGATCTGTGTCAGGTTATTATTTACAATAGAGTCTATTCTGACACCTGATAATATAGAAATTCCTGGATAGGTGAAGATTAAATCTTGGCTGTGTTCCCAATGGCTTTGGACAAATTATTACACCTCTGAGAGCTTCCGTACCTTGTCAGTGCAGTGGGGATTCTGGTGACACCTGTTGGATAGAGTTGACATGGGAATTGAATGGGAGATCCCATGTAGATTGCCTAAAAGAAGGCTGACACCTTCAAGGAGATAGCCTTCCTTGCTCTTCTTTCCCCACCATGTTAGATGCTTCTTCATTATTTCAGCTTATGTTACCTCAGTCAAGCCTTATTATCATTATATATAGCATTTTATCCTCAAGCTGAAGTACCTATTACAATGTACCTCATTTAACTACACTTTTTCCTTCCTTGCTGAAAAATAGAGGTCAATGGAAACAGCAGAAATGATTGCATATTACTCAAAAACTAGGAGATATTTCAGCCGACAGATCTTTAAGGAGTCACTGTAGGTGTTTGCTGGTTTAAGCCTTGTGAATAAACAATTGCTGTCTCAGAGTAAAAGGATTTAGAATGACTGTTATGTTTTTAATAATTGTGATGGTGTGACCTGGAGAATAGTTTGTGATTAAAGGTTGATGTTTTTAAGTACTAAATGGGGACTTTTAGGAAATTATGTGGGTAAATCAAAGATTTGCATGATCAGCATCAATTTTTTTCCCTCATGAAAAATTGCGATAACCATATATGATCAGAGTGGTATTTTCTTGATGCTATGAAATATAACACTGGGTAAAATAGTAAAATACTAAAATCAGTTGAGCATAATTTATGTTAAGTCACTTCTTTAGCAATAACTACCTAGTAGTACTAGTTAAGCCCTGATACAACTCTTAATATATAACAATATGGTTATGTCATTCACAAATAGGAAAATAATGCTTTTCTGTTTGCTATGACAGACTGCTTGTGCATTTATTCTGAAAGCAGTATCAGAACATTAGGGTATACATTAAAAGGAGCAGCATTAAAATATGGCCTATTTTACTATTTTTGAAACACTGGTCTGGTTTGCATGGTCTAGTTTGCTTACCATGATTTTTGTAGTAATAGAAAACACAATTTTTGCAGGAAGGTTGTAGGAGTATCAAGCATGGCGCATTTGGTTCCTAAAATAACCCTGTGATCTCAGTGACATTATCCCGTTTTGTGCATGAGGAATCTGGGACATAGAGAAGTTAAATATCTTGTTAGTGTTACACAACTAGCTAGAAATCACAATGCAATCTCTATCTAAGCACAAAAGCCATACACTTTTTTGTTTCTTTAAGTATATATGTTAACGGTAGAAAGGTGTCCAGGTTCTGGGTGTCTTGAACAAAGAATTGGATGAAATGCACAAACAAAGCAAGGAAGGAATGAAGGGATTTATTGAAAATGAAAGTACACCCCGCAGTGTGGGAGCGGTCCCCAGCATAGAGGCTCAAAGGCCCCACTGCAAAATTTTTGGAAGTTTAAATGCCCCTTAGAGGATTCCATTGGTTACTTGGAGTACACCCTGTGTAAATGAGGAGAACGAGGTAAAGCTACGAAGTCATTGACTTGGCCTATGCTCTATGGAGAGGATATTTCCTGCCATAGCTGAAGTGTGAACCGGCCTCATGTTCCCTGCCTCCAGACCCTATTTTCTTGCCTCACATATAGTCATCCAGTCATCACTCATGTCTAGATATCCGTTTTAAGGACATACATTTTGTTTCGTTTTCTGAAGTAATGAGAGGTAAAAGAAAAATAGATAAAATCATAGACTTTTAGCAAATTTATGTAAAATATGAAAATAAATATATGAACAATCAATAGTAAAACAGGCTTGTCTAAAATTTAGTTATTTTACATGTACATTAGTCATTGTACCAAGGATGTTTATTGATCCCGTAGTACTTTGTGTACAAAGCACTATGCATTCATGTCATTATCCCAACTTTACAGATGAGGAGACTGAGGCTTAGGGAGTTTAAACTCCTTGTCCAAAAACAAGAAGCAAAAACAAACAAACAAAAAAAACTAAGATTTTAGCCAACATCTGGGTGACTTCAAAGTCTGTGCCCTTAATCGGTATGCTATATCTTGGGGTGAAGAGAAAGCCCCATAGGAAAAAAGAATTGCTATGAATATGTTATTCAAAGTTATAGGAAAAATTGTTAAAGAAATAGACAGCTGTCCTTTCCGAAATTAGATTCCTCTTTATATCTGTATAAGAAATCATTACTAAGGAGTTAATTACAATGGTAGTATATTAAGGATTGAAACCTATTAATTATTATGGTAGCTTTTAAAATTTTGAGTGGAAAGACCTTTCCTAAAGCTGATTTCCCCCACAAATTCTAGGTTAAATAAAATATGGTGAGAGAACGTAGGGAGTCCCAGTTAGGATAAGACATAGGTTTATAAACTTGGGGAAAATAATCCAGCCTACACTAAGTTTTCTAACCCCAGGATTCTGTAACTGTAGTCATAGGGATTTGGGATGTATTTTTATCATTATAAAAACATTGTTTAAAATGTTTTTGCATGATAAGATTATTTTGGCTAGTTTTTTTCCTCAAATTATATCAATCAGTGTGCTAGCATTATTTTTCATATGTTGGCCAGAGTTTTAAGTGACAGCTACATGCTTTTAATTTATAAAAAACATTGATTGTTAATAAATTGTGTTTATTAATCTTTAAGTGCATGAAGTTTTGGATGTAGTATAAAGGAGGACAGAAGCAACAAAGAGGAAAAAATCTTTGTTGATTGAATGTTTGGAAATGATTGCGCTGATGTCTGTGGATCTTCCCTAATGAAATGTTCTTATTTAACATGGATGAACATCAATGAAATATTTTTTTTCCCCACTTCTTGGTCTTCAAAGTAGTTTGCAAAATGCCAGAATCCCATATTCATTTCATTACACATATATCTCTCAAGTTACCAGCCAGCTCAATCTTCAACACTGATCATTTTAATGCGTCTAGGAGCTGCATGGAAAGATAATCTTTTTAAACCAAGACAGTTTCTTCACAGGTGAGCAGAAATATTGTTGTGCAAAGACCACTATATAGATTTGGTAAGTTTATAAACTGTCTATGAGGCTTATGCATTCTAAACACACATTTAAAAAAAAACATTGAAAATGCAGATGGATACAGATACATACATATTTAGCTCCACAGGACAAAAAGGACTACTATAAATAGACTGTCTATAACCAACTAGTCACTGTGGTTAAGGACTCACATAATTTCCATAACAATCCTTCCTGAATTCTCTATTAATGTCTACATTTGGTAGGTACAGCCTCAGATCTTGGAAACATTAAATTGTTGATTGAAAGTCACACAGAAATACTAAAGATGGGATTAAACTTAGGGGCTAACAGCAGAGCCCTTTTCATGCTTTGACACCAAGTAGCCATTTTCAGATTTAAAAAAAATGACCTAGGGTCATATAATTTAATTTTCAGTTATCTGTAGTTTCTGGTCCAAGTTTCTTCAGTCCTGTCCAGTTCTCTGTGTGGCATTGTGTATGTGTAATTTCCTCAGTGTGTCCCTTATCCTGCTCTACGTGGAAGCATTTATGGGATCCACTTCTGAAACAGCCTCTGAATTGAAATACAATATATCTAGTCAACCTGAGTGTCCACAGGCCTTTAATGTGACAAGGGCAGTTCATTCTCACAGTCTTTGATATATTCATTTGACAAATATATATTCAATGCTTGCAGTTTATCAGGATTTTTCCTGTGTACTAGGAAGACTAAGATGAATATGGTGTGGTTCCTGCTTTTAAGAAACATAGAGGATTAAGAGGGCTACATTAGAAATAATTACCACACAGAGTGAGGACGTGCGGCAGTACAGGGAAGAGAAAAGGCCATTGGATGTACAAAAAAGGGAGAGCTTAATTTTGCCTAGTTATTATAAAGCCTTAGGAAAACTAAGACGGGCTTCAGAAAGGATGTGATTTTTGATCTATGCATTGAAAGAATCATAGGAATTAACAGCTGGAAAGAGGATGGAGTTTATTCCAAACAGAAGGATCCACGTCATGGAGGTTGCAGGGGTACTGCAAATAGTTCTTTATGGCTATAGCGAGTGTAGCGTGAAGAAATTGAAGAAGCAGCAGAAGACAAGAGATCCTCTGAAGTCTGATTTTAAAGGACCTTTTACTCTAGGGGTTAGACTTCATTGTCTTGGTAAAGAAAACTACTCATAGGCTGTATTTTTTAATTAGGAGAATAAACCTATGAATTTCAAAATGATTCCCCTGCCAACAACATGGAAAATAGATTTTAAAAACTGAAAACAGAATACTAGTTAAGGGGTCACATATCTAACCTAGGTGGGAAACACTGAGAGTCCATCTAAGTAAGTGACACAGAAATTGAAAAAAGATGGACCGATTTTATTGACATTTAGGAGAACTCCTTGCTTTACAGGATTTGAAATCGAAGAGTCTATGAAAATTGGATGGTTCTATTAAGTGAGAGAAAAAGTATAGTAAATGGAGCAGAGCTAAGTTGGGAACTAGATGAGTTGGGCTTAGATATGTTATTGAGTTTGAGGACACTCTGGAAATCACTAATTAGTGCTGAACCAGTCTGCCAGTGCAGAGATTTTTCATTCATCTGTATTTTGCAGCCCTGATGCAAAAAAAAAAAAAAAAAAAGTACAGGGATAGTTTAGAAATGATTTAGGGTTGATGAACAGAAAATAGATTAAATAGATTAGTTGAATGAGATTTTTGGTAAAAGAAAAATGTAAACAATTCACCAGGGCTAGTAAAAAAAAGAAAAAAAAATGAAGAAGCTGATAGATGGACAAAAAATACACAGCTTAAGGAATTAAGAGGTTCCAGGGTTTCAGAAAAGATAAAGGAATGAAGGAGCTGAAATAGTTTAAAGATTTTACAGACAGAGCTAATTCTGAATCATGTGGTATTCTATAGATTGGGGTTATATGAGCAGGTTGCTGAAGTGATTTGGGGTTAAATGTTTTATAGGGGAGGAGATAAAAAAACTGAGAAGCTAGAAAATTGGATGGGTTATCTCCATGTGTCGCAATCACTGAAAACTATTTAATGAGTTAGGTTGGAGAGGTAGACTATAAGCCAAGAGCTAATTTTCTCTATGTATGTAGAATGACCTGGAGGTCAGTTGAAGAAATGATTAAAGGACTGAGTAGAGGGTGTTACAGTAAAATAGTATTGGTCTCAGGGAGGAAAGAGGTTTTCAAGAGTCAGTTAATTCTATTTTGAACTTTGAAGTAAGATGCCAGGAAAATACCTTGAGTCTGATCTTAGTAATTTCTGAATCTGATTTTAGTAATTGTTAACCATGATAAACCTACTTTATGTGCATAGTATTAGACAATGGCCATCAATGATTGAGACATGGAAACTTCCTCTGTGTTCTATAGAATAAGGTATGTTTTATGATAAAAATTCTTTGAAAAGCTCCTGACAAGGAAACAATTAATTATGACTATGAAAAGAAATCAGGAAATCTACAAAAGTTTCTAGAAAATATTAGACCAGTACTTGAAAATATTAGACCAGTGCGTATTATGTTGGATGGAGAAGAAGAAATAAATGGGTGGAGACAAGTGTTCTGGAAGAGTGAATATTTCGAAGCTAGAGAAAAAAGAAGATGAGGGTAGAAATATTTTATTCTGTAAAAAATAAAATGAGGTTTCGAAAATTCATTTTGTTTTTTAGTAGGGGTAGCGGTATGGATAATAGGGTGGGAGGTATTTTAGTTAGAACTCATAAAGAGTTCAGTCTGAGATGCTGAGCTTTATGCTAATTTATGTTAATATACCACAGTTTTATTAAGTATTTCACTTACATATTTTTCTTCATAAAGTAATTTGTGCAAAGGTAGCAGTAATAATTTGAAGAAGGAAGTGCCAGTTTAGGAATGATCAGAAATGCACCTTTAAATTATCTATATACTTATAAATCACCACTGCCAAGTTCTAGAAAATTCTAAGGTAAAAGCAAAGATTGGAAGATAAAAATACAATTTTGAATTAATTTTAAATAAGGCCAGTCATCAGTTTTTAAAACAATATTCTCTTTGTTATGAAGGTGATAAGTTTTGTAAATTTTGAAAAAACTAAATTCAGTTTAAATTTTAATTCTGGAGATATCAAGTAGCGTAGGTGGATCAAGGTTATGATTCTTGTGTTTGCTCATTAGAACCATTTATGACAATGATGATATTTCTGCATACATTTGAAAAGTGTTAATGGCATATAATTGAAGGAGAGGACATTGGCTGACTAAGTTGGACCTCTGTCACTAGGGAACATGGATGGAAACTGAAGTAACTTTGGGAGCTGTATGCAATATTTATTTGTTTCAGTTTTTAGTGCACAACAGAATGTTCTGGACAAAGAACTAATGTGAATGTACCCTTTCTGGCTCCAACTTAAGCAATCTGATGCCTTGCAATTAGAATTTTGAGATATGGAAAACTGGGTCAGATTTTCTTGCTGCTTCAGGCTACATTTTTTAAAAACCCTAGAATAATTAATTTTAAAGATTTCCCATTTGCTTCATGTTAAAGCTGTCTTTTTCAACACGTTTAACAGTGAATTTTAGCTATGTAATTTTATTTGAAATTTTTTAGGCTATCAAATGTGTGATAATTATATTGACTGTTATCTTTGTATAAATTGAGTCTACTCTCTTCAAAATAAATGCAGCATTTTCTGACCAGTGAGATAAGATAAGCAGAAGTTGTTTTATATTCAGAGTACTTTTTTTTTAATATGGTAAAGAAATAGAAACATGAAATGTTTTTTTCTTAACTAAGGTAACAAAATTACCTTATGGTTAGTGTTTGGATGTGAAAGAGGAATAGAAGATTGATGTTTTGATGGATAATAATTGACTCTTAGCTGTTCTCACTCTTCTAAAGGCAAGGATGAATTTGCACTGATGCTTCCTTGCTGTCACTCTAAATAATATATTTCTGTGGCTCAGGCTGTTATCAGTAACTGTAAGTAGATATTTTTGTGACAGTCAGTCCTCTGGAGCCTACATGATGAATTCATCCTTGGCCTCTCCAAACCTCCCTGGCTGATGTGCTTGAGGTTTCAAACTGTGTACTCCCTACCCCTCAGGGAGAAATCTGCACATATTCCTGGTACTAGTTTTATGGGGAACTCTCAGAGTAAGACATATTTTTGGCCCTAATTAAGCACTTGGGCTCTAGACTCAGACTGCTAGTAACAACTTGCCGGGAGTACAATTGGGCGGGTTATTTAAGCCCGCTGCACCATGTTCCTTCACTGACCATGAGAATATTGAACAGACAGTAACCCACCTCACAGGAACAAATTGAATGAGTAGGCATGTGATGCCCTCAATACAGTGATTATAAAAGCCCAATAATTACTTATTACTGTACTTATTTTGATGGTTTGGGGAATTCATTTAACTACCCCAGTCAACCTCCTTATATCTAAAGCACTTGAACATAGTATTTTTAAAGGATTCTGAGATTTGTGAAACTGACTTACCAAGAATTGACGGTGTAAGCTTTATTTAGTAGGAAACGGGGCTGTGAAATCTGTTAGACCTGATTTGATCATGACTATGCCATTTGCTAGTGTTTTCCTGTGAGCAATTTGTCTTAATTCCCTTGTCTTTTTTCTAATTTTTAAGAAAAGGTGAGAATAATAGTAGTATCCACATCGTAAACTTTTGAAAGAATTAGATGAAAGAGTTTATATACAACACTTCACACAGTGGCTAAATTCAAGAAATAATAACTCTTGTTATTATTTTTTTCAAATTTTTCATTCAAATATTGCCTTTATGAAGTTGTCTTTGCCCACCTATCAAAACAATGTGCATTACTACATGAGCCATGACTTTCCATACCTAAAAACTTAAGTAAATGAGTTAATCCATTTATGCCTGAGGTGGCAATTTTGTGAATTTTTGCAATCAGACATTGGCAATGACCTTCAGCAGTAGGATATAAATAACTCCCACATGCTTAGCTTTCCAATAATGGAATACTAAGCATAAATGGATCAAGTCTTTTACATTGTTGCCTAAGGTGTCAATAAATTATATACTAGCAAATCATGGATGTTGAAACCTGAGCTTCATATCAAGTTCAGATATCTCTTTAGTTGAAGAAAGCCACCAAAGCTACTGTAATTTAAGCAGTTTACTGCAGCATGAGAGAATATTTCGATTTTTATTAAATTGTCATCTTATATAAGTTGCTGTCTTGCAAGTGTTGACAGATATTAAAACCATGCTTTTCATCATAGGACATTCTGTAGACAGGGTGCATTTTTGTGGTTAGTTTAAAAAAAATAAATTTAAATGTTTCTTTCTCCCAGTTAGTATTAAAATGCAGCTGGCATGTATTTATAAATGATGTATAAGAATCTATTTTTTGCTCCTTATAAAATACAGAGAGCTCATTTGATTTGCTTTTCTTTCATTTTTATCCCCTTGTGTTCTCAGAAGAAACTATCATTCCAGCACATTTCAAGTCCTCCTTCCTCCCTGCTCCTCTTCCCCTCATGGCATGAATACTGCTTCATGCCCTATGTGTTTGGAAACACTGCATTTAGTGAGTGCTGGTATTATCTTTCTGGGAAATAGAGTTGAAATTTCCCCAGATCCCACTAAGCTCCCCTCAACCTGTTACTACTGAGGATATGGCATTGACTACATATCAGGGGATCTCCAAGTGACAGAACAGTAACTGTTGCTGAGATGTGTAAATTAGAGAAAAGACTGGATTCGATAAGACAGGATTTGAAGTAGTAACTCAAAATATGATTTCCTTATTTGCTTTCTCTAACTACCTATTCCCGTGGTAAGCAAAAACATTTAATTACTTAATTTCAAGTCAAGCACTTAGTGTGAGAAAATTATTTTTACTTCATTCACACTTAAAAACACAAGCAATTCCCATCAACACAATTAAAACACAAGTAATTCCCTTATTTAATACAATCAAATAAGATAATGTATATAAAACAGATGATAAACTGTAAAGTGTGGTAGGGTATGTCAGGTATAATGCTTTGTGCTGTGCATATGTTTTCAAATGTAAACATAATTTCAACCCAAAGAGATGCATATTATCACCATTTTGCTGATGAAATAACAGAGGGTAAGGCCACTCCACATGCTGGGAAATGGCTGTTGGTTTTGATTTTAGCCCAGATCCAGCTGATTACAAAGCCAATTGTGTTTTTCTTTAATCATAGTAAACAAATATAAGATATTGTTATTATTACTTAATTGTATATAACAGGTGTACCTTATTTTACTTAGCATATTGAAGTTCAAACATGCCAAAACAAAAAATAATTTGAAATCATTATTACCTTTTTAAAAAAATCATTTGCTTTTGAAGTCACATTAAGTTGTTTTAAATAGAATGCTTTTTTTTTTTTCAATTCTAATGCCATTAAAGATATAACTTGATTTTTAAAGACTTCACTTGTATACACCTTTCCAGGGGCATGTGTCTTAAGTAGACTGATGTGCCTCTACAGTGCATTTTTTGAGCTCAAGAAATAGATGAAGCACATTTGGCAAGGATAAATGTGAAGTTTAAAAGTCAGAACTTAAGTACTGTGCTATCTGTGTCTTTATGATACTTTAAGACTGAAGTGTACCTGGGTAATAGATGTAAAAGGTGTCCATTGCTCTAATTTACTTATAGGCCATTAGCTTTCCATATATCTGGGCTCTGAAAAACTAGACCAAAGGAAAATATTTCAAAGAACCCAATTTTTAAAATGTGTTGAAGTGGTCCCACTAAATCTCTGAGCTCATGTGATGTCCAATTTACAGCATATTGGAAATGTCAGTCACTGAATCAGGTTATTGTTTGCTTTTTTGTGTTCAAATTACATATTAAGAATTTACATGAAGTGTGTCGTGATGAAAATATTTGAAATTTAAAAGTTGTACTTTAGTTGAATTAACCGTATATTTAACCCAATTTAATATATTCCTGACCTTAGCAGTTAAAATTATAACTAAGCTATTTTAAAACTTAATGCATAAACCATGGAATATTATTCCAAAGGCTTTTAAAGGTAAATAATCTTTGCTTTACATCTGATAATTCAGAAATTATTGTTTTTAATAAAGTTCTTTTGCATGCAGATAATATATTATTTTATAATAATAGATTTTAATGTGTGCCACCACTTTAGTTCTCTGTGACCCAATATGGAACCAGATGATTCTTACCATTATGTTAAGCCCTCATTATTAGACTATTTAATGGCCTTTCTCTTTAATAATGAAAACTCATTTAATAATGCATGGTTTGTGTAACATTAACGATAATTACAGGATGCCTAGTGGTTGCTCTGGTTGAAAATCAATTTAAATAAGTTGCTCCCAATATTACAATAGACACAAAATGAAACTTATTGGTCATTAGTAATTATGAGACAAAATCATTAGGGGACCTATGGACAGGAAGAGAGCAGATTCAAATCATTTTTTATGTATGGTTAAGACATATTCCCAGGTTTTATGAACTGTGAGGGTTGAGGTTACTAATATCTTGTGAAAATTAAGAGCTAAATGTGTTTTAAATGCATCAATAATTTGAACTGTCCTAAACATGGTTGTAAAAAAGCCCCCAAGATTCCTGCTTAAACAATATCACTGGGTGATTGTCAAGGCCCTAAGTTAATAGTTATCACTGTTGTACCTCAACCCCTGCATAGAACAAGGGTTACCAGGCAGTCATCAAAACCCAGGAAAAGAAGATATTAGAGTTCAATTATCAGAGATTGGCTGGAAGGCAATGATTTGAGATCATGAGCTCTAAGTTGATAGTGCAGGAAGATAGCTATGTCACATGTGGTCTCAAATCTAGGAGTTTGGTAAATCATCCTAAGAGTTCCAAGATTGGGTAATCTGGTGTGACTCTGAAGCAGGTACTGGTTCTTTTTGTATGTGCTGTGTCAAAAAGGTAAGCACAATCAGAGGGTTGAACACGAGTATGGAGATATCGTTTACTATTTACCTCAACATCAAATGTCCTCATGCAATTAAAATAAAATGAATACTTCTTTTACTTGGTTGAGAAGATCAAAACCTGAATTTATGATGTGGGAGTACGTGGACTATATCAAGCTATAAGAAGGGTAAGGGGAAGAGGAAGAAGAAAAACCGTGGCAGAGTCTAACAGTCATTGACTGTGCTCATATAGGGAGGTGGCTAAAACTATTTTTAAATTTTAAAGCATTTTAAAGTAAATGCGTTGAGTTAAAACCCAAGGCAAGAACTTGTTCTTTTGGTCACAGTACACAATTGATTTTTCATAGCATAACTCTGGAGCAATACTGAGATCACTGTGAAAGTGGAGAAATTTTAGCTTATTCTTCAGTTGTTGAATTCAGAGTTCTCTTAATGTTGTACTAAGATGAGAAAGCAAACCCAAAGTACTTGACTTAAAAAAAAAAAATCAAACGAAAACAAAATAAAATTACTTCAACTGTTTAATGAGTGAAAATTTCTTTGACTTTCTCTCTTTTTTTCTTTTTGAAAAGGGAGTTTTTAGCTTTATTTTAATTTTGTTATACTTCTTTTTAAATTGGAATTACTGTATCAAAGTTTGTGAATTCTGGGACTGACTCTAATGGGAAGAAACTAAGGGAAATGATGTTTCCTAGTGATCTAATCAAACTTTGCTCTTTGGAGACTTTTAAGAGTGGTTAATTTTATTGCCATCACTATGTACATGTTTTCCAAATTCTAATAATAGGCATGCTATTGCTTATCCATACTTCTCCCAGCTATATAGACAAGATCCATAACCCACTCCAACATCCTGCATATAAATAGACACTCATGGCTGGGCGCGGTGGCTCATGCCTGTAACCCCAGCACTTTGGGAGGGCGAGGTGGGCTCATCACGAGGTCAGGGGTTCGAGACCAGCCTGGCCAACATGGTGAAACTCTGTCCCTTCTAAAAATACAAAAATTAGCCAGTGTGGTGGCAGGCACCTGTAATCCCAGCTACTCGAGAGGCTGAGGCAGGAGAATTGCTTGAACCTGGGAGGTGCAGGTTGCAGTGAGCCAAGATCACACCACTGCACTCCAGTGTGAGTGACAGAGCAAAAATAGATACTCGCGAACCTCATATGAAATCTGAATTGTTTGTGCAGTATGGTGACAAGTATCCAGGCGGAGTGGTTACTGTGGGTTGGAAAGTGTGTAGCCCTGGGACAGTAGTAGTCTATGCATGTTGGGTTTTTCTGTGTTGTATAGAAACTCCAAATGGAATCCATGATCAGGTTGTTACCTTAAATTCTGTAATTAACCCTATGTTTGTAGACCTGTGATGCATTCTCCTGTAACAGTGGTTCTCAATAAAATAGACGCAGTAACTCCTTTGTGTGAAATCTTTTGTAAGGCACATTTTACTAAAATGAAGCTAATGGATGATATTCTCTACCCACACATGTGATTTTTTAAAGTAATTTTAAAATGATATAGGCCTTATTATGTAAATGCACGGGTATGGTTTCACTAGAAGATGGATGAAATAGTCAGATGCTTATGTCTATACATAGAATCACTAAGATGAAATAGCTAAAATGCAAACAGATACAAGTGTGCTTTGTTGGGGACCCAAATATTAGGAGCAGCCCTGCTGTCAGTCACCTGATTTTCCTAAATGGTAACTTACTTTGGATAAAATTCTGAAAAATAAAATAAACATGTCTGGATTTATAAAACAGTTGTATTTTTGGGAGATTTATATTTATGCTAAAAAGTGAGAAAAATAAAATGTTTAAGCATTGATATGTAAAAAGGGGTTGTCTATGTTATAGGCTCAGATAACTATATATGGTTATTTCACTTATTTATTTATGTCCAGCAAGGTCTTTGAAAGTTGTGTCAGATGTAGGATAATTCTTCACTGTACAGGAATGTTTCCTGAATGAAGAACAGCTAGCAAGTATTTCCAGACAATCAATGAAAGAGCATCCCAAATTAACAAGCAAATAAAAGCCGTTCTAAGGAGCATAGCCACTGCAGGCAAAACTGTAGCTCTGTGTTAGAATACCAGGTTTAAAAATCTCAGTTAATTTTAGGAAATATTCGTTTTCTCAGAAAGGTCTAAATTAAATAGAATGGTCAGAAGGTAATAATAAGGCATTCTAGTGTTTCAAATGCCTGATATAATGGACATTCTGCAGCTTGTACACAGAATTTTATGTATTCAGTTGAGCGGTAGACCTAGACCATGACTGATGATGAGATACTGCTGGTCATGTGCCTTTTCAAAGGGATTTTTTTTTCCAAATATTTAATGCCACTCCATGTTCTTCCTACTTGTGAGTCCTATGACATGGCATATGTGAACGTGCTTTGTAAACCGTTAAGCCAATTATAAGTGTTATCAATTCTAGTATAGAGATTTTCTTAAATACTGACACAAGGGTTTGCTAATGGCTCCTGAGGATGCAACAGAATCCTCTTATTTGCTGTCTAAAGGGAAATGAGTTTAAGTAAACTTACACAAAGTTAATGATTCATTAGGCTTTGAGTCTGGGCCTCCTAAAGCAATGCTGTTTTTCTTAGGAGTTTGTATTCCTCTGAGTGCTATGTGGTTGGGCAGTGGAGAGCAACTAAAAAGGTCATTCACATTTTCTTTTTAATCTTAGCAATACACTGAAATCAAAGAATCTCAGTGTTTGTGAGAGCCTTGTTACTGTTTCAGCCATTAAAATAAAGCTGTTTATCAAACACTGAACACATGCTAGACACTATGTTATTAAAGATACCATAGGAAAGTCATGTGGTCTCTTACTCCAACTGAATGCGTAAGAAAACTAATCTTACTTTCCCCTGTTGGATAAATACTAACTGAACATCCAATATGTTTTCAAGTTTAGGTATACTGTGATAAAATAGTTCTTGTTGTCAGCATTCAAAATTAGTCTTCAAAATGTCATGGACAAAATTGCTAATTTCTGGAAAAAAAAAAAAAACTCCTCCAATTTTCTTTTGTTTCATTCAAACGGTGCTAAGGAGTATTGAGGAAGGGAGTTACGTAGGAGACTGGTGAAAAGTTGGGTCTTTCTGTTTGGGCATCCTGTTGTCACATTTAATGTCTGTATTTAGCTTTTTGAGTGTACTGATAATTTATGACTAACATCTGCAGCTAATGTAATTTATGTCCTACTCTGGTGGACTCAGATCTGCTCTTACTGGCTGCTTGGTCCCATTTGGCTCCACAAGAGTCAGATCTTCGTTTATGTCCTGAGTCATCTCCAGCCTCTACGGTATTCCTCCAGATTTCGCTGGTGGACTGTACTGCAGGCCTGCTTGTTCTCAACTCAGTGTCCAGGACATGCGGGACCGTGCTTGCAGCATGGCAAAACCAAACCCAGCATCACCCACTCTGACTACTTGTGCTTCTAAGGGTGTGAGATTGCACTTGTCACAGAACAGTGTGAGGTGTCTTGTAAGGAGATTGCCCCTGGGAAGTTACAGAGACTGGGGTAATGGAGGAGGCAGCCCCAATCTGCTTGTAGAGTTACCCTCTCTTTATTAATGCCCCTCCCTATCTCCTGAACAAATCTGAACACACCCCGGCTGAAATGGCTCTTCAACTTTTTTTTCCTTCTCCCAAAATTCTCTGAGATCAGAAAGGCAAAGGAACATTTGACCCCACAGTCTTTTCCTATGGGCACTGTTAAATCTGACCTTTGTTACTCTAAAGGAGGAGCCAAAGGAATTTTGACAAGATTCCTCAAGATAATGGCTTGGTTTGAAAGGCTCACATGTGCTGCAAAACCATATTTTGCATATTACAAGCTAAATTTTATCTTGATTTTTTTTTTTGTTCTATCTGTAACAAATCCTGATCCTTCCACTCTACCTTGCCCCATTCAATTAGGTACCTTGGATGAACTACAGTAAAACTCTTGTTCACAAAAATGCAAACAAGGGACACACTTTCATAGTTTTCAAAATCTGTTCCCCATAAACTAGAAATAGGAGATGCAATAGTGGAGAGGATAGACATGATCCCTTACTTCTATGGAGCCCATGTTCTATTCATGAGGAATGAGGGTCAGATAAATTAAAATAAATGGGGATTATTGTTACGTAATAAATATAGGGAGGTTTGACTAAATTGAGTGTTTCTAGTCTTTTATTTATATTTGAAGAAACTGAGACTTAGAATTTTCCAAATATTAACCATTTACTTGCTGACAGTCAAAAGTGGTAGCAGGACTCCAGAATCCTTACTGAGTGAGTCCATTTTATAGGTCACACTTAAAAAGAAAATGAAGTGATGGTCCTGGCAGGGATTCAGGTCAGAAAGGCTTATATTAAATATTGTGCTGAAACATATTTTAAAAGTCTCTACTCAAGTTAATTGGACTGCTGACCACACCATCATGACTTTCATACCTTTAAACTTTGTTTTACATTCCTACAATGCCATCTATTCGCACTTCTAGGCATTGTAATTTTTATTCCTGCCTAGACACCTCCTTATTTATGATTCCAACTATGATTACCACATCTAGAAATAAGCTGTCAGCTCTTGCTATTGCCTTCTGTGGCATTTTTCACACACTGCCTGAATTCCTGTTTGGTTTCTCACTAAGTTGAAATCTTTTTGTGGTGCAAATAATATATACTGTAAATGTGTGTAGTGCTTTGCTCACAGTTATCAGTAAATATTTGGTGAACAAATACATGAATTACATGATGAAAGTCCATGATGCCAGATTCCACAGAAGCTCCTCTTAGTGTATGAATGGTTCATGGATTTCATAATCTGTAATCAAGTTAATGAAGAACATGGTTTTTGCTTCTGTTTACAGCAATACTGACTGCATATGAGAATAAAAGCACAACAAGGCATAGATGTTTTAAAGATAAAAAGTACAAGATACATAGATATGTGACTAATTATAGTTTGTGTATGGGTAGATCAGAGCCAAGCATGGTTAGGGAAAGAAGCCAAAGGCAGAAAGACGGGTTTGAACCATTTTTGAAGTACAGGTTGAACAGGTTGTGGTGCCTTACGGAAAGTGCCTTAGGGGAAGCTGTAAAAATTGCAAAAGTTGTAGAAGGGTGAACACAATTCTGTCTAGAGTATACTAAGTTAATATGCCTGACTGAAGTATTAGCTGGGGATTCCGAGAGCTGGAGGAGTGGAAACTTTGAAGTTTGTGATTAGGAGTCTGAAGTATATTCAAGGGATGATTGGGAGTCATTGTTGGCTTCTAAGAAGGGGAACTTGAAATAACATTTAGGGAATACTCCTACTCCTGTCCTTTGCTCATGCTGTTTTCCCATCTGGAAGATTTCTTTCCCTTTTCTCCAAGCCCCTCTTTAGCCCATTTCTTCAAGGCTTAATTCATATCCTGTCTCTGATGCTTTTCTGATGATTCCAGCCAATGGGCGCATGCTCTCTCTCTTTCTCTCTCTCTCTCCATTCTCTGCGTTTATTGCTTTTTACCACAAAATTAATATCCTTCTGAATTCTCTCTTCTTAATTTATAATTGGCTCTTTAAAATATTTTCTAAAACACAGTTTTGTTCAGTAGCCGTAGGTTCTTATTTACATCATATGGAAAATAAAATCTTTGCAGCCAGGGACTTTATATTACGTTTTTGTGTACTCCATTTAGCATTCAGCTAGGTTCATGTGTGTTTAATATGTTTCTTAAAGTGGGAGAACTTATAACCCAAGTATCAACTCAGAGATAAAGCTTAAGAGTTAGGAGAGACCTTAGACGTCCTCCCCACAGCTTGTGTTGAGATCATATATGAAGTCAGTACCAATGGCTTGTATCACATTTTTTTCTGTCAGTGGTGTTATTTAGCTGGATCCTATGTGATACTGACCACACTTGGTTCTAAATGCTATTGAGCAGCTTCAAAAATGAAACAAAATGAAATAACAGCAACGAATAGTTTCTCTAAGTGAAATGTTTTTATTACCAAAGATTTTTGGAAAAGGTTTATTGGCTTATGGGTGGTGACTGAAAATACACATTAAATTTCCGTCTGTAGAAAGATTTTAGTCATTTGAAAGCTAAAAATTGACAGCACAATGTATCTTTTTGTAACAGAATGCAAAATCAGTTTTATTGCACTAAGGTTCACATGGTATATCTTGAATATTATGGATTTAATAGGTCAGAAAATAAAATTTTTCATGTAGCAATTATCAGGAAATAAAATTCATTGTACTGATTAAATCAAAATATAGCATCACTATAATTCTATTTACATTTATTTGTTAGACATAAGACATTCTCAACTGGAAATTAATATTTTGTTAAGCCCACTAGTGTTTAAAAAAGGAAATTTTTCTGCTATTAATTGTTCTGCTGGTAGATGTTATGACATCGCTTACTTATGTACCCACTGTCCCTTCAGATATAAAAGGAGTAAGCTATAAACCTTGTTTGGCAGTTATCACTTTTCTGTGTGAAGAAGTTTTTACTCAATTAAAAAATCAGTGATCTATTTGCATTTGTGGCATGAGGATTAACTGATAAGTGTCTCTATAGCCCCTAAATGTTATGTGACTGCTATATAATAAACCAAATAATCAGTTATGTCTTTGAACAGAGAAAATGCTATATAAATGCAAAATATGACTTTTTCGTATTTTGAGAAATATTTCAACTACATTTCTCTAAAGTACCAGAGGTAAGATTGGACTTATCTAATACCTGCAGTGGGTGATAAAACTCCTTGGTAACATGCTACTTTAGTGTTTATATTGAGTATTTTAGAAATGTGTTTGATAGCTGCAGTTTGCAAATATGCAGAAGGCTACAGAGCCCTGAAGGCAAAGGTGAGCTGCCTGAATTAATGTGAACTAAAATGATAACGCCTTATACTTAAAAGCTACCTTTTTTTGCAATATACTTAGAAGTCTTTAGCTGCATTACCTCTAATCCTCAGAATATGTCTTTTGAGAATGGTCTCTGTGAACAGTGTTAAATGCATTGGAAAGAACGCTGATGGAAATAAGGAGGGGTCACCTCCCCATTAACAGGTACTATACAGAGTCAAAAGCACATGCCTGATGTCAGATAGGGCTGAGCAAACAAACCACTTCTCCACCAGGGAGACATTTCAATCGAATCAAATATCGTTGCTACTTGGCATAGTTCAAATTGGTGGCCTAAAGAGATTTGTTAAATGATTTCTTCAAGAGCACACTACAAGTGAAAGTAAAAACAAGAGTTAACAACAAGTTGGCTAAAGAATCTTTGTAAGGTAATTTTGTGGGAAAATAATGGAGCAAGTGATTCTGACATCTCAAAGCAGAATCAGAAAAAATGCTAGGGATCTTGTGGTATTGAAGGAAGTGATTTGATGTGCACCATCTATAAAGTTAGTCCTTTACATATTTTGGAACATGAGAATTTGTTTTAATGTGAAGTTAGAGAAGGGACTGAAGTGAAATTTACTTACCAACTATGGAAAACAAATGCTATTATTGCAAATTCCTTTATTGGTAGGGAGGCAGCATAAATACGTAACTTGTGAAAGTAGAAAAAAATGGAGAACAATGGAGCGTGTGTGAAAAAGCTACAACTTTACCAATACCTTCAAACCCTACTTAAGCAAAGTATTTATATAGTATTTATAAATTAAAATTATCTATTCATTGCAGAGAATTTTCTTTACTATCACATTGACAATCTGCTTATACTCATGCTGTATTAGAATTTTAATTTATATCAGCATTTACTCTCCTCAATTTAGTAGCATGAATTGGAGATGTTTTTCTTCTAATGTTGGCTATACAGCAGACCCACAAATAGATAATGTTTGGGAGAATGGTAGAGAAAATAATGAATAAAAAACAAGAAATAGTGTTCAGAAGAATAAAAAAAAAAAAAGAAGGTGAATTTTTTTAAGGTAACAGTGTCGGGTTTTTTTGTGTGTTATTTTGGGGCACTGAGATATCCAGAAACAATATTTTTGGAGAAAGTTGAGGAAAAAATTGGAAAATAAGATTAAGATGTTTATAAACTATTAATATACCGATATTAGTATAATTCATGCTACAGAATAAAATTTTAAGAGAAGTATAAAATAACACATTTTAAGGACAATACGCCGGTGATAATAGGAAGAAATTAAATGAAAGTGTAAGCAGATAATAGGAAGAAAACAGTCCTTAAAAAGTATGAGAACCCAGAGGAAACTGAATCCCAAAGCACCAAGAGAAAGCAATGAGACTGACTGACTCTATTAGTGATTCTGTGTGATGTATATTGCTCGTTGCTGGTCAAAGTTGGGAAACTCTGTTTTTCTTCTCTCTCTCTCTCTCTGTCTCACTCTCTCTCGCTCTCTCTCTATGCTCTGAATTAAATAAGGTCAATTTTGGATTATATTTCTTCTGTATGTTTAAGTCAGTGATCCACAGTGAGCAGTCTAAGACAAGATATGACAAGATGAGCACAAAATAAAACATGATGTAATATAGAGGTGCTAAACTAACTGAAAATTGTTTGGACACTTGAGGGCCAAGTAGGAAGTTGAAAACTTGTGAACAATGACAAAGGCTCATGTAATGTTTCATTGTGTTTGGTCCACTGGGACATATTGATATGTACATTATGTAGGACTTCAAATATATTGAGGTACAAACTGATTCAAGGAACATATTTTTCTCTCATGTTGCCTCATGTGACAAAAAGAAGCAAAACTGAACAAGATTATGTTTGTTTGTCAGAGTGTACAGTAGGGTAAATGAAACCTGTTTTTGTGCATAGCTCCTGATAGCCAGAGTGAAAACTGGTTATATTTGCACAGGCGCTGTTGAAAATTACTTACCTGCTAGATTCTACCCTTCATTGTAAATTGAAACGTAAGATTATAAAGCTAGGGCTTACAGCATATCTATGCAGTGGCCCTGATTGGAAGATTACTCACATGTGCAATTTCGTGCTACATTTTATTGACTATGACAAGATACATGACGTGCAGCATGTGCACAACTAATTCCTGCAAAGAATATTAGCAGAAAATGAATTCCGAAGAGGGAGAAGAAAAATATGGCCCCTTACAAGCCCTCCACTGAAGTGTGGACAAAGAGTTGAGGTGTCAGAAAATTTCAGATTTTATTAATAAATTCTGCATTTATCTTTATTTGCTTTGACTTTTCCTGTAATTGTTTTGAGTCTTTCAGTATTCAAGACTTTTTCAGAGATTTTTAGCTATATAAGTTAGCCTGAGAGTCAAAGGTCAATTTTTTAAAAATCCCATAATATATGGCCTAAATGAAGTTGCTAATAAGTTTTTCATTTAAAAAATATTTTTTTCAGGAGAAAAAGGAGAATATCTACCTTTGGTATTTGAAGTACTTTGAAGACATGATTCTGTACTGTTAAATATTCTAACAAACCAAACATTATTAATACAGTCAGTCCCCATGTTTTAAAGTAGTCTTCTAAAATTTGTCTGTCAATAGGTAGCTTAAAAAAATATATTTTTATGTAGGAAAAGATAATTAGGTTCCCAGACTGATCCACAAAATTCTTCTCAAAGAAGAGTGCATCTACAGGGATAGATATGTTTATAGTGAGGATTTCTTTCCAATCCATTTATTGTTCTGAGTTTGTAACAAAATTTTAGTTATAAAACTGGACCATATATTCACATTTTTTATCTTATTATTTTCCAACGCCACTTACACTAGCATGCTATTAATTATTTTGTTTCTATTTTGTTTTTGTTTTTAAAAATCTTAGTAGTAGTCAACAACTTTTCTCCAAACTAGTAATGTAAGAAGCATATCCACGAGCATAATTCAACTTTATCGCTATCACTTCTTGGAATAAAACCTTGCACAATTTAATCTCTCTGACTTTCCCTCAGTTTTTCTGTCTATAAGGTGTGAAGAATAATACTGATATCATGGAGGGTCTGTGAGCATTAGAGAAAGTTTGTGAAGTGTCTGGCACTGTGCCCAGCATATGTTGGTGCTATCATGGCTCACTGTAACTTCGATCTCCTGGGCTTAAGCAAATTCTCTCACCTCAGCCTTCTGAGTGGCTGAGACTACAGGTGTGAGCCGCCACACTCAGCTCATTTTTGTATTTTTTTTGTAGAGACAGGGTTTCGCCATGTTGCCCAGGCTGGTCTTGAACTCCTGAGCTCAACTGATTCTCCTGCCTTGGCTTCTCAAAGAGGAGATTACAAGAGTGAGACACCAAGCCTGGCTTTATTTGTAATTCTTTATGGTACCTGTGAAGAAACTAAGCTCCAACTAAATTTAAAATGGGAATCTATTAGAATAAACAATTCAAGAAAAGATTGAATAATATAACAGTTGTGTGACAGGAGGAATTGGCACTTGAAAGATTTAAATTCTGACAACATTCTCCTTCGATTTTTGTTTCCGCTTGTCTTGCTTTCTTGACTCCAATGGCCACCTCAGTACTCTAACTTCTCCTCATGGCATAGTGGGAAAATGGCTATGTTTTAGAATCCTAGTTTTATGTTTTACAGGGCCACCAAGAGACTTTTTTTTTTCTTAGCTCCAGTTTTTTAAATCTTGAAAAGGGACCATGAGTGGCCCTTTTGTTGAATCAAAAGATCCAACCCATTGCTGAGCCAATCATCTGTGGCCCAATAATGAAATCTTTCTGAACAGTGAAGAGTTATGTGGTAAGCATCTTTGGGGAGGGAGTAGACTAAAATTTCTAGAAAATAGAAGAGAGCACTGGGCAAACAACTCTGTTTACTTCTTACTTCTTTTCTTTACTTCACCTTCCTTTTCTTTTCTCTAAGAAGAATATGGCTTGGTTTTATTTTGTTTCTTCTGAGTTTTAACCACATAAAAAAGGTTGCCCCACATATACAAGAAAGTCTAAATTTCTGTGAACCAACCACACTTTTTCATATTATACCATAGTCTTCTGTATTCACTTGCAAGGTGTCCTGCTGACATTATGAAGTAAACACCTAAACAGCTTAGTTTGTTTCATGGAGGTATACTGCTACAGTAGATTCTGATTTTTATGAAGAAAAAAATTCATGACTCTCCTGAAAATGGGCAATCTGATATAGCCATAGAGCAAGCCAGAGAGTAATAATAGCTATTACCTATTGTTAACAATGCTGTCCTTCTCATTATTTAAAAAATATGATCAGAAGTAATATTGCCATATTAGCTTTGTTCCTAGTGAAAGTTATATGTTTTTTCCAGTTTTTATGCTGCCTTCTATTCATTCACTAACATATAGATACATATTTTAAATATAGGCACATTGCATAGATATTCATAAAACAACCTGAGTTAACATGACATCATGTTAGAAGGATATGCTTGGGTTTGTGTCAAAGCAGGGCTCAAGTCTGGTTTTTTTTTTTTTTTTCTTACATACTTTCCAAGCTGTATTTCCTTGAACAAGCTGTCCTACTTTTTAAAGTCTCAGTTTCTACATCTATTAAAAAAGTAAATGGATACAATAAACAAATTAGTGGCTGGTTTTATTTTTCATTGTCTGATTTTATGAAAGGTTTTTTAAAAATGTTAAAAGAATGACATACAAATTTCTATATTGTTTGCTAGAGTGACAGGAACAGGGAGAAAGATTTTCAATCCAATATTATTTTTATTACTATTCGCCTTCATAGGTCAGACCCTCTCTGTGATTAGGGGGTAAATGATGCACTTTTTGGTACTACATTAATTTTTTCAGACTTTTGGGGGCATTTCATAAACGTATGTTCCTTTGCAGTGAATGGTAACCAGTGGCCTAAACACATAAGGGCAAGGCTTAAAAAATGAAAAAAAAAAAAAAAAAAACTTATTTATATATGCTTTATTTTCAAGATAACTTAAAAACTGTTTTCCCATGTTCTAGTTTATTAGAGTCATAAATCCTTGGGAGAATCACTGCTCTATTGCAGAAGATGTTGTTCACTGATTTGTGAAGCTTTGTAGCTTATTTATTCTGCAACTATTAGACACTCAATAAATGAATTTGATGATAATACTTATGGTATTTTTCCAAGAACTAGAAATCCAGGAAAGAAGGGCATCAAATTACAATACTGAATCATCAAATGGAAGATTTTTTCTTTTTTTTTTTTTTTTTTTTTTTTGCCAGGTGAAAACAAAATTAGTGTTCAGGCACTCTTCTTTCAAATACCCATTCTTTCTCTGATGAGAGATGAGAGACCTCCGAAACCATTCCATTAAATAGCTTCTGGTCATCTGATACATTTACTAGTGGAACAACCTATTCCCTTTTGATGCATAAGACTTTGCCTAATAGTGGCAAAATGCTTTAAAATGATAGAATCAATTGGCCATCATATGTGTTCAGTTCTCAGTATATACCTTATTCTATATTACATCCTGTGGAATATACAAAAGAAATAGGTTTTCAAAGAGCAACATGTTTGCTACATAATATTTTTTTTTCATTTTATGGATAAAAATACATGGAATTCAAATTCAATTCAAAAAAATTCATGCAATTTTTTCATTTTATGGATAAAAATACATGCAATTCAAATTCAAACACAAAATAATGCTTCCCAAATGAATAAGTGATTAATTTCGAAAAGCCTTTATTTCGTTCTCTTTTGACATTAACTGCCTATTTGGAGCTAAGAAAATACCAGCGATAAAATGGTGAGAAATATTGTATGTTGTGCAATTAGAAAACGGGAAGTTTTGTTTTTTCCTCTTCCTTTCTGATACAGAGCTTCACTTTTGTTGCCCAGGCTGGAGTGCGGTGGCGCGATCTTGGCTCACAGCAACCTCTGCCTCCCGGGTTCAAGTGATTCTCCTGCCTCAGGCTCCCGAGTAGCTGGGACTACAGGCACGTGCCACCACATGCAGCTAATTTTGTATTTTTAATAGAGACAGCTATGTTGGTCAGGCAAGGCCCCAACTCCCAACCGCAGGTGATCTGCTTGCCTCGGCCTTCCAGAGCGCTGGGATTACAGGCGTGAGCCACCACGCCTGGCCCAGAAAGTTTTAAAAACCAAAAATCTAGGACCTCGTCTTCCCCTTAATCATAGAAAAACCAGTTCTCATTTCAGAACCCAAATTTTATTAAGTTTACCAAATGTGAACGTAAGATAAAAGAACACAAGCTGAATGTAACCAATACAGGCTAACTATGCACATCCATACAATTTAGGGCAAATCCAATTGGCGTTAAATATGTTAGTGTATTCTCATCAAGCTCTTTCTTGGTTTGTTTTGACCTAAATTTCTAACCTGATATTCTTATTCAAATGTGTCATGAGGGCAGCCAAATGGCCTGATTTTTCCAGGGCAGCAGTAAAAACTGTTCTGCTTTTTCATGGATTGTTTGAAATAAGTTGTTCTTTCAGCGAATACAAACGTAAGCTTCCTGTCTCAGTGAACTAAACAACAGAATGGAGTTTAAAAGTCACACATCCAAATCCCTCTCTCCAGTACTGAGTCGTCATGTAGCATCTGTGGCCTTGACTTCTTGGTTTTCACTATTGAAAACGGGAATTATCAATATCAAATACAGAGAGGATTTTATGTTTTAATGTTTAGGGGGAAGAAGGATTGAGGACTGGTGAATGGAGACACTGTAAAATACCTCACAAATAATGAACTTTCCCCTCCCATCAGCCAGGAGAAAATTGCCCACCAGTGAGAGGTAGGAGAAAGATAGCAAAACAAAAAGAAAAGAGAACTTTTCTGGTCACAGAGGTACTATTTAGTGCACTGGAGCATAATTTATTAAGTGGACCTTTGTGGCTAAAAAGAGCTAATTCACCTACCAAACTGAAGAGATTTACATTCCTCCCATCACGAGGACAAAACTCCACATAGTTAGTTATTCATCTTTTGGGAAATAACTGGATAAGATATGGGCAATGGAGTAAATCAGCAAAATGAAATGTATTCCCCAAATGCTAAAAACCACAGGCTCCTGGGAAATATACTAAAATATTATTGTTAATTGTATATCTACAAAAATTCTTGTAAATGCACTTGTGTTAATCACTACTGCAGAAATGCTCTATTTTCTTACTTTTTATACCATTCTGTTTCTTGGAAAAATACAAGATAATTTTGAAAGCAATCAAAAGAACTAGATTAGTTCATTTTAATTAAATCTCACAGAAAACTGCCTTGTTATCTGTGTGAACTTTGGTTACTAACTTTCTCAAGGTGAGAAAAGATGTATTCAGATGTCTGTATTACTGTAATGTACTTTGTACTCTACAGGCAGAAACAAATAAATTCCATCATTAAGGCTGTATGAAGAAAGCGGAACAGTAGTGGTTTATGTTTTCATAATGAGTTCCTTGTATTGAATGTGGAACTTCTGTTATATTTTCATGAAGTCTATGTAGGATCTATACATAATTAAATGCCTGTTTTCTGCTCCCTGATGCATCATCTTTAGGCAGAAACCTGCAATTGTGTTTTTGGTGTCTAGCTATTACTTGAATCCGATTTCTGTCATATTTACTTTTCAATGACTTCTGTCAATGTTAGAACTAATATATGGTAGGGCAAGACAATTATGTAGAAGCCAGAGTACAATGCTAATATGTGTGTTTGAGAGTGGCTAATAGGAAGCCTAAGCTCTAGACCTCATAAAAGTGCCAGAAAATGTCATTGAAGTTTATCTAAGGTTTTTCTGAAGCATGTAGGCAGAATAATGTTCCCTTGCCATCCAAAGTATCCATATTCTGTGAACATATTAGCCTACATTGCAAAAGTACTTTGCAGATGTGATAATGTCTGTTAAGGTGGGGAGATTATCCTGGATTACCTGGGTGTCTCACTGTAGTCACAAGAATTATAAGAGGGAGGCAGTAGGGTCAGAGTCAGAGAAGGAAAGGTGATGAGGGAAGCATAACTAAGACTAATGAGGCCACAAGCCAAGGAATGTAAGCAGCCTCTAGATGCCACAAAGGATGAGGAACTCATTCTTCTGGAGCCTCCAGAAACAATGTAGCCCTGCAATACCTTGATTTTAACCCAGTGAAGCTGATTTTGGACTTCTGACATCCAGGGCTGTATGATTGATAATACATTTCTGGCATTCTGAACAACTAAATTTGTGGTAATTTATTAACAGGAAACTAATACACAGTTATTGATCTGACTTTTCAATTTTAGAATACAAAACTCTGAGGTTTGACTTAGAACACAGTGGTTCAGTCACAACCTTGAGCTATACTCTTTTTTTTTTTTTTTTTTGTGAGACGGAGTTTCGCTCTTGTTACCCAGGCTGGAGTGCAATGGCGCGATCTCGGCTCACCGCAACCTCCGCCTCCTGGGTTCAGGCAATTCTCCTGCCTCAGCCTCCTGAGTAGCTGGGATTACAGGCATGCGCCACCATGCCCAGCTGATTTTTTGTAATTTTAGTAGAGACGGGGTTTCACCATGTTGACCAGGATGGTCTCGATATCTTGACCTCGTGATCCACCCGCCTCGGCCTCCCAAAGTGCTGGGATTACAGGCATGAGCCACCGTGCCCGGCCCGAGCTATACTCTTATTCCTTTTCTAATAACAGAGCTACAATGTAAGTAATACAAGCCCATTGCACTTAAGTAACTGATGCCAGTGGAGATAAATGACGTGCTCAAGGTAACACAGCTAGTTAGTGATAGAGAGGAGATAAATTGGGTCACACAAGGCTCTCACACCACTGATATTTAATTTCCGCATGCTGCCTCTGTTTCACGGTATAAAAACATTTGCATATAAAAGTCATGTTTAAGAAACGTTTTCAAGTGTAATAAGAAATGGAGTAAAAGTGGGTGTGCAGATGAAGGGGTAGGGAAAGGGAAGAGTTACTTCACATGAGAATTTATATATGTTCTGCTAAGTTACAGACTAGGCAATCTGTAGTAAATCAGTGAGACCTGGCCCTTGTCCTCTTGGTGACTGTTGAGAAGACAGAGAGAAGCAAATGTAATTATAGTTAATGAGTAGAATACTTTCAAGGATCCAAGATCTGTAAAGACTTTATTTATCATATGCAAAGAGTTTTCCTCTTTATGTTGTGTTTGAATAAGATGATGATCAAAAAGAATTTTATTTTATTAAAAGAACATCGTGTGGTTTTGAGATGTTACTCTTATTTTGAAAAGATATAATAATCACCTTTTATTATGGGAAAAATGTATACATGTGTTTTTCCATGTCTTTGGAAACACAACTTGTGTATATTTTAGAAGCCCAGGTTTGTGGATGACACTTCACTGCAATGCCAGCAGTTTCTATGGAGACACTAACTGTTGTGCAGCTAGGAGGAAAAAAGGACTCCTCCGCTTCCCTGTAGCTTTAAAACTGTTTTTACTCATCTTTCTATTCCACACATTCAGAAATAAAATTAAAATGGTTTTCTTTTCGAGCAATATTACTTGAATGCCGATAGTATTATCTTTTATTTCACAAAGACTGTAAAACATTTATGAATTAAACATAGTCCAACAGAAAATGAGATCTTCCCTAGCCATCCCATACTAATGGCAAAGATAGTGTTTCCTCAGTGTGGTTTATAAATCCAGAATTTTTGTTGGTATTATGTTACTAGAGTTTTTTTAAAAAAACTTATACATTAAACACTACCAATAACTTCAGCTTTGGTCTTTCACACAGCTGTGGTGTATAGATAACTTCCATTTATATTAACTGAAGTCACATTTGCATGCTAGCAGGAAAGCACCCTTTATAGAACCAAATTAGTACAAAGCCATGTGAAAGAATAGATCTTTTCTACTTAGGAGAGGCATGGCAATTTAATTTAATAAAGCAATTCTAAATCAGTGTTTGTTTCCTAGATCCTGACGGGTTCATTCTGTCTTCTTTTGCATCATTAATTTTAAATGATTTTTGAGAATTGGTAATCAACAGATAATATTGCCTGATTTGAACTTCCTTTTACATTGACTTTATTTATTGGTCAGAACTTTTTATTTATTTTAACTTCTTCTTAAAATAGGATTCTCTGTTTCACTAATGTTTGCGTTTTTAAGCCCTATGAAAGCTGGATTACATAAGTGTCAGTAAATATTACAGTTGGCAAAAGCTTAAAATTGTTTCTAAAAATAATTTTAAGGAAGCAAAAAAAAATTAAAATGTCACTCCTGAATTCATACATTCAAGTGTATTTTAATATCAAAGTTAAATGTTAAGTGTTCACCGTGAATCCATGGAGATGGTGTCATACTTTGTAGTCTAAGTACTTTTAAGTAGCGCAAAGTCTTTCAACATAATTAGCACAGAATATTGAATCATGCCAGAAATATGGGATTCGTCATTAAATTTAGAGGCTTCTTTATCTCTCTGAGTCTAATCATGTGTGCAGAAGACTAATTGTTAATGGCATGGTCTTTATTGCTCATAGCTTTCTTTTATTTTAAATGGAATGGTCTACTTTGTGAGAAATAATTAGGTTTTATAGGCCTACCTGCATGGAGCCTTTTGTTGAATGTCTTATGGTTTTGCCAATTCAGATCCTGAGAGCAATTAGAGGCTGTGGCGGAACTGTTCCTTAAATCACACACATATTGTGTTATTGCCTGCTTTTTATTTTTTTTACCTGCGGTAGCAGATGCAGACGCTTCAGTTACTTGCAAGAACACAGACTAATTGTTAGCCAATGTGGAAACTACTTGGTTTGAGAGGCATAAACTAGGAAGACAAAGTTGTTATTCTAAGTATGGCACATGGAAGAGTGTCTTGATGTCTGTCATTTTCCCCAAAATAATTATGTTCTCAATTATAGAACAAGTCTGTAACGATTCTCTAAAGTGACATAGTAGTTTCATTGTTTAAAATGATGGTGAAAATTGGTGGCCAAGCTGTAGTCTTTCAGTATGTATGGATTTTTTTTTTCAACAAGAATAATTTATTTGCCTCCCACAGTCAGTTGGGAATTATTGTTGCTCAGGGAGGTAAATAATAGAGACACTTTCAAAAGTGCTCATAACAGTTATAAAAATCACCGTTTCATTTCTGAGAGTTCAATTGGTATGACGAGTCAGAGACCCAACTGGTGAGATCTGGTAAAAGTATTGTGTAAAATCCAACTTTCAATGTCATTTTGAGATAACTACCAGTTATAGTAGAAAAAATGGCTGAATTATTTTGGTCACTCTGCCTACTTGCATTCTTCATGACACAGAAAGACTCAATGAGATTATTCTTAATCATCCAATGATGATAAAAATAATTGTCATTTATATATTAGAATGCCTTTATAAACTGCATTACCTTGGAGCTGTTTGTCAAATTGTAGTTAGGGTTGGTGTTCACTTTTCCTACATTCTTAGATGAAGTTATAGTAAATCCTATTTGTCTGCTGTTCTGTTTGACAAAAATTTAACAGTGTTTTATCCTCTTTGTCATCAACATGTTAGTTAGCCAGTTACCATTTTCTGAGGCAGCTATACTCCTGCTACTATGTAATCAATAATAGGGTACTTTCGATCTTGACAATTTTCTTTGGTGGAAAATTACTTTGCCTAGGCTTTTTGTTATTGCAATTAACAAACTATCTTCATTCAAATCTATAATGTCAAATATTATCACTCCCAAAAAAGGCACTGACAGCCCTACATATATGCATGTACAAATCAATATATTTTTCAACTAGCCTCCTTTGAAAACATTTTTTTTAACTTAAATAATAGAAGGTATATGAATTTGTGACCTACATCCTGTGGCAAACCTGAAAATAAGTTTGAAAAAAAATGTTATATGAACTTGCAGGATCCACAGAGAAAGTTACTGGTGGGTAGTATATCATTTTTGATATAAAGAAATAGGTCATTGTGAAATGTTTTCAAAGGAGCCAGTAGTACTGAGATGTTTATTTTCTGAACTTCTGTCTTTGTTTTGTAAAATTCCTCTTCTGAATAAGGGAAGACCGGGAAAATATCTTTTTGTTACCTTGCAGATTCCCTTCTGGGTAACAGATGTTAGATAAAAATGCACATTGCTGCTTTGAAACATACCTGAGATTTTTGAAATCCTGAGAAGGGTTTACAGTTGCATAAGAAACTGACTTTTAAAAGTGTTGTTGAAAGATTATTTGACGGAATATTCCCTTTTATGGAAAAGAGACAAGGAGAATAGAAAAATCTAAGAATAACAGCAGACAGAAAGTTTTGTTTTAAATAATTTAACTGTTATGTCATAAAAATGAATGGAATACTTATTCAGTCATCATGGAGAAAGCCTAGCCTACCCATCCTTTTTTTTCCCTGATATGAGGAGAGCATGATCCTTTACATTTGCTTATGCTGCTTTGAATATTTTGGTCACAATTTTTATTTTTTTGTATTCAAAGTATGTAGACCTTGTGACAATCAGTTGTAGCAGTAACTCATCTTGTGGTCTTTGAAAGATCAAACACAAACAGGTAAAAACTTTGAAATAAGGTTGAGATTATTTGAATAATTTCCCCCTTAACTTTAGTGGGGTTTGGGAAGAATTGAGTGTTGTGAGTTTATGACAACTAAATAATAATTAAACTGCAAATAATGAAACTTTAAAAAAGTAAAAGAGAAATAATTTTCATCCTTCTTACTATCAGTCAACAGTGTTAGTGTTTAATAGAGCATGAGAGTTTCTTATAGGCCTATTTTTGGAGACAAAAATTGTTTATGATTTGGGATATACCTTCCCATACTTTTCATGTGTATGTAAGTGTATTTTATCCATTTAAATGTAGACATGCTGTATTTACTGCTCTTTCATTTCCCCTCTTCACTTAACAATTTAAGTAGGAATTATTTTCACATATAAAGCTACCGCTTTTTAGAAATAGATGTAACTTTAAAAATAACTATGCATGATCATGATTAAGATTTAGAGTTTTCAAATAATTTTATTATAAACACTATCATAACAAATGTTCTTATTCATACGTCTTTACATACTTGTTCAATTATCTCACTAGTGTGGGTTCCTAGAACTAGATTTGCTGGCTTAAAGGTGCTCAGGCAGATATTCTGAATTTCATGAAAATGTTGGTTTCCACATTCCACAATAGCATTGTCCTTAACCATCTTTTATGTTCTGCGTTACTCTAATTATAAAACTCTAATTGCTTTTAAAATCTGCTCCCTTTGGTTATTAGCACACAGATGGTCTTTTCAGCCATCAGACTGAGCAGGCACTACCAAGCTTACAGCAGAGGATATCTACATATAGATATTGATCTACAGATATTAGTATAGATCATACAGATATAGATATGGACATAGTTACTGATATGGTTATAGACATAGATGTAGGCATAGATTTGGACAAAGGCATGCATACGCACACACACATACACACTCACATGCACACACATCTTTTCCCATAAGCAAGTTGTTTATGCTGTTTCATCAACCTAGAAACTCTGATTTCTTGATATTCAACTTGATTCATCCTGAGAAGCTGAGCTCTGATTTCACTCTCCCTACCGAGTCACAGCCATTTTTTTATTGCTCCTGCGAGAAATCTCATATTCCTCCTTAGAACTTCTATGGTGCCTGCACCCTGCTATAACTCTTATCCTCCTCTGTCTTTATTTGACTTAGGTGTGTCTCAGCATCAGTATTCATAGATAAGGTCCTTGGTTGCAAGAACCATGTCTGACCTATTTCATTAATCTACAGATACTTCATGATTTGGCACTATTTATTGATTTGGGATAGGTACTAAAAGCCAGTGTTGTATACATATGAATTTCCATTGTTGTCTGCCACAAAAGGAGCAATTTTGAGAAATACAGTGTTTTGGAAAAGAACATGAGACACGCAGTGAGAGAATTTGCTACTTAGTTTCTGTGTGGCTTTAAAGATATTCCTCATTTTCTGTGAACTTCAGTTTAATTCATCTGTGAAATTAAGGGAATAGCAATATACTTCAAAAGTAGTAAGCATATCACAAAGTAGTAATGAAGAATAAACAAGATACCAGCTTGACAGTGCTCTGCAAATGTTATATAAACATAAACGTAATAATTATATATTATTATAGCTAAGATTTCTGAATTCTTATGTCAGTAGAAAGCAAATTAGAAGGCTGAATCCCTCTCCTAACATGTACACAATGATATGAATCTTAAGTAACCAGATGGATACCAAGATTCCAGATGTAAATGTTGTGATCGTATGCATTCATCAGAAATTGTTTAGTAAAAACAGAAAGAAAGATAATCTCACAAATAGGGTTGTACTGTCTGTCCTGTGTGATAGAATAGTTAAATTAATAGCCAAATCTAATTAAGAAACTGAAAAATTACAGCATGCCTGCTGCCAATACTAAACCCAATGGACTGTGAAATAGGGATATGGTAGCACTCAAAAATTACCTCACCATTGTTGAATATTAAGACGATTTTGCTACCTATCCTTAGAAATAAAACAGCCCTTGCAATTAAATTTTGTAATTTGTTATTGGTTCAAAAATTAATGCCTTTTACTATGATAAGTTTATCATCACAGGTGACAAAGCACAATTTTAATTAACAGTGACAGGTAAAGCTCCTTACAGTCAGATTGAATTTATATTAGCAATTATATAAAAATTAGGTTTTGATCATCACAGTTTTACATTGAGGCCAAGAGTACTAATCATATATAGTCCTGTCCCTAACATTTGGTGGGGCATAGGCAAATATAAAAGTTATAAAATAGTTACAAACTGCTAAATATAATGACCCAGAAGTCCAGGTTTGAATTTGGAATTCTCTGACCCTTGGAATCCTGCATCAGACTTAGACTCAAGAGCAGTAGACCCCTTGCTTGTTGCCTGATCAGTTTCCTTTCATTCCCTGCCCAGTGCTACACCACAGAGAATCCTGTGCTCCACCTCTAGGAAGCCACACTTCTAAGCTGTCATCACCACCTCTCAGCCCCAAAAGGCTGCATCAGAGCCAACCTTCTGATCTAGGGATGCACCCACTAGTAATTCAGTTGACTTTCAGGCGAATGGACCAGGAGAGAGGTGTGCATAGACCTTGGATTGGACTCAGGACCATTAGGGCAAGAAATCTCGGAGTTTTTGATACCTAAAGAATAGCCTAGAAAGGTCAAGAGATCGAGACCATCCTGGTCAACATGGTGAAACCACGTCTCTACTAAAAATGCAAAAATTAGCTGGGCCTGGTGTCGCACACCTGTAGTCCCAGCTACTTGAGAGACTGAGGCAGGAGAACTGCTTGAACCCAGGAGGCTGAGGTTGCAGTGAGCCGAGATCGTGCCATTGCACCCCAGTCTGGGTAACAAGAGCGAAACTCCTTCTAAAGAAAAAGAAAAGAAAAGGTATTATAAATTGCATGTGAACACGTCCATTTGGCCCTCTAGACTCCTTGTTCCCTGAGGAGAAATACAGGATGGCAGAGAGCTATAGTGAGGTTTTCTGAAGTATAGGACTCAGGAACCCACCTTGCTGAGATGTAGGGGTGGTAATGATCATACATTAAGCATTTGAGCATATTTCAGAGATGTCAATTACATAATAGCTCAAATATGTCGGTGATGCTAATACATTGGTTTTAAATTATATATGCTTTAGGAAAAAGTAAACCTTTATTTTAAAACAATGCATTATTTGGTATATTAATTTTGTTTTAAAAGCAAGGGTCTCAAAACATTATTTCTGTGTGTTGTGGTATTATTTCCTTTTTGACATATTTATAGGGAATTTAGTTATTGAGAAATGTAGATTATGGATGTCAAAGACACAAAGCATACCAAATAATTCAGACACAGACATAACTATAGCTATGAGTGTCTGTGTTAGTCAGGATAGTCTAGGTTTTGCTATGGCAGAAAACACACTAACTTAGTGATTTAAAAATACCAGGGTTTATTTCTCATTCACATTATGTCTATCACGAGTCAGCCCAGAGTTCTGTTCTGCATCATGGTCCTTCTAACCCTGGAATTCTGCCAGACCCAGCAGTCACCCTTTTGGTCTTAAAAGTTGTATTAAAGGGGGAAAAGACAGCAATGGCAAATCTTGCATTAACTTTAGTCTGCTCAGCGCAGAAGAAAATACTTGCTCTTCTGGCCATAACTCATTGCCAGAAAGACAGTCATAATGATCCTGTGTTCTAAAGGGAGATAGAACCAGAGTATTTGTTGATTAGAACTAATGATTAATCTTGTAGGGTATTCACATGTACGTATCTAGGAAAGCATAAGAAACATCAAGAACCGTCCAGGCGCACCTGACCTCATGTGATACACCTGTCTCAGCCTCCTAAATGCTGCCTGTAATCCCAGCACTTTGGGAGGCCAAGGTAGGTGGATCACCTGAGGTCAGGAGTTCGAGGCCAACCTGACCAACGTGGTGAAACCCCACCTCTACTAAAAAAAAATACAAAAAATGGCTGGATGTGGTGGCTGGCGCCTGTAATCCCAGCTACTCGGGAGGCTGAGGCAAGAGAATCACTTGAATACAGGAGGTGGGGGTTGCAGTGAGCCAAGATTGCACCAGTGCACACCATAGCCTGGGCAGCAAGAGCAAAACCCGTCTCAAAAAAAAAAAAAAAAAAAAAAAGAGAGAGAGAGAGCGAGAGAGAGAAACATCAAGAACCAAGAACCATATGCACCAAATTGTAAATGCAGTTTCCTTAAGGGTGGAGGACAGTGACATCTAGATTTGAAAAGCGTAGTGTGTTTTTTTTACTACTTTTGTAATATTTGCTAAATTAAGGCTATAAAATCATCTTGAAAGGTAACAGTACTAACGCAATACCCATATATTGAAAATCAAAACCTACTGTTCATCCAACATTAGTTGTACTTTCATACCATGACAAGCTGGTGATGGACATATCTTTAATTAAATTTGAGTTTCAGTAGGCACAATTACTTACAAATTTTTCAAAAATTGAGCATACCAAACTAGTAGAAGATATTAGACTTATATACAATGGAAAAGGACCAGTAAGGTACTTAGTTTGTTCTTCCTTAATTCCATGGGACATTTTAGATTCTGGAAATTCGCTACTGCCATGTTTAACATTTCATTTAGTATCTATTGTTAGCTGTATTTCCAGTCACATTAAAAAAATTCTCAATGTAGATTTCCCAGGATTTATGCATTTCTTTATACTTGACTGTCTTGTACAGCCTAATTTTTCAGCATTTAAATATCTAAAATAAGTTTTAAATGCAATGTTTCTGAATTATTTTCTATTGTTACCTACTAAAAGCAAGTCATATTGTTTAAAAGTAATTTAATTTCCTAGGACTCGGTTTATGAATACTTGGTAAGTCTATGCCTATAACAACCACTGAATGCCCACAGCACACGAGTGCAATGTCTTTGATAGCATGAGTTTTGTTAAATTAATGAAACCTTAATAATTAAATTTTTAATTGCATCTGGAAATTTTTCATTAACTGAGAACCTTTTAACAATGAAGTTCCTTTTTACCTGGGACACTTTGGAGGCAATGCATACTTTTGGAGGCATCTAATTCAGGCTTAGCAGTCTCAAAGCATAAGAAGAACCAGTCAAGTACCATGTGAGAGTAAACTGGGTAAGAAAGAAGGGAAACGGTCCATAACAAAACAGGTTTCTGTGGTAACCTGGGAGTGCATGCTTCTCTTAATGGTATTCCAGTTAGAACAATTTTAAAGCATTATTCCAATGAAACTAAACACTCTCATTAGCAAGATTTGAGTATCTGTCTATGAGTTTGAGACTCTAAGACTCAGATTCTTGTTTATTACACATATTTATTTATTATTCAGTAGTAGTCCACACAGGCAAGAAGGTCGGTAAATGGTCATATTCTAAATTGTGCAAACAGAATAAATCATAAAATCAAGAGCCACAAAATTCTTAAGAGAAAAAATATTATTAATTTTGTGATGGATACGTAGTTTTATTAACCTCATTTTGGTCATCTTTTGGATTTAAACGATTCACAATAATATTTCACAGATATCCCAATTTAGATGCTTCCTAGCTAAAAAGCAACAGTGGGCTTGGTCATTTGTTTCTGGTGAAAACAAGCCATGTGAGAAAAATCAGTGTGTAAGTTGTTTTTGGCTCAGGGAGAAGGAGGACAATATCCCAAGTCAAAACAAGAACAAACAGAAGTCATCAATGAAACACAAACTGGTAAAACCACTACTTGTTGCAAACTTGTGTTTCCTTAAATTTAACTAGGATTTGGGGTTTCAATTATAACATTAAATAGGTTGTAATGATGGTTTATAGTAGTGTCTTTTGAAGACACTCATTTTTTTGTGTTTTGCTAATGCATAAAAGCATCAAGGCTCATTATTTTCATATTTCTAGGCTCAGATCAGCCAAAAGGTTAAAAAAGAAATAGAAGCTGAAAGGACTTCTTTTGCCCAGGGAACCTTGTCATCATTCTTACGTCTTACCGGTTCTGAGGAGATAGGCCCTAAGCATACTGGCTGCTGATGCTTGTTACTAGAAGGGATCTACTACAGGGATAATGAGTCACTGTGAAGTAGCAGCCCAGTTACTTACTGAAGGACGTGAGGTTAGAGACCAGAACCTGACTGGCAGCGAGGCTGTCTGGGCCTGACACGCTGAGCCGTGGCTCCTTACACTCTCCCAAGTCTGGAGTGGCAGAGGCCAAGGCTGATCACTAAGTGGGTCACCATGAGCAATAGGAAACGGAGGGCACAGAGCAATACCTGTAATTTTACTTTTGACCGTGATGTTTGTTATCATCTACAAAGTATTGGGTTCCTGCTTTCAGGAAGCTTTAAAAAGCGAAGTAAATACAGATCAGGAAATATGTGGACATACTGCAATGACTGCTTCATAATACTGTATGGAGTATGTAAAATGTGCTAAACACAGTGTCAAGCATTTTTATTTTGCAGGGTTTTTTTTGTTTTGTTTTGCTTTTAGTTCATTTAATTATGACATTAACTCAGTGATTATTGTGCTTGGATTGGATTGTACTTGGATTTCCAGATAAGGATACTAAAACTTGGAAAGGTAATACGCTTGCCTAAGAGCATATAGCTATGAAGTAATAGAAAGGGGATTTAAATCCATGTCTATTTAACTTCCAAGCCTAAAGTAGCCATTCTTTGTTAGCTACATTTCAGCTAGTTATACTCAAGATTCTTAACCACTAAGCTTGTCTGGATATGTAGCTCAGTGGTTAAGATTGAGGGTTTAGTCGAGGCTGCTGGGACTCAGATTCTGGCTCTGCCGCCGGCTGCCTGTGTGATCCCTAACAAGTTTTTCTACATTTTTGTACCTTAGGTTTCTTACTGTAAAATGAGGATAATAATAAGAATTTAATTTCTAGGGGCCTCATTAATATTAAATGAGTTAATACATGGGAAGTGCTCAGAACAAGTGGTCCCTAGCCCATAGTTGTGTACTCCATAAATAGTAGACATTATTGCCGTCATTATCATTACTATTATTAGTTACTGAAAACCACCAATTAAACAAAATCCTTATAAATAAGCGCAACTAGTTGAGTTTTTTTTTTTTTTAAACTTGAGACATTAAAATTTTATTTTTTAAAGATGAAAAATACACAGTCTGTTAGATAACAGATTAATTGTAAAGCTTTAGAACAGGTTGGTTGGGGTAGACACAAATACAAAAAAGCAAGAAAAAAATAATAAGAGGAAAGATGGGCATAGAGAAAGACAGCAAGAGATCCGTGTAGTAGCAGCTAGGTCAGAAACAATGCTATACTTCACGACAAAGGGGCAAATAGATATTCTAAGAGATTATGTTCATCAAGTAATGCAATTTACTCGTGATTTCAAATAAACTTTTACTTTAAACAAGGTTGCATTTTTATAATTCTAGGCAGACATAAAGATATCCTATCCTCTCTTTGTATCCTCAGATGGAAGCCGAAATTGTTTTCCAAAAAACGGCGGTCACAATATCATTGGTCAACCTGTGATAATGTGAAATCAGAATAAAGAAAAGGAGTTATGTCCCAAATGAGCAAAAACTAAAAACAAATGAGTACTTTATCAGTGTTTCCTTTATGCGATGAAATATTTGTATTTTTTGGGTTTACAAATTATAAAGATACATGGCTACATTACAAGTTTTTTTTTTTTTTTTGTCTTTGAAATTATCTTTCTTTTTTCCTTTATCTTTGGGAACAAAGTACTGGTGAGTTAGTGTGATGGGAGGACAGAACAGTTAAGAATGGCACCAAACACTAGCTTTATGTTCTCAAATTTGGTGCTTAGGCCACTGATAATTGCTATTCTTTTGAAAATATATATGTAATTTTCTTTCTTTTTAAAGATTATAATAAGCCTGTGTTCTGTAGAGATGTTTTCTAGCTTATTTCACGTTTACTATATGATTGACTTTGGACAACTATTTAACCATTCTATATTCTTCATTTTTAAGTTGAAGTTAATGATAGTGCAGGGTCCTTGTGGGACTTAAGTAGGCTAATATATGCAAAATGTTTAGAATCGAGCCTTATACTCATCTTTACTCAATAAATGTTAGTTATAAGCATAGCTATTATGTGTATGATTACATTCCTTAGCTTACTTTCTATAAAACAAATCACATATGTACTATATATTGTAGAGTGCATGGTTATGCCTGAAAGATATTTAAAATTATATATGGCTTTGTTCCTAAAGATTTGTGCTTTTTATGGCTGGTTACATCCTAACAAATTAGAGATGGCTTAAGGATACAAAGAAAAGGCAGCAAATCACACTGCCATGTGTGTACCTATGCAACAATCTTGCATGTTCTTCACATGTACCCCAAAACCTAAAATGCAATAAAAGAAAAGAAAAGGGATAAATATGAAGGGAAAACTAGATTAAGAAGAGGAAGGATAAATGTTTGAAGGCAAAGTGTAGTACAAATACATTTGCAATTAGAATTTAAGGTTGAAATCATGACATTAAACTGCTTGTAATGATAGATGTAACAGTGTCTTTCAAAAACACTCATGTTTTGTTGCTATATTGCCAACACAGCTGAGAAAGTTTTGGAAGTGGAAATATGCTCTGGAATCAGATGATTTCGTGTTCAGAATGTATGTCCATCATTGGTAGCTACAATTCTGGTTAGCCTCTCTGCTTGTTGGTTTTCTCATCTAAAGTTGGGGACACTAGTATGTCTATTGCAAAATGTCATTGGAGGATTAATTGGACTACTGCATTCCTTCAGTGAAACTATGATTACATCAGATTAATTCTTAGGCTAGGAGAAACAGTGATGAAAAAGACACTGTTCTTTGTCTCATGAAGACCAGCAGTCAATTGAAGGAGACTTACAGAGTGAACAGACTTGGAAATTGTCCAGAAGCTGCTGGAGATACACAGAGTTTGCTGCTAGAGCAGCAAGTTAAGGGGAACCCGTTTATTTTAGGGAATAGAGTATGTCTTTCTGGAGAAAGTGATCTCTGAACTGGGTCCTGGGAGAATGAGAGTTAACTTGAAAAGGGAGTGGGGAAAAGTATCATCAAAGCTCAAGGGAACTGTATGTGCCCAGAATGTTTTGGTAAAATTCAAGCACTCTAGTATTGCAGGAAAAAAATGTAGGGGTCGCATGAAGAGACTGAAGCAATTGGTAGAAGAAAGCGAGGTAAGTGAGCAGGGTATGATGAGAGGGGTTTTGTCCTGAGTGTTAGGGAGGTTAGACTTGCAGGGATTCCTCAGAATAATCACACAAGAATAAACACAAGAGCTTAGATCTTTAAAAGAGTTCTCTTCTCTTTCCTTTGATACAACATAAAAAGCAGATGGAAGAAGGCAAAGTTTCCAGGAAGGCAACTCCTTCTGGGGCACTTACTGAAATTGTTAGGAAGTGGTTGTAGCCCCTAGAAAGGGGCATGAAAGTGGGGGAGAGAGAGAAGTGGATGGACACTATTATATTTAGATGAAATCAAGAGACAATGTTTTTTTTTTTTAACTTATTTGAATGGGATTACATGTCATCGCTGAAATGATTATTTCATAGTCATTTCACTTATCTTCCTGAGTACAGATCTGAACACTGTGACTTCTTTTTCCAGTAAGAATGTATGCTCCATGGACTTTAAGTAAACACTTTCATGCCCAATTCTACAATTTTCATGTGGAATATTTCCACTTGAAATGTATTGTTAAGTCTGTGGCTTCAATACTAAGAGAATAGTAAGCAAAATAAATATGCCACTTCTTTTTTCCTTGTTCCATGAGCAATGGATGATTTTCTTGGTGTGATTCATCTCTCTTAAGAGATTTGATGTTTAGGACTTGCAATATTACAGAATAAAGGTAGCAGAAAGGGACTAGTGAGCTATTTCTATGTATCAGGAGAAAAGTGTTGTATCCCTTTTATTACAAACACATTTTTCTTTTATTTTCTCTTCATGTTCTGTCCATTGAAAGGTGTGCAGAACTTCTTATTATGCTTGCTGATATTACATTGCTGGGAAAAATTAATTTACTTAAATAAATGGCATCAATTTTTAAGATGTTTTCCAGATATCATCCTATCTGGTTTTGCAGATAGAAAGTTTATTAGTTGGGCATGTATAAACTAGTCACAAACGGCTTTAGTTGATAGTTTAAATTTAAAAATAAAATTCTTGTCCTATTTATACTGTTTTTTATGTCACAACAATAGGAAAAAAGGATTTCAGACTTCTGAAAAAATTATTTCATTATTTCGATTTTGATTAATGTATTTCAATTCTTGTTGAAAAAATATTAAAAAATAGACGATTTGTGTTTTAAATTATTTTGATGATATTAAAAATAATAAATAAATATGATTACAATATCTAGAAATATTTTTAAGACAGTTCTACCACTCATACAAAAAGCTTTGAATTGCTTCACAAAATAAAATTGAGCAAATCTACCACTTTATTGCTTTCCTGTCAAAGTCGGCTGTACATCAGGGCTGCTGGAGACAGTGAATTTGCACATGTAGGAAAGGGATTTGAAGGAATTAATCTTTACAAGCATTTCTAATCCTGAATTTAAACTATTTCTCTATTTTTGGAACGATGGGTCACAGATTTTGTAGATATATTCATTTTACTTAAACACATGAGTGCTTGTCCATAGGGCACTCTGTGTGTGTGTGTGTGTGTGTGTGTGTGTGTGTTACACATAAAATATACCATCTGTACATTATGTTAGCATTTCAAGTTGAAGTACCGTGTATATAATCTCTAAGAATGTAACTCCCTTAGACTTCAGTCCCTTTTGCAGCAGTCTGAATGCTGCTAATATACAGGAAGCAAGAGGCGGCAGGGTCTTCACCTCAAAAAGACCTTCGGATTGCACCCCTTTGGAGCTCATCAGAGCCCATTCAGGTTTATCCTGAGGGGTCAGTTGATGCACTGTCTGATACTCCTTTTTCTGGGGGCTGAATGAACAGCTTCAGCAAGACACCCAACTCCTGCTGACTTGAGAAAAGTGTTATTTTAATGATGATTATAATGAGCTTTAGTGTTGCTGGGAGCCAAGTGTATCCTTAAGTCTAAAAGAGAAAGCTGCAATCAGGGTGAAGCATAATGTAGCTTAGATTATTATTTGATATGTTGGCCTTTTAATTAGGAGTTTTCCCTTCTTGATATTCATTTATTGCCTACTGTTCCAAGGTAAATATTTGTCATGTATCTTTATGAAGATATTGTAGCAACTGAAACACATAGAATGCACCAAAAGGGTGGGGGGTCTGCCTCGTACCCTTTATCCCGACACATTAATCAATGAAACTATCGTTTTCATCCTAGCACCTGAATTCATTTCTAGTATTTGATTTCCTTTCCAGCAGTCATTACCACTTACTTTTTATTAAGTGACTCTAGCTTTAGCAGATGGCTTTTAGCCACTTTCGAGCCCGTTCTTGGACTGCATTGTCAGGAGAAGTTGATTAAGGAAAGATATAATAAAAGAAGATTCAGCCAATTTGGTATGGCGATACCACAGCAATCCTTAGAGTTAGTGGATTTTGAGAGTGATTGTGTTTAGTAAAAGTTGATGTAATCTGTTCTAAAATGGTTGGGTTTTATTTTTTTTTTTGTTGCCAGATTTTAATATGATTGAAAATTTTATGAAAAAGAAGTTAATAGTTTTTTATTTTTAAGCTGTTTAGATCTCTTAAGGAAAGCGCATTGACTTGATACATGTCCATTTTTTACAAAACGAATGTGTATCAAGCCAGTAAATATTGGGAGTACACAAGAGATTGGAAGCTAAAGGTGTTGGTCGAGGTTGCTTGTAATGGTTCTTCACCAATGGCTGTCAAACTGCTTTAGCTTGATCCATAGCTCATAAACTATTTTACCTGTGATTGTAGGTTAAAAGTAGAGCAAAAATTCCACAAAATGATAACCTCAGAACAGGCAGCGAATTGTATTTTCTTTTTCATTATAACTGATGACAATTTATTGAATATCTACTATGTCCAAGATGCATACAATATTAGGTGCTGGGAAGATACGAGTGAGTATTGCTTTCAATCTGTATGTGGCACTTTACAATTATATGAGTCCTTCTGCAAGCATCAGGAGCCATAAAATGGTTGAAAAAGTGGTTTATAACTCTAGCTCTTAGGAAATAATTAAAGATATCAAAATATCTCATGTACCCCATAAATATATAAACCTACTATGTACCTGCAAACATTAAAAACAAAAATGAAAATAAAAGGTGCATGATGTAGGAGCAAGGATAAGAGTGTTGTTTTACTTACAAATTAGAACATTTTTAAACATTTCAGAATGCCAGAACTTCACTCTACCTGTTTTTAGTGTTTTTTATTGACACTAAACAACTCTACATATATATGGGATACATGTCATATTCTGATACTTGCATACAATGCGTAGTGATCAAATTAGGGTATTTAGGATATCCATCACCTAAACATTTGTTATTTCCTTGTGTTGGGAACATTTTGCCTCTTCTAGCTATTTTGAAATATACAATAAATTATTGTGAACTATAATCACTCTATTGTGTTATCAAACACTACAACTTCTTCCTTCTAACTCTATGTTTGTACCCATTAATCAACCTCTCTTCATCCACTGCCCCCACACCCTTCTGGTAGAATATCATTCTAGTCTCTGCCTCCATGAGATATCAACCTTTTTTAGCTCCCAAATATGAGTGAGAGCATAAAACAGTTTTTCTCTTTGTTTCTGGCTTATTTCATTTAACATAATGACCTCCAGTTCCATCCATGTTGTTGAAAAAAAAAAGCTGGTCACAAATTAGTAAATCAATTTTATAATCTATAAATAAGTCTCAGTTTGTAAAACACTGCTCTCCACCACAAGTTACAATCCTTAGAAGGGAGGTAGGCACACTATGCATTTCCAAATTTTCACTCAACTATAAAAATCTATGACTCTGATTAGAAAATGCGACAGATGATGTTTTTCAAGTGTCATATGACGAATTCTGGTTATGAATGTCCTGAGTTTGGCCAATAGATAGATCATCTACTTGTGTGATCTTATTCAATATATGGCTTTATCTGATGCAAATTGTTTCAAAATAAGTGGTAACCTGTAATAACTTTTTAAAGGATATTTTTTAAATGATTACCAAAATGTTCATACAGATACCAGAAACTTTCCTGTTATTATACAATAATGTATAGGTTTTATGATTGGTGAACTAAATGTAGAAAACTTTTCTTGAAACACTAAATAAAATAATTTCTTATATTGCCAGCTATAGTTGAAGGGAGCTAATGTAATGAAATCCACTTTTCATACCACTGTCATGCATAGCAAGCAGAGCAACTTCCAGTATGTCACACATTATTTGCTTAGGAAGGACAAAATATATTAAATGAGAAGTGGGAGTAGTGGATATTTCAATCCTGTTTCAGCTTTAGAAACAGCATATCTTTTATTATATCACACATTATTAGTAAGTTAATTCCACTGAGGAGAAAACACAACAAAACTAAATGCTTTATTTGTATTGCTATGTGAATGCATTTTGTATATTCCAGATCTTAATTCTCCGTGTGAATCTCTCTACTAACAAACATAAATGAGAGTTTAATATATTCTTTAGACCAACATTATGGAATGCCAATAGCAGGCATAGTGCAAAGATCTGGAGATGAAGTAATAGAACAAAACGTGATACCTGCTCTTGGTGTCTGCTGATGAATTTTAAGGATGAACTTATTTGTAAAATTAATTTTTAAGGTATTTAGGTAGAATTGTGATGAGGAGAAGTAAAAAGTGTTGAGAGGAAGACTACCGTGGTCTTGAAGAATGAATAAGAGGTAGTTGATCAGGCAAAAGGTCAGGTAGAAGGTTTTAGGCAGAAAGGGCAGCACCAATGAAGGCTCTGCTTTTCATTCTTTAAAGACAGCGTTTTGAGTGTTCATATCCGCACAACACTATGATCCTAGCCTGTTTTAAAAATTGTTTTCCTTTTGAAAGAAACCACAGGCCTCAACAATAAAGCCATTATTATGTTTACAAATTACTTAGGAGAAGAAAAAAATGGTAGCAATTTAACATTTTACACTATGGCTCTAGTCACCAGGTGAAAATGAACTTGGTGTCCACTGTCCTCACCCAGATGACTTGTGTCCAATCAAAAAGTATATCACAAAATTTGGCATTGCTTGTAATTTCTAATATGCAAAAAGATAGGCAGGCCAATCTGAATGTTTTTCTGGTAACTTGACTAAGGCTCATTTCAGGATATTTTCTGGGTAAACTCTATAGATTTAGTTGCACATAGGATTTCTTTGCTTTTTGCTTTCAAATTTCTCAGGTTTGGTCACCACACTCTAAGGTAAAATGTAAACATACAATAATTTATAATAACACTAATTATAATAATGTCATCAGAGTGCTTACTCTGTACTAGTTATTTATGAATTATCACTTCATTTTACAACAACCCAATGAGTTTTTCAGACAAAATACACTATGTGTATTTTATGTAATTATTTATGGAAATTATTAAAGGACTAGGGATAGGAGGGAATTTTAAAAGAAATTCTGCTTATTGCTGCTTAGAAAATTAAAGTAATTCTTATCATCTCTGCAGCATATTATAGCCACTACTACATGACTTGCTCTTCCCTATGCAAAACCATTTAATCATTTTAATGAATTGGGAAAATGGCCCCCATTTGCCTAGGATAAAATACCAACTATGCTTTGATGCTAAAAGGGAAACTGGTGTGACATGATGGGCAACATGAATATCTGCTGGTAAAAAAGGGACCCCCATAGACTGGAGTCACATATTCACATAGAAAGGTTTTCAAGTACTTCTCTATGTCAAATGTCCACTACAAAATTGTAAGTGCCCTAGAATGGAGAAACACCTTAAGTGGTGACATCTCTGAAGAATGAGTAAACTAACAGAACTGATTGTAAAAGAGCCGCAGAGTTGGTGTCCACGTACTGGGTTGATGGCCTTTGCTGTCTTGGTAAGAAGTTCTGCAGGAGCCTTGTGAAAGTCATTAACTTGCAACAACATTTTATTCTTTTTCTTTTTCTTTTTTGTTTTGAGACGGAATCTTGTTCTGTCGCCCAGGCCAGAGTGCAGTGGTGGGATCTTGGCTCACGGCAACTTATGCCTCCCAGATTCAAGCATTCTCCTGCCTCAGTCTCCAGAGTAGTTGAGATTATAAGCACGCGCCACTACGCCCAGCTAATTTTGCATTTTTAGTAGAGACGGGGTTTCACCATGTTGGTGAGGCTGGTCTCAAACTCCTGACCTCATGTTCAGCCTGCCTCAACCTCCCAAAGTGTTGGAATTACAGGTGTGAGCCACTTTACTGGCCAACCTTCTTTATCTTCATAAGTGACCTCAAATCTGCACTCATCTATTAAGACATGAGAAACAGTGAGGGAGGGTTCATTGTGCAGACACTGCGGCCACACCAAATCCAGTCTGTCACGCATCATACCTCCACGACCATGGCAAAATTACTTAATCTCCCTTTTCCTCAGTTTTTCATCAGTGTTTAATGGCAATGATAGTATTGCCATCATTAATGATAACATTAATATCATAAGGTTGTTGTGAAGATCCATTTATTCATTTACTCATTCATCAAGATTGTAAGAGCATCTACTATGTGCCAGGCACTGTGATGCATTTCAATGAGAGATAGAAAAACAGCAATTGAAAGAAAAAGATAAACATAGAACATGTGGAAAAATTAATTTGAGATTGGCAAGAAAATAAGATAGGCAGAGAAGTTCTCCCTGATAAAATGATGTTTAAACAGGGAACTGAGTGAAGTCAGTCAGTCCTAGGCTGGTACATATCAGGTAGAATGAACTGCACAGGCAAAGGCTGTGAGGCACAGGGGTTCATGGCATTTTCAAAGAGCTACCTGGGGGCCACTGTGGCTAGAGCTATGTGAGCAGAGGAGAATTTTCAGAAATAAATTTAGAAAAATGTCAAAAGGGTCAGAGAATGTATGGGCCCTGTGGAACATTATAAGGATTGGCTTTTACTGTATGTTATCAAATTTAAAACATTTTTTTATTGTTAGCTTAATTCTTAATCTACATATAACTAAGAAACAAAAACTGCCATGAAAATGTTGGCACAATACTTCCTAATCACATAGATTTTTATTTTTTATTCATGTGAAGAGTTTATTTAGTCTTAGTTCGACAAAAATTCTCTTATATGCTATGCTGGTCTGCCTCTGTTTCTTTTTACATACACGATAACTTCTCATTTCAATTTTGAATCATGGCAGAAACTTATTGAAGATATTCAATTCAAGTGTGTAGTCCTAACAATGCTTATAATTAAACTGAAGTGATGACCAGGTTTGTTCATATACAGGCGGTGATCAGTATGTCATAACTGCCACCAGGCTGACAGTGAATATAAGACACTTTTTAATTTTCTCTATAAAAAATAAGTGTGTTTTATCTTTATTTAAATGTGACGTGTAAATGAGATAGAAAGTCAGAGAAGGGTGTTAAAAAAAGAAGTGATGATTTGCTTAAATAATTGCTTTGGCTGCCATGGAAAGAGTAGACTGACTGAAATGAGCAAAGATGCAAGTAGAGAACTGGCCAGGAGATTTATTTATTTTTATTTTATTTTATTTTATTTTCCCATTTATTTTATTGCATTTTAGGCTTTGGGGTACATGTGAAGAACATGCAAGATTGTTGCATAGGTACACACGTGGCAGTGTGATTTGCTGCCTTCCTCCCCATCACTTACATCTGGCATCTCTCCCCTTGCTATCTCTCCCCAACTCCCCACCTCCCACCATCCCTCCCCTATTTCCCCCCAACTGACCCCAGTGTGTAGTGCTCCCCTCCCTGTGTCCATGTGTTCTCATTGTTCAACACCCGCCTGTGAGTGAGAACATGCGGTATTTGATCTTCTGCTCTTCAGTCAGTTTGCTGAGAATGATGGTTTCCAGGTTCATCCATGTCCCTACAAAGGACACGAACTCATCGTTTTTGATGGCTGCATAATATTCCATGGTGTATATGTGCCACATTTTCCCTGTCCAGTCTATCATCGATGGGCATTTGGGTTGGTTCCACGTCTTTGCTATTGTGAACAGTGCTGCAGTGAACATTCGTGTGCACGTGTCCTTATAGTAGAACGATCTGTAATCCTTTGGATATATACCCAGTAATGGGATTGCTGGGACAAATGGAATTTCTATTTCTAGGTCCTTGAGGAATTGCCACACTGCCTTCCACAATGGTTGAACTAGATTTATTTTATTAATAACAATTCAGATAGATGGTAGTGGTTTGGCTCAGAATGGTGTCTTAGAGGTGTCATGACATGGTCAGATCCTGATGTCTATGGAAGATAAAAATGACAAGATTATTGATAATTGGGTGAAGAGGATAGGAGAAAGAAGTCAGAATAACTCAAGTTTTTAGTTTGAGATTGGGAAGACTGTGGGAAGATGGGTTGGGATCCATAGGCGTCAGGAGTCTGCTATTGGACATGGTACAGGTGCATTTCAGTATTACACATTCAAGTGGAAATGTGAAGTAGGCAACTAGAAGATGAGTCTAGAGTTCATAGAAGTAGAATCCAGAGACAAAACTTTACCGTAAAAAGACCCTTCCCTGGAAAGATGCTGTTTAATATTATGAAACAGGATGGCGTCAGCTACAATTGTGTTTCTCCATTTTTGACTGCTATTCACACTTTTTTTTGGACAGAGCCTTGCTTTGCTGCCCAGACTGTAGTCCAGTGGTGCAATCTCGGCTCACTGCAACCTCCGCCTCCCGGGTTCAAGTGATTCTCCTGCCTCAAACTCCTGAGTAGCTGGCACCACGGGCATGCACCGCCACTCTGAGCTAATTTTTGTATTTTTAGTGAAGATGAGGTTTCACCATGTTAGCCATTCTTGTCCGGAACTCCTGACCACAGGTAATCCACCCACCTTGGCCTCCAAAAGTGCTGGCATTCAGGCATGAGCCACCATGCCCGGCTACTATTTGCATTTAAAATAACATTTTATATCACCGTATCACTAGGCAGCACACAAATTATACCCTGGAAAAATATGTATTATTTAACGTAACTTTATTTTACAGGTATGATACATTTTGTTTTTCTTGTCTCATCTTTTCTCTGTTCAAAAGCCAAAGTTATTACATGCCTTCTAATTAAAAAACACTAATCCTACAGGATGCAGGATGTACATATGTACCCCAGAGCCCAAAGTACAATTAAAAAAAAAATACTAAGCCAGAATGAGAATGAGAATAGAGAAGAGATTAGTCCCATGGACTGAGCCCTGCTTCACAGAATATGTGCAAAGATCTTCAGCAAGGTCTCACACATATTAAATGCTCAACAAATATTAGTTTGTATTTTTAAAGGGACCTCCCTTCTCCCCAAATATTCCTGATTTGTTTTTATCAGCTTCATAGTTAGAAGGCTCAGACTATAGCATACAGAAAAAAAAAAAACCCAGATATTGCCTTAGTTTTCTGTGCTGTGTACTAATCACTACAAACTTGGTTACTTAAAATCACATACATTTATTATGTCAGTTTCTGTGAGTCAGAGCTTTGGGTATAGTTTAGCTGGGTTCTCTTTTTGAGGATTCCACCAGATGTTGGCAAGGGCTGCAGACTCATCAGTGGCTTGACTGGGGAAAGATCCACTTCAAAGGTCCTCAGGTTGTTGGCAGTAATTTATCTCCTTATAGTTTTAGAGTAAAGTTCTCCACTGTCTTACTGGCTGTTGGCTGGGAATCACTCTTACCTCCTAGATGGTGCCTGCTATTCCTTGCCATATGACCCTCTCTGTAGGTAGTTCAGTGCATGCCCACCTACTTCTTCAAGGACACAGAAGATTCTCTTAATCTCCAGTGTGCCCAGCTGGAGTCTTACGTAACATAAATTATAATAGGGATGACAACCCACCACCTTTGTCATATAACATAACTCAAGGGAGTAAAGTCACTTTTTCCATACACTATTGGAAGTGAGTTATTTGTTATGCACATACTAAGAAGGAAATGATTACATAAGGATTAAGTGAGTTATTTGTTATGCCCATACTCAGAAGGAAAGGATTACTTACTGGGGGACATCTTAGGGCATGCCCTTCTGCTTGTCTTTTTGTTATCCAAGGTATTCTTCCTGGAACTTGTAGGAAGGAGTAAAAGTTTGGTCTTCATCTTGATTACAAAATAAGAAATTATAGACTAGGGGTAAGAAGGCATGAGCACTATTCTTAATACTATTTTATCATAGGAATGTGAAAAGGTAATTAATCTGTCATAACCTCTGTTTTCCCATCTTTAAAATGGCTGTACCAGTATCTTTCCAGTGTCTTGTTTCACAGGATTATCAAAAAATGACATAAAATAGTTTATGAAAAATTGAATTTTGTGCTATAAAGTGGTATAAGACTGTAATATGGCAATACCTTTTATTATGATGATTATGCTGTGTTTCTCTAACTTTTCACAGCTGTCTAGGAGCACAAAGCAATGTTACAAATGATTTGTGACCCATCACCTTTCTCTAAACCTTCTAAACAGCAAGCTCTCAAATATTTATTGAAGGAGTAATACATGTTTTCCTTCATTTGGTTTATATCTAGTTTTGTTCATCCAGGGAGCTGTAGATAGTTTTCCTTTTCTTTATAAAGTATGTTTGATTTTTAAAACAAACCACAAGTGTTGCACAGTTTGTATTAAAGGACTACTTTATTGCTTTTTTATTACCTGAAAAATGCAACAAAAGTTTAAAATTAATAACAGTCAGTAGCAGGGAATAGAGATAATAAAAGTTATGTTCTTTACCCCAGAAGCAACTTGCAATTCACTTTCCATTTCCTTACCAAAAAGAAAAAGAAGAAAAAAATCAGGAAATTTACTGATGTTTGTTTGTTTAATAAAGGCAGGAACAGAAAAGGAGAGAGAAAGAAAGAAAAAGAAAAACTTTTGAACACAAGGTGGCATCTATCAATTGAGAAGAGAGTCAGAAATTTGCTTGATTTGAATAGTCCCTCTATCAACAGAAGTTCCATAGCCACTGTTGGGAGAAAAAAGTAATAGTGAAGCATCAAAGGGGGAAACAAATTTACTATGGCATAGCAAATCCTAGCAGGGTAAGTATTTCATGGGATCAGTTAGTAAGTGGCAAGCTTAAGTGGCCACTCTCAGAAACCTTATGTAACATACAGAGCTGACTTCCCAGGAGAGAAGCGTATTTTTCTTTGGAGACCAATAGCTAGTTTTCAGTTATTAAAAAGTAGAAAAACATTTATCAAGCACATCTTTCAATGCTACGCTTTCAAAATAATAGATCCTTGCAAATAACTTTCATTATGCCTGTCACTGACCTGCCTGGCGCTAGAGTTGTATTCGCTTCTAGCACGTTAAACGATCCCCTGCAAATGATACTGAAAGAAGGCCCAGACTTGGCTTTCACCATTTGCTGGGCATTTCCAAATAAACATTCTTTTGGTTGGAGTTCACTCTAGATGTGTAGAAGGTGGACTTTGCACGTATGTATGAGAAGACAATATACAACAGGGGTGACTACCTCATTTACAGTCCAACGTGTTTTGACATTTCCCTTGTTTTGGTTAAAGCTACGTGAGCTTTAGAATTGGCTAAATACCTGTAGTGGGCTGAATAATGCCCCCCAAGCCGCCACCAATTCATATCAACCCAGCACCTCAAAATGTGACCTTATTTGAAAATTGGGACTTTTTATTTTTATTTTGGGACTACAGGTGCGTGCCACCATACCAGGCACATTTTTTTGTGTTTTAGTAAAGATGGGGTTTCGCCATATTGGCCAGTATGATCTTGATCTCCTGATCTCATGATCGGCCTGCCTTGGCCTCCTGAAGTGCTAGGATTATAGGTATGAACCACCGTGCCTGGCTGAGAATTGAGCCTTTTAAGATGTGCCTAGATCAGATGAGTGATGCTTGATTAGAGTGGGTCCTAAATCCAAAGACTGATATCTTTGTAAGATTAGAGGAGAACCACATGGAGACATCCCTATAGAAAAGAATGTCATGTGAAAAACAGAAACAGATGTTTAAATGAGGCAGCTACAAGTCAAGCAATGCCAAGGATTGCTGGAAGCCACTAGAAGCCAGGAAGAAGCAAGGAAGGACTTTTCCCTAGAGTCCTCAGAGGGACTATGGCCCTGCTGGCAGGTTGATTTCAGACTTCAAGCATCCAGAACTGTGAAAGAATACATTTCTCTCATTTTAAGCCACCAAGTTTGTGGTAGGTTGTTCCTGAAGCCTTAGGAATTTAACGTATCTGAACTACAGCAAATAATAATTAACGTTTATTGAACTATCAGTATGTGCTAGTCACTGTACTGAATGCTTTATTCAGATTACCTGATGGAAACTTTTGTTGCTGAAATAATTGTCATATATTTTTTGAAATGAAAACATTAAGACTTTAAGGAGTTTTATTACCCTAGGTCATACTGGTAGTAATTGGTGGAACCAGGATTCTTAAAATATCAGTTGGACTTAACAGCCACCAAGCAATAACCTCAGTCATTCCCCCCACTGCTGAACAATTCCCAGGAAAAATACATTTTCAGCTTTAAAGCTCTCTGAAAAGCAAAGCAAAACATTTTTTGTTGAGTTCAGATTCATCAATGGATCAAGGATTCCTAAACCAGATAACACTTCTTGTTCCTATGTGTAGACTTATCAGCCTTCTGTGAGCCTCTGAGTTTGCAGATTACAATAACTTCATTTTATTTCCATATATCCTAATTTTTCAGACTTTCATATCTAAAGATTTGTATACACTCAAAATTATTTTATCCAGGGACATAAGTTGCAAGGATGGTTTAAAATACACACATTTGCACAGATTTGAAGTCATAGTGAAGCAATATGCAAAATTGTAAGCTTTTTAAATGATTCTTCTTATAATGCCTTTGACGGAACGCAAATCTGCAACTTGGAATTTCTGCTGTTTATAAAAGAATATTGGTAGGTTTAATTTTCAAGGAGAAATATTCACAACATTGAATAGAAAACTTAAAAATAGCTTTTATAGTTATAATCGCATATATTAAAGGTGAATGCATTTTCAAATGTCCAGGTTACCCACAATACAAATGTGTATGTGGTGGGAACCATACATGAGAAGTTCTGTAATCCAATTATAGAAAATTTTTAAGGATTACCAATTTCCATATTATGCCAAATGCATTAAAAATTCCATTTTATATTTGCATATCTGTTTCAGATTATTTAACCTATGGGACTTAAAATTTCTGAATGGGAGCCGGGCACAGTGGCTTTTGCCTATAATCCCAGGCTTTGGGAGGCCGAGGCAGGCAGATCATGAGTTCAGGAAATCAAGACCATCCTGGCTAACACTGTGCAACCCCATTTATATTAAAAATACAGAAAATTAGCCAGGTGTGGTGGCGTGTGCCTGTAGTCCCAGCTTCTCAGGAGACTGAGGAAGGAGAATTGCTTGAACCTGGGAGGCAGAGGTTGCAGTGAGCAGAGATCATGCCACTGCACTCCAGCCATGGCGTCAGAGCAAGACTCCATCTCAAAACAAAACAAAACATTCTGAATAGGTCAGTGAGGCAGAATTTCCTCTTTTTGCCCTCTATCTCTGACTTGTGTTTAGTGCTAGAAAAATGCATTAATTCAAAATATAGTAAAACATCTGTTTATTGAGTGCCTACTATTGACCAGGCACTATTCTAGATATTGAAAATATAACATTGGAAGGGGGAAGAAAAATACATATATGCTTATATATTATTATATAGCAATATATATTATTATATATCAATTTATCAATTATGCAAGAAATACTAGGATATAAGGGAAAGAGTGAAACAAATTGTAGTAGGAAATATCTTGTAGATAATATCAATGATTTTCATGTCTTATGTTTTGATGTCTAACACATTCCTGCCTCACCCCCAAAAAATAGAAAGAAAGCTACAAATTTGAGCTACATATGTAATTTTAAAATTTTCTGGTAGCCACACTAAAAGGAAAGAATATGGTAAAATAGGTAAATGGCCAGATTATATTTATTTTCAAAGTATTATCATTTCAACAAACCATCATTGTGAAAATGAGACTTTTATACTTTTTTCATACTAAGCATTGAAATTCCAGTGGTATTTTTTTCAGACTAACCACACTTCAGGTTGCTCGGTAGACATTTCAGGTAGCTAGTGGTCACTGTACTGGACAGTGTTTCTCTAATGCCTTGATTGTTTGCCTTGTCTTTTCCATTTGAAATGAGAGTATTAAGTAATTCCTTTTTTCTCACACTCTGCAAATAATAAAATGGGGAAACAGGCAGATTGTTTTCTCAATGATTCCCATATAAAAACAACATATACTTATTTATTAAAAGGTCTTTTTTTAATAGAAGGAATTGTTTAAAGCTTACTTATGGGACATCAAATTTGGGTACCAACAGAAGATAATAAAATCTCTGATATATTGTCTTTGAAAATAATTGAGGAAATAATATTTTCTAGCTTTAGAATTTTAAAGAAAAAGCTAACATATAAATTTGAGAAAGCCTTCAAAGAGGCCATGATACCTCCCTTGAGAAATCTCTTGGACATCACCAGGGTTATTCTTTCTCTTGGAGCGGCTCTGCAGAATAATTTTACTGTATAATCTGTGACTGTTTTCATTCCAGTATCATTCACATCAAGTCTTAGAGACAAATTCTCTTTTTCTAGGGAAAAATTTAGTACTATTTTGTGCATCATTTAAGTTGTGTTATTACTAGACAGATTTTTAAAGGAAATAGGTTTTTGAAACCCTTAGTTTCATTTTATTCTTGAGTTCTGATGAGTTTTATACATTTGTTAATTAAATATGACAATGAAACATAGCAATAAAATCTGAAGAATGGAAAGAAAAATGGAGTTACTTTATAATTTTGTTTCTAATATTTTGTAAAATCATTTAAATATAAGATGGACGATGTTCAATTTCAAGTTTTTATTTTGGAAATACACAAATGGCATAAAATATTAGGACTTTGGATCTGAGTCCCACTAGAATTATGAATTTCCTCATTATGAAATGGGAAATACTACCTACTCTGCAGAACTATTGAGAGGATGAAGTGAAGTAAATATGTGATAAATAGTATCATGTAGATATTACAGCAGTCTCTTAGTAAAGGTTAGTTATCCTTTCTCCTTTACCACAATTACTGCTTCTTTTTGTTCTAAAAAATTCAAGTTCCTTCTTCAATCTGAAAAATAGCATGAGAAACATTTTTTATTTTGCTTAAGGATACCAAAAAAAGAAAAAGATAAATTCTGTTTGGAAAATAATTAATCAAGAGCAATGTTCTTCACCTATAATTTATGTAGAGATAAAAATGTGTAAGTGAAATTTGCAAAATAACGTGGATTTCTGTTCTTGTATTATGGCTGAGTTTATAAAGTGATCAAATAATTCAAAAGACATGTTTTGTAAAGAAAAATATTTCTCTTTGGTAACAGAGTAATGAAAAGATAAGCTCACTGAGGAATAAATTCAATAAAATCATACTAATTATTATGGTGTTAAAATAGCTGATGTCTATTTTTATCAAGAAAAGTACAAACGAAATTGTTGTTTACATTTATTTTCAGACACATCTCTAATATACCAGTGGTTAGGATAGCATTTTATGCTAGTTAAGATAAAATATTATCTGTCATTTAAATTGCTTAAACCCCCTTCACTAGGACCTTAAATGCCCCAGTAGGACATCTTAGCATAACTAGATGTTTTCCATCTTTTAATTACTATGACTAATTTTTTACAGCTGAGTTACAAAACCTTGAAAATAATGAATATGGTGACACATTCTTAATTATAATGGTGCAAACAGCATCACTCTAATACAGTGTGAGGCTTACATTGAAAAGGAATTTCCCTGGAATTGAAGCTCCTCTGATTGCTTTCCACATCACGTTTTAAACAAACACTGTGGTGCTTTAGCCATGACTTGGTTGCCTAGGATACACAGTTAATGTAGCCCTAAGATGCTGCTACCAGTTAGGCTTTGAGGCTGTGTCTGTAAGTGCTACACATAGCTGCTTTTAATACATTAGAAACATTTATATGACAGAGACACTTTACGGGGTGGGTTTGGGTGGGTAGTTGCAGTTTCATTAATGAAACAACCAGCTGTATATTTCAGTAGTTACAGTGAAAATAGTTATTTTTATTTTAGTTAAGGTTAGTCTTTCTGTGAAAGAGACAAATAGTGACTGTTTTTTAAACAAATGCAAAATTGATTCAGTGACCTAATTCAAACACAGATTCTCAAAGAATTTAATTTTTGTTGTTGAAGAACTGGAAAGGTAACTAGCTAAATCACAGCAAGTCATTTCTACAAGCTTCTTCATTTGATAGTGCCTTTTATTGGTAGATTTCTATTTAGTCTGTGTGGTAAAACATCAGTTTGTTTTTATTAAGATATTTGAAAGTTTCATGTATTGTAAAATTATTACTATAATAAAAATAAACATTAGCAAGATAATGTTTCTAACAGTAGTTAATGAGAGTATTGATGATGAACCGCAGAAATATATACAAATTTGAACATTGTATGTACAGGTTATTATATCTTTTATATTAAAACTTATCTTTCAATTTTTATAACAGTACATTTTTAATGTTTTTGGTTTAGATATGAGATGGAAATAAAAGCTGGTTTTACATTTTAGCAAAACAACCTAAATCTGATGTTAAAAATCAGTAGTCTTCTTGCTTTATTCCTATGAAAACTTGAATTGTCTTCTTGGCTGGTTGAAGTTGTTGAATGAGTGGGAAGCTCCAATTTGAACCAGCAGGTGCTGCCTGAGTTATAAATGCATTTAGAGTAGAGATTTTTGAAAATCTTGCAAAATTTTCAGGAATGATTGTTCTTATTTTCTATTTTATAGGGGTAATTACGTTTTAGAAGGAAAATATCATTTAGAGCTTCTGAGTTATCACTGGAATTGACAAGCTTAATGCCTTTTCATTCCCTCTCTCTTTCCCTTTCCCCTTTCTCTATCCAGGGTTTCCTTTTCTGCAGTAGCTTTCAGCACTGTACCGTCAAGGAGGAAGGATACAATCTTTTCTCCACAGCAGAGGGCCTGGGTGGTGAAAGTGGAATATATTGTTCCCACAGTCAGGTGTCCAGGAGACCTTCAGACATATTGCCTGCAAGTGCACCCCTTTGTCTCCTGGGTCAGATTCAAGGAGGTTTCTAACTTCACCTTGAAATCTTGGTGCATGTTTATGTCTCCACTTTTCAAGTTAACTCTTCTGTACATAAACCTTTTTGGCTGTGTATTAGAATGCAGATCTCTTAATAGTGACTGATTTCTTCAGTCTTCAAAAATGCATATGGTTCCAAATTGATGGATAGTGAATTTTCAATTTAGATGTACTAAATCTAGTGAATGAGTCTAGAACCTAAATGACAAAAGATATAATTTTACTGGCCGTCTAGTGTTACTTTTTTATATGAGCACATCAAGTATACTTTACTGTTACATTTTAATTATTAAATACTAAAGCAATAAGGTTGGGCTGGTCTTGAACTCCTGGCCTCAAAAGTCCTAGATGTCAACTATTCCTGGAGAAATAATCAGAAAGTATCTTATGATTACATTTTTTTCATTTTAGGAAATTCCTTTATTAGTTTCGTTAATAATATTTGGTTTTGTAATATTGCTAGCTTTAGAATGATCATTTCAAGGTCTTGGAGCCTAATTTATTTGGACAATCACATTTCTGACATTTTAGTTTACGATAATAACCATTGTATATTCCTAAAATAACATGTGTGCTGTGTTTTCAGTCTAATGTGAATAATATCAGATAAATTAAGGTCTGAGGATAGCTAATTTTTTTTTTTTTTTTTTTTTTTTTTTAAGGAACAGCGTCTCACCCTGTGGCCCAGGCTGAAGTGCTGTGGCTCAATCATAGCTCATTGTAGCCTCAAATACCTGAGTTCATGTCATCCCCCTGCCTTAGTCTCTCAAGTGGCTGGGACTACAGGAGTGTGCCACCACACCCACCTAATTTTTATTTATTTTTATTTTTTATTTTTTTTTTGTAGAGATAAAGTCTCACTATGTTGTCTAGGCTGGTCTTGAACTCCTGGCCTCAAGCAATTCTCCTGCCTCAGCCTTCCAACGTGCTAGGATTTGGGCATGAACCACTGCACCTGGCCTTATTAATTTACTTGTAACAAGCAATTGGACTAAATCACATTTTCCCCCTTAAAAAACTTTTTTCCTCAGTAGCAATTTACCCTGACAAAGTTAATATCTTCAGGAAATTATTGTAATTTTTTTTTTTTTCTGAACTATGGTTCAAAGTGATCAGGCCAATTGGTATTAGCAATGGCGGGATAAAGGGAATGAAATAATGGACCTTTCCTTAGATTATGTACTCTTCTCCATCTTTATGACTAATGTGGCATACCATCCTCCTCTACTAAGATTTTTCTTTTTCCTTTAAGAATTAACACAGTATTTGACAGTTTTAAATCCAGCTATGTGAGTAAGGGTCCGCTAGGGCGCTGATGAAGGGAATGAAGTTCAGTTGCCCTTATGAGCTCTATTAATTTGCATGTCCATAGTAACATTCCAGTTTCCAGGTTCCTGTGACTATGTATGGGCGTAAGTTACAAAAAGTAAAGATGATTCATTAAATTCCAACTACTATTGAAAAAAGTAACAACCAAAATTCAGAGCCCTAGCAATATTTGGTCCAAAAAGTGAGTCATTTGTTGTTGTAATACATGGGAGTTTATTTTCATTCCCTTTCTCCTTTGCGCATAGAACTAGTGAAACACATGTCTTTTCTCCCAGTACCTCTTTGGCCATTTGAATTTATAGGGAAGAGAAGAGCAGTGTAAGATACTAATGCAGCAATTCCTTCTCACATTTCGGAGTGCTGCAAATCAAACTCAAAGGATCAGGAAAAAGACCCATCTTCCAAGTTTATAAGACTAAAATTTCTTGCTAGTTCATGAAATACATGTAACTCCTCATTCTTCTGCAGCATAGGAAGCTGTTGTGAGCTGGCTGATTTCTTGCACACCAGGCCAACTCTTCTGTCTCAAATCTGCATAGAGATAAGTTTGGAGAGGAGCAGAGTCCCTTTGGGGATGAAATTTGCTTTTGCTATTTTTGTTTTTCCTTTTTCACAGGAGGCTGTATAATAATTTTCTGCCTAGGGTCTTGAAATAACATTAAAGATTGACAATTTGGTTAGGCTTGTCACTCTCAGGGCCAAAGTTGACTCATCTTGCACAAGGGACTGGTGACAATCACATGATTTTTTAAAAGTACCTTTTGCATATAAATATTATTTTTCCAATTACAGGTGGCATTTTGAAATGCTTTTTTGTGTTGTGAGTCATTCAAACATGTTATAAAAATATATATTTTATCTTTGTATCTTTATGCTTTCCTTTAGGGTGATTTTGGTTTTTGGAGTAGCTCTTAGAAACCTCTTTCTCAGGCAGACACCAAGCAGATGGAAGCACAGAAAAGTTGGAAGACTTCATGTTTGGGAGGTAGGCACAGACTGAAGGAAGTGGATGCCCTAGGTTAGAGACAAGATAACAGGATTATGAGAATAGAGTAAAAATGAATTCAGCTTGATTTGTTTTCAGGATTTCTGCTGGCTACTTACTACAGTGTATAGAAGTGAGAATGCTTTCTACCTACCTTTCTTTCTTTTTCCTTCCTTCCTTTCTCTACTTCTAACTCACAGAAGTGTAATTGGTGATTGATTTCTGTGCTTAAGAAAAGAGGAAATTTTTCTCATCCCCCACTCTCCTTCCACCAGTCCTACAAATGTGATTGCTAAGTTTAGGAAAAACATATGCACATTTTGTATGTAATGTTCTCGGAAGTATGAAGTCCAGGGGAATATGATTTACAGATAGGTATGCAGAACCGATATTAAAAAAAAATGGAGGGGAAATATAAACATAGAAGAGGACCAGAACATAGTTGTAAAATGAGATTCAGCCTTCTAACTTGTTTTTTTATTTCTGAACAAAAATTGTTCCTTTGTTACTTCCGATGCAGTCCTCTGTCTTTTTAGAAGGGAGGTTTGGAGAGGCTTGCAATGTGAAAAGAGCTGTTGCAGATAAAAATAATAATAATTTGTCTTGGAACTTCAAGTACCTATAAAATATTAAAGGTGCTAGTAAACCATTAAAGCATAAAACCACCTTAAAATCTCAACCTAATTTATCTACAATATGATTATGACTTCAAAGTAGAAATACATATATTTCTATTTTTCATATACCTAGCCCCTAATATTGGTCAAAATTGATCATTATTGATAAATTAAAGCTATCTAAATTTGCATAATGCTTCTGTTTAACTATGAGCAATATTGGTGCAGATAGTTTCAAAATGTATCTGAGATTTTAATGGTGGCAGTGAATCAGAGAGGATCTATTTATTGTATCATTTAGCTTACTCTAAAATGGCTGTTAATTTTTACAAAGAGTGTTTCTGATTATAGTCATATTACTAAACAGAACCCATTTTAATTAGTAGTAGATCACATGATAAATGCAAAAGCAAAAATCCCACTGGTACTTTATTTGGAATTAAGGTCTTACTTACCTAGGGAAATAGAGTGAACATGTGTCAGTTGAGTTTCCACACTAGAGAGCAAAAGACAACTTCCTATATAATTGCTAACATAAAACATCACCATCAAAAAAAAAAAAAAAAACTTTATTGAAATTTAATTTTCTTACCAGGTAGTTCACCTATTTCAGGTGTATGATTCAATGGTTTTTGCTATGTTCACAGATTGTTCAACCATCATCATAATACATTTTGGAATCATCACCACAATTTTCATTGCCCACAAATGAAACCCCATACCTATTAGCGGTCACTACCCATTTTTTCTCCACCCCTAGGCTCTAGACAACCACGAATCTGTGCCTCTATAGATTGCCTCTTCAAGGCTTTTCATATAAACAGAATCATACGATACACAACCTTTTGGCTTATTGTGTTAGTGTAATGTTTTTAAGATTAACTCACATCATAGCATGTATCAGTACACAATTCCTTTTTATAGCACAATAAAATATTACATTGTATGGATGCACTACGTTTCACTTATCAGTGTCAGTTGATGGACTTCAATTTTTTTCTACTTTTTGGTTAATATAATTCATGCTCCTACGAACATTTATGTACAAGAATTTGCGTGGACATAAGTTTTTATTTCTCTTATGTATATACCTAGAAGCGAAAGTGCTGAGTCATTTGATAACCCAATATTTAATACTTTGAGGTACCAACAGACTATTTTTTAAAGTGGATACACCATTTTACATTCTCACCAGCAGTGAATGAAGATTCCAACTTCTCTGCGTCCTCACCAACACTTCCTTATCTGTCTTTTTTATTATGGGCATCTTAATGAATGTGAAATCATATCTCATTGGTTTTGATTTGTATTTCTCTTATGGCTACCGATGTTGAGAATCTTTTATGAGCCTGTTGGCCATTTATATGTCTTCCTTGGAGCAAAATCTATTTGGAATCTTTTCCCATTCTAAATTATTTTTAAAATTTTTATTATTGAATTGTAAGAGAAATTTATGTATTCAGATACCAGTCTTTTACAAGATACATGATTCAGAAATATTTTCTTTCATTCTGTGGGTAGTCTTTTCATTTTCTTCATTATATTCTTTGTAATATAACATTAAAAATTTTTATTAAGTCCAGTTTATCATTTTTTTCTCATTATTTGGGCTTTTGGTGTCATGTTTATAGAAGCTTTGTCTAGACCAACGTTATGAAATTTTTACTATGTTTTCTTCTAAGAATTTTATATGTTTTGTCCTCTCATTTAGGTTTAAAATCTATTTTGAGTTAATTTTGTGTGTGGTACGAGGAGGGAGTCCAAATTCATTCTTTTACATGTTGAGATCCAGTTGACTCAGGACCATTTGTTAAAAAACTATTCTTTCCTGAATGAATTTTCTTGGAACCCTTGTCAAAAATCATTTACTGTAAATGTGAGAAGGTATTTCTAGTCTCTTCATTCTCTTCCATTGGTTTACACGTCTACCCTCTTCCAATACCACACAATCATGATTACTAGAACTCTGTGGTAAGTTTTGAAATTGGGAATTGTGATTCCTCCAACTCTGTTTATTTAGGTGATTGTTTTGGTAATTTTGGGTCCCCTATGAATTTTAGGATCAGATTGTCAATTTATGCAAAGAGATATCTGGAATTTTGATTAAAATGTGTTGGATCTGTAGATCAGCTTGGAGAGTACTTCCATCCTAACAATATTAAATATTCTGACTATGAATATCCAATGTCATTCCTTTTATTTACGTTTCCTTTAATGCGTTTCAACAATGTTTTGTGTTCTCAAACTGTATGTTTTGCACTTCTTTTGTTAAGTTAATTTCTTTTTTTTTTTTTTTTTTTTTGAGACAGAGTCTTGCTCTGTCACCAGGCACCAGGCTTGAGTGCAGGGGCGCAATTTTGGCTCACTGCAACCTTTGCCTCCTGGGTTCAAGCAATTCTCCTGCCTCAGCCTCCAAAGTAGCTGGGACTACAGGCGCGCGCCACCATGTCCAGCTAATTTTTGTATTTTTTTTGTAGAGACTGGGTTTTACCATGTTGGCCAGGTTGGTCTCGATCTCTTGACCTCGTGATCCACCTGCCTCGGCCTCCCAAAGTGTTGGGATTACAGGCGTGAGCCACCATGCCTGGCCTTGTTAAGTTTATTTCTAAATATTTTATTATTAAATTTGTTATGCTATTTTAAATGGAGTTGTTTTCTTAAATTTGTTTTCTGATCATTCATTGTTAGCATATAGAAATACAAGTTATTTTTTTATTTTGATTTTCCACCATGCAAAATTGCTAAACTCACATATTAGTTCTTTGCATACATTGAAGTAATCATGTTGTTTTTGTCGTTTATTCTGTCGACGTGATAGCTTACATTAATTGCATGTAAAACCAGCCTTGCTTTGTTGAGATAAATTGCACTTGGACATAATGGATAATCCTTTTCATGTTACTTGATAAAGCTTGCTAATATTTTGTTTCAGAGCATCCACACATTTATAATGCAAAACATTTATAAAAACCATGCTGACAGATCATAAAAAACAGACTATGCATTTATCCTTGTCTTATTTTCATTCAACATGTTTGGCATCTGCAGCAAAAACAAGGAAATGGAAATGTAAAGGCCAGGCACTGTGGCTCACGCCTGTAATCCCAGAAGTATGGGAGGCTGAACTGGGTAGATTACTTGAGTCTAGAAGTTCAAGACCAATCTGGGCAAAATGGCAAAATGCCATCTCTACAAAAACATACAAAAATTATCAAGGCATGGCGGCTTGTGCCTGTAGTCCCAGCTACTAGGAAGGCTGAGGTGGGAGGATCTATTGACCTCAGAAAGTGCAGGATGCAGTAAGCCATGACTGCACTGCTACATTCCAGCCTGGGTGACAGAGAGAGAGACCCTGTCTCAAAACATGATGTTAAATATTTGGTATTTTTAGTGCCTTTAGTGCGTTAGTGGCATGGCTAAAGACAAACATAAAATACCAAAATCATCCCAATCCTAAGCAGCAGGTTGTAAACAGAATAAAATATTTTTAAATCTGAATCTACATGTTCTAGAAAGATGAAGTCCCAGCCTCTATTGTTAAATAAGAAATAATATATAGGTATAGATACAGACATAGGTATAAATCACTATCTATCTGTCTATCTATCTCCACAAAACTACAGCATATATGTTGAGGAATGCCATTTTCTAGGTCTTGCATGGAAATCAAATATGAGCACAACAAAATTCTGCCTTGAAAGAATTCACATTCTACTAGAAGAGGCAAAAACATCTGATATTAGAACATGGAAAACTATAATTTGAGGTAGCTTAAGATAACTGGCATAAAAGATGTATAATGAAACCCCCTTGCAGGTTAAAAGGAGAAGATTTTGTCCATGGAGAATAAAAAAGACTATTCATGGAGGAGACTGTTCAGAAAGTATGATGTAAACCTTGAACTGTGTAGGATTTCATCAGGCTGTGTTGGAACAGAGGGGCACTGGTGAGAATATTCAAGATAGCACAAACAAAAGCTCCTGAAGCAGGAACTCATGAGTCATACTCATAGAGCATCAAACAGTTCAGTTGGGCTAGAGAATGAGATGTGTGAAGGAAAGTGCTCGAATATTCTACTAGAAGGGCCATTAAAGTAGACCACATTGTGGGGGGCAGAAAAGCCAGCACAAGGGGTTTAGCATTTGCTTGGTAGGCATTGCGGAACCGCCACAATATTTTGATTGAGGACAGGCTGTAATGTAGTTTGTAAAATCTGTAGTTTGTAAATGTTTTAACCCAAACAAAAGGCTATCAACAAAAGGTCCAGGCTGTGACAACTAACCTAGTAGATCCTCTTCTGGAAAACAAAAGGAAACATTGCTTATCTTGTCAACGAAAGGGGTTTGCTTATATTAATTCAGGATTTAATAGCAAGCTAAGCCATAGGGAGCTACTGTCATGATGAAAAACGCCACTGGAGCCCTCCCGGAAAAGGTACTTCTGATGTAAAAGACCTCAGGGAAAGGTTTCTGGAGAATCCATAATTAAATGTCACATCATGGCAAGGGCAGGGGAAAAAAAATGACTTTACTTGGAAAATGGCAAAATATAAATGGTCAAAATATTTTTGTACCTTATTTTAAAAAAGGCTGACTCCCTTCCTAGTACCCTAGACTTTCAATTAACCAACCTCAGTAAATAGACTGTTAACAAAACAAAGGTAAACCCACTTCAGCTTTGCTTGGCAGGATAATGCCCATGGAAATTCCTAATTTCGGGGTAGAATTCTTTCATTCTGAATTGATGGACAAGAAAAAGCTTAACAGATTGCTGCACTACAATTCATTTCCTAACAGACAGTTTAAAATATATTGGGGATGAAATCATTGTAACTGCTTCCCCAGTTTCCCTAATTTAGTTTATTTATTTAAAAAAGAAAGAGTGTGGGGGAGAGGGAACAAACCCTAGCTTAAATTTTAGTTGTGTAGCCTCAGAAGAAACTATTAAGATTCAAAAACGGTTAATCCTTCGAACTCATTGCAATAAGCACATAAAACATAAAAGACACTAAATTGGCGCACAGTACTTACCCCTGGAGTCTGCCATAGGAGCCAAACAATGGAAATCAGTGGTATACACCAAACTAGACAGTTAGTTAGAAGGAACTCAGTGATTTTGTGCTATGTTAAGCCTAATCATATGTTAGGGATAATGGAAAAATGATTACTTCTCTGTTCTTTAAACTGAGCTCCTACATTCGTCACCTGTTCAAGTGAGTTTAACAGTAAAAGAATGGACCATATTTTGCACGTGGCACATTGCACAGAACAAATAAGGCTCTGTTCATAAAATCAGGACCTGCCAATATAAAACCCATATCCTGGCCAAAGTTCTCCCTCGTACCCTCCCATACCCCTATTCCAAAGAAGTACTGATTAGAAAGAGAAGAAAATAATTATAGACACACAGAAAAATTTTAAGAATAGGAATAAAAAAAATCACAGCAAAGTTTAGAAAGTTGAGAATATGGAAAACAATGGTTATGGTGACAGGCAATGACATTTAAAAGGAAAATGTGCTTGTTTTTGCTCACACCATAGTTCATAGTCAAGGAAGCAATCATATGTTTAATCCTTGGAGAGTGAAAGATTTTGGAATTGAAAAATAAAAGGAAAAGATCAACTGTTCTCAAAAACTAGAAAATTTGTGCATAATATAGGGAAGGTAAGGGCTAAGTATTAGCACTGACAAAGAAGGACCAAATGAAAGTGGATGCGATGTGAAATCAAGAAGTCAGACTATCTTCTGTGACAATTTCAAAGCCTGCAGAAAAAATTGCTTTGACCTTATAAAACACAGGAAGTATTGTTAGCATGCAAAAGTAAGCGTTTATGAAAACTCTTAGCATATATAGGTACACAATTAGTTATCAGAATGACTAAATACACAGAAGTTTGATTTAGTCAATATTTATGAACTAATAAAACCTAATAAAGATAGTTGTCAGTACATAAGTATTACATCTTAAATATGGTTAGAATCAGTGCAGTAATAATCCATTAACTTGCTGCTTGGATCCCATTAAGTGATATCAATTTTCTTCTGTTGCCTAGCATAGTGTCTGGCACAGAGCAGACAATCAAAACCCATTTCTTGAGTTCATATGTAATTTCTAGCCCAGGGCCATCATAGAGAAAGTGATATTATTGACTTCTGCCCAGGAAATATTTCTTATATACCTACTATGTGCTAGGTTAAAGGAACAATTGATGTTCCAGGGAACTGATAGTCTTTGAAATGGTATACATGGGCTCCTTAGCATCTTCATACTAACTTGTGGTCTTCTATATCAGCTTTCTGAGTTTGTTTTTGTTTTGTTTGTGACATGGAGTCTCACTATGTCGCTCAGGCTGGAGTGCAGAGGCGTGATCTTGGATCACTGCAACCTCCACCTCCCAGGTTCAAGCAATTCTCCTGCCTCAGCCTTCCAAGTAGATAGGATTACAGGCACGCACCACCACAACCGGCTAATTTTTGTACTTTTAGTAGAGACGGAGTTTCACCATGTTGGCCAGGCTGGTCTTGAACTCCTGACCTCAGGTGATCCACCTTCCTCGGCCTCCCAGAGTGCTGGGATTATAGGGGTGAGCCACTGTGCCCGGCCATTCTATATCAGCTTTCTGACTCATGGAAACATAATCATGATCTAGCTAAGAAAGTCCAAGCTAAAAAGACTGAGAAAACAAAGAAAACTTCTATCCCTGAGGAAGCTGAGAATGTGTTTATGTGCAGTGTTCCTCTAATTTATGCTCCCTTGTTGGAAACTAACCTTCCCATTCCCCATAGGCCCTCTGGTGAACAAGCAAAGCCAGTCTCACTTTAATTTTTACATCAACCAAGTTGCGGAAATGTCAAGTCATCCTGTGATGTTCTCCATCTTTTTCTGAAATAAGATTTGTTTTTTCCTTCCCTCTGCTTTTCCAGGAATTCATTCTTCTCCTTCTCTCCAAGGATAACTATATTACACTGTCTTAGGAATATATAGCATATTTATTTTCTCTTTACAAGGCTGCAGGCAGTTTTATTTTGAAGTCAAAACTCATGCAATTATCAACAAGGACACTGGGGAGGAAGTGGGAGGGATGTGATTAGAAGAACTGAGATTCTCTTTAAATATTATGGCTGATGTCACTGTACTAGGTAATAAATATGTAAATTTTCTGTTTGCCCCAATCGATTAAATGTAATTAACGCCTTTTCTAAAATACTTTGTTTTCCTTAATGAAAGAAGGTGAAATATTTTTCAAGCTTCTACTACATGCTATACATTTTATATGCAATGTCTCAACTTTTATTATGATCTTTTTAGGTAGCTAGTATATTCCCATGTCATAGATGAAGAAGCTGAGTGTCAGAAAGATTAAGAGATTTCTTTAATTTCTTTATTATACGTACATATATTATGGCTATATCCTAAGCCTTTATATTTTTCTTCATAACATGGTATTGGTCATTTAAGAAAACAAATATTTCATTTTTATATGCCATTTTGATGCAACAAATTTCCCCTTGGAGTTCAGTCTGCATTTCCTTTTTACTTTTGATTTGTGCTAGACTTTTTTGCAAGAGAGCAAAAGTTGTACTTTTTTTCCCATGGAAGTGACCCTGGTTTTTCCATATGAGCTGAAGTTTCAGGAACTTGTTGCCATTGTTTATCCCTAACTTAAGAAAAGCAGAAAATACATTTCTCTCATGCTATTTTGTACAACTTATTCCTCCAGATTTGTGGGGGTTGCTTGTATTATGTCTATGAAAGTATCTGCATGCACTTGTACTTGAATACATATACCCCTAATCTTCAGTATAGAGGTTGCCTGGCTAGAGCTATGTTTTAATAACAGCTATGCTGCTACAGAAGGTCGGCGTAGGGGATTCTTTGCTCACTATGCTGAGGCTACCAAAACTTGCATGGAACAGCTATTGAGACTTTTCTCTTGGTGGAAGTTTTCTACTGTTGACCCGTAAAGACACATCATAAACTCACGCTTCCACAATAGATGGCAACAGTTGAGTTCTACGTTCTAAATTTGATTTATTTTTATCATTAATATTTGATAATGACTTTAATATTTAAAATCATGCAGACATCTAACAGGTGGTAACATGAACAGAATTCTGAGTAGCTTGTCATAGAGTGTAGTCTAAATTATGTTTTCTGTGAGAATGATTTCGTAGTGACTAAGCACCATCAGCTCAAGGGACAAATACACCATTTACTCTATTATATTATATTTTCTTCTTTGAACAGCTGCTACTTATTATTCATGTTACTTTAGTGTCACTGTCAGTGCTTTCTACTATCAAATATATCACAGCATTTGCTCACGTCTTTGCCTCTTTCACATAGAATTTGAGAAGAAAAGAAAAACAGGACTTTTTCTTTTTAGAATTTCCCCTTTTTTGTAGCCTTTGAAAATGGTATTGCTAACATTCTGTTTTCTATGTCTAAGTGGAAAATGTTTCATCCTTGCTGAGGTTATTGAGATGAAATAACAGTAGCAGCAAGCTACTTCCCTTTCATTGGACAGTTTGATGGGGAGGAAGTGGGAATTGTTCAACTGACTCTGACAATCTGGGTGGGGTTCTCTATCTCTCCCTCAGGGTTAACTCCAGTACATATGATTCCTTTAACTGCCTACAGAGTTCAATGTTCAGAGATAGGCCTTTGGAGTTCATTTTTCTAAGTGTAATGTTTTATACAGTAAACACGTCAGATGAGGCAGTTGTCAGTGCTCAAACTTCTGAACACAACTTTTTAAATTTAAAATAACTTAATAAATTCAGGCAAATAACTCGTTATAAATTCAAAATAACTAGTTAGAAATTTAGACAAATTTATGTTACATAAAGAGATAGCATGACCTAGTAAAGGAAGGTAAAAATTGCATGGATTGCGGTCAAACTGATCAACCTTTATATCTGTGAAACCTGAAACCATTAATTTCATTCTCTGAAATTCAATAAAGTGGGAATAAGAAAAGTCAACTAGAAGGGTTGTCAGGAGAAATATATAACACATCAGGACAATGGGTGCTACCCAATAGATGTACAAAAGGTGTTTTTCTTCTCTTCCTTTTCTTCTTCCTTTACACAACATTTATTGAGTGCCCCGACACTATGGTTAATTTAAGGAGAGAATGATAAGCAAAAGCAGATGCACTCCCCGCTCACTGGGAACATATTTCCTAGTGACAAAAACTATGATAAAGAAACAATCATGAAAATAGTGGCTCACTCTCACTGGAGCAGGTGCTACAGGAAAGAGGGACGGGGAGCAGGATATTTCAGAAGGATCTGAGCCTGTCACAAAGGTCTGAAAAGACTTCTGTGAAAAGGTGACAACTTAGCTGAGATCTGAGAGATAAGTAGGAGTTAAGCAGGCAAGGCTGGGAGTGAGGAGCTGTCATCATCAACTTCATGATTATCTCCACTGCTACCACCAATAGAAAGCATGATTGTGTGAACACTAAGCTTCTTTGAATGGTTCAAAGAAGTAAAACCTGCCAAAAAATGTGTACATCATTAAATTTTGCTACGTATCACATCCTTGGCTTGCTTTCTATCTTTCCCTATGACCTCACCTTTGGTCTCTTGTGGAGGCCACTGATTGGCAGTGGTACTGAAGAGGCTGTTATTTATGTTTTTGACATCTTCCTTGCTCTGCTGTCTGCTGGGATGGATCTGATATATCTCTCTCTACTACTGTGCATACCAACAGCAGAGTCACGCCGATCACTGTTTGTCCACACTGCCAACTTCAGTTGTTCTCGACGTTGTTAATAGCCCACCTATCTTTCCCTGCACTTCATTGAAACCAGGAGGTACAGCTGGATCAGCGATGCACATTCCTAATGCTCATCCCTAAACAGAGCTGATGAGCCCTGTGTATGAAGCAGACTGTGGCAAACAAGCACAGTGGCGGTTGTTTTAATCAACTATTGTGAAGTGGCTGCAGAACTTAGTGACTTGATGTCAGCTCTTGCCATCTTTTCTGGGCTCAGAGATGCCTTCCTTGTGACTAATGTCCTCATTACAGATTGGATGAAGAAAACAGAAACCGAGAGCAGACGATAGCTTTCCCCATGCACTGAAGAATTTTCTTTTCCTTTTTTATCTCCATAAACGCACCCCCAAAATGTTACCAGACATCCTTTTTTAAAGTAATAGATCCTTGGAAATCCTAAAAAGTTTATGCTTAATTGGATCAGCATTAACGAATTTACTAATTTAATTAAACAAATTAATTAGCTTATGTTTTTTACATAAGTACATCTAAAGCTTTTTTACGAGAAAAAGTTGGTTATTTATTTATTTTAAACAGACAAAAGTTCAAGCAAACTTAGAAGTACCTGTTTAGCATCAGTAATGAGAATAGGGAGGAGGATACTATATATTATTAGAGGACTGAAAGGAATTTTAATGATGAACAGGCCCACACCTCGTGTTTTATAGATGAGATAATGTAACTGGCCCTAGAGCATACTGCAGGTATTTAGGAAGATCCCCAAGCATCAGGCTAAAATGTTTGGATGCAATGTGACATGGCTATTGGTAGCCCAGTTACCTAGTTCCGGGGTGCAGCTACTCCAGAAAGAAGAGGTCTGATTTCTGTGTCTTTATTTCCCATTGACAAAGGATAATTTGAATCAAGGGCTATTAGTTCAAAAGGAATTTCAGATAACAATAAGTTAGATACATTCGCTTCACAGTTAGGGAAACTGAGGCTCACATCACTGCAGTCATTTATTTGAGTATTTGAGTGTGTAACTGGTTTGCAATCAGGGCACTGGACTAAAAACTACCTCACTGAATGCCCTCTCTAAGATAGGCATTGTACTGGACAGTAGATTATGAAGATAATTACAGGATTTGCTCCCTCAAGATTGACAGCTTGTTTTCTTGGTTCCTAGGCAGCAGAAATGAATGAACAGTTTATACCCATCTATTAATTGATCTTAGGCTGGGCTTGGTGGCATGCACCTGTAATACCAGCTATTTGGCAGGCTAAGGTGGGAGGAATCCTTGAGCCTAGGAGTTCAAGACCAGCCTGGGCAACCTAGTGAGACTGTATCTTAAAAAAAAAAAAAAAAAAGTTAAAAAAATATATTTTAATGGGTATCCTCATTAAAATATTTCATTTTTTGTTCTTATTCTCAAGATAAAGTTTAATATGCTTAGCTAGAATCTATATGACCTTTTACACTTGGCCCTTTGCTTCTTAACACTCCTGACTCATCTCCTAATCCTCTCTCATCCACTTACTGACCTCCAGCCATGCAAGCCTTTTCCCTGTCTCTGGCTTGTATCAGGACTTCCATGCTGTTTCCTCTACACTAGCTGATTCTGACTCATCATTCAGAATTCGAATCTCAGTCTTAAAGCCTTTCAGGAAAACTGTTCTTGACTGTCTACACTAGAATAAGTCTGATTTGTCACATGCTATTATAGAACATTCTGACATGCCCTCTATGTTCTCAGATATAACAATATAGTTATTTATGTAATTATTTGCTCAAGATCTGTCCTTGTCACCAGAAGATAAGTAATCCCCATGAAATAGGGGTAATCTTTTTATTCAATATAACACTTTTAGGCTGGGGGTGCTAATCTCAGCATTTTGCGAGGCCGAAGCAATAGGATTGCTTGAGGCCAAGAGTTCAAGACCAGCTTAGGTAACATAAAAACATCTTGTCCCTACTGAACGTATATATGTGTGTGTGTGTATATATATATATACACACACACACACACACAAAATTAGTTGGGCATGGTGTCTTGCACCTTGCATCTGTAGTACCAGCTACTAGGGAGGCTGAGACAGGAGGATAGCTTGAACCCAAGAGTTTGAGGCTGTTGCACTCCAGCCTAGGGTCTCCAGAGCAAGACCTGTCTAAAAAAGAAAAAAAAGATATATATGTATGTGTATACATGCACACATATGTATGTGTATGTATATATGTGTGTCTCTGTTTCTGAGAGACAGTCTCAAAATGCAAAATATATATATATATTTAAAGATATATATATTTAAAGATATATATCTTTAAATACATATATCTTTAAATATATACATATATATATAATATCTTTAGTACATAAAACAGAGCCTGACACATATTTAGACTATGAAAAAATTACTTGGTTAATGTCCACATAAGTGAATTAATCTTTCATAGAATGGTTTGTCCCTGCATTGTTGATTGGCAAGCAAAAGTCCTGTTCTAATCTCAAGGGTATATTTTTTCTTCCCAATCTTTCCACAGTCTTAAGGAGATACTTTTTATGCACTTTTCACTCATTGACACACATTTCCTTTTTACCTGATGGCTAAGACTGAGTATCCCAAAGGGAATAATATACTCTTTGTTCCAAAGCCATTGAAATTCTTGTTCATTTAGGGACTAGGATATATGCAACCACTGGAATATATCCTAGTCCCTAAATGAACAAGAATTTCAATGGCTTTGGAACAAAGAGTATATTATTCCCTTTGGGATAATCAGACTTACAAATCAGGGAAAAAGAAATTGGAAGTCAAAAAGAAAAAAGTGCTTCTTCATTATTTTTTTTTTTTTTTTTGAGGACAGGATCTTACTCTGTCACTCAGTCTGGAGTGCAGTGGCGTGATCTCAGCTCCCTGCAACCTCTGCCACCTGGGTTTAAGTGATTCTCATGCCTCAGCCTCCCAAGTAGCTGGGATTATGGGTGTGCACCACCACGCCTGGCTAATTTTCATGTTTTTGGTTGAGATGGAGTTTCATCATGTTGGCCAGGCTGGTCTCGAACTCCTGACCTTAAGTGATCTGCCTGCCTCAGCCTCCCAAAGTGCTGGGATTATAGGCGTGAGCCACCACACCTGGACTGAAAACACGTATTTAAGAGCCTAAAATCTAGTAAATATTATTTGTTTATATAGTACTTATCCAGAAATAACTGTATTGTTTTACTTTTGTTGTAAAAATGAAGAAAGATTTTATCAAGAAGGAAGCAAGTAAAAGAAAAATTAAGTGCAGAAGAGAGAAAACAGTTGATCCCTTTGATTTACACTTGCTGCTTACTTCCTTGTTTGTACAGGCAGAACATTACATCTGAACACATAGGGGTAGAGAAAGTTACAATGGAGGAAATACTATCTACTAAGTATGTGCAGAACAATTGGACTTCTGATGACAGCTTCTGGGAAAAAAATGCTGTGGTGAGAAGGGTCTTCCCTAGAGCTGTCCACAATGTGTATGAGAAGAAACTGGTTGGCTTTTTAAATCTCTGTGAAATCATAGATTATTTGCCTTTCAGTATCTAAATAAGGGAGGATGAAAAAGGATGAATGCGAGAAATTGACCTCATGGTGACTGCCTAATCTACATATATCACACCATCCAGATGTAATGTAAACAAACAAGGTTTCTCCATAAAATCACCTGTTGGTTACTGAAAACTGCTTGACTTTGGTCTTGTTCTTTTTACTTTTCATCTGAAATATTCAGCTATGTAGATATCTTCTTATCTATCATTTTGGAAGATTTGCATCTAAGTAGTTTATCTGAAAGCTACATTTGTAGATCAAGCCTATGGTTTCAGTAAGGTTGCTTATTTATTTGAACAAGTTTGGGTAGCAGCAAGGAGAAACTGATTGAAAGAATAAGGTGGCTACTCCTTGACGCTGCCCCTGGATATTGAAAATTCAGGTTGTTAGTGGTCTTATGACTTCAAAGTCGGTGAAGTCATTATAAGCACATAGCATGACTGAATTCATTATGAAGGAAAGAAAGCACATCTGTTCAAATGCGTGCTTATGTCTCGTTTGCATTTTCAGTATGCTTGATATCATCGTGTATCGTTGAATACAGTGAAAATATAAGGCAGAGAACCCTATAATTTGATTAAATGTATAAACTATTTTCAAAAAATGTTTCTCACTGACTCTTTTTGTTTTTTAACCTAGACACCTTTTTGCTATAACTCAGAAAGGAAACTTAGCATAAAGTCAGAGTTTAAAATAGCAGGATGATTTATGGCCTGCTAGACTTCCAAAGTCATTTTTTATGATCAAATAGTTCAGTCAAAGGACTACTGAACAGGTGTTAGGAGACTCAGTGACCCCAGGTGGATCAGTTTATTTTTCTAGGCCTCAGTTTCCTCATCTATAAAACGAGAAGACTGTCCTAGCTAAATGATCTCAAAGATACTCTTCTGAATATAATTAACATTTTTATTTGGTTACAAAACGAGAGCATTTGGCACTGCTGGTGAATTTAATCAATCTAGACAAATAGCTTGAATGCCAATCAATCAAATCATAACTGTTAATTTAATTAAATAGAAAGACTCCCCTTCCCAAATAAAAGGTCAGCTTTCCAGTTTGAAACAATACCAGAGATCTTTATTCCACATGTAAGACATCATTTCCTTTAATAGTGCTTCTAACAAATAATAATATTAACATAGACACATATACATTGTAAAATATTTCCCTTCTAACAAAAGATTATTGTAACTCATTAAACATTACTGTTACTCTTTAGTGATGACCAATACCTATTAATTGAAAACAGAATGAGGTGCTCCTCTGTTACCTGATTTTCTGGGAATAACTCCCTTTGTAACAGGGTGACTATATTGCAATCCAGTCTTCCTAAAGCACATTAGTTTGAGCAGTGGACATGTTCCTGGTAATTATTGGATACTTTTCACTTATTTATTCTCACGTGAAGATAAGCACTTCCCACACCAAGTAAAAGGAGTGTGACGACGTTTGTCCCCCATTCTTGTCTCTGTGCTTTTCCTCTGTTCTGGTCAGAAATTTGTCCAGCTGGAAATTTGCAGACCTAAATAGAGTTAATTCTGTTATCCCATCACTGGCTTCCTTTCCTGGTGGATGCTGTCCTGCCCTGATTTGCCATGTACCAAAGCAATCTTCCAAAGCCCCTTGTCTCTCTGTTCATACAGGCAGATCTACCCTCTCCTACCCCTTATAGCCCTGCTCATTATTTTGGACTTTCTACCAAAGCCTATTTCATGTTACCCAGGTTATGTGACTTTATTTTACTTCGTATTAGTGATAATTTATTACCATAGTATCACTTCCCTCATGGCTTACACCATACCCTTATGCTTCTTGTGTTTGTTTTAAACTCAGGTAATGAAGTTTCTGGTAAGAGTTTGCAAATGGGTTACATCACCTTTGCAAATTGGAGGTTATTGAGCTAAGATAGAAAACTCATTTCCTTGACATTGCCGGAGTATTCTATTTGGTACTTAACAAAATTTAACAAAACATTAGCTTACAGATTGAATGGGATTTGCCAATTTTCTAAGAACTAGAACACAGGTACGAGTAGTTGTGGATATGCATCAAAATAATTTTTATGTCTATTGAGAATTCAGAATATACTCTGGGCCTCAAAGGAATCATTATGCACACTAATTTTTGTTGTGAACTGCAGAAATACTGGTTAGTAGAGATTTCTTAGATAGAAAGGCAGATAAATCAACTTCTCTGTAGTTAATTCTTTGGATGATGCATAATCCTTTTATGCAAATGCTTGTCTTCCTGCAGTTTACATTAAGGTCTAAACTTCAGCTCAGTTATGATGTGTGAAAGAAAATTCAAAGCCAAAAAAGTTCTTTGTAATGTACTTAACCCTAGGATCATTAGAACATTTCAGTACAACTTAACTGCAACTGTTGGTAGAAAGAACAGTGCTTTAGAAGAGCTAACTAAGGTAGTTGTAGCCAAAAGATTTTAAAAATCACGTTAAACTATTACACTATTTCTTCAAGGTATAAGAAGAACATATTTCAAAAAACAAGTTAAAGGCCAGGTGTTTAGCTGTGTGACAAATGTGTTTTTTGAAACTGCGAATTCTAGTCATAAACTATAGAAGAATAGCTTCAAGTTTTGCAATAAGATTCCGAGATCACCAGAGTAGTGGCACATCTAGTTATGATAATGTTCGTGCAAAGAAATTTTGCATTTTTGAAAAGAAAATAATTGATAAAGCCCAATTTCAAATGCCCTAAAATTTCTTCATTTCCACCTGTTCCTTGTCATAGAGGAGCATAGAAAAATATAGTGTGTTTATCAATTATTGAATATATAAAAGGATATAGCCATAACTTGTTGATTAAATCTAACATTTGTTAATTTTCTGAAACTTTACAAACTAGTTTTACTTCACTTCATCTTTATTTGCCATGTGTTGTAAAAGTGAAGACGTGAGTATAGCTATTATTTCTCCCTAAATGTAAGTGTGGTGGATCTGTTTACCCAACTCACTCAAACAGGCCTTAAGTAAGTTACCTTTGGAAGTGAAGCCCTGTTATGCTACGAATCAAACAGAGTTAGACAGAGATTTCCAACCAAGGATGAACAGTCTGGTTGAGCAAATCAACAATTTTGTTGTGTACAAGAAAAGATGATTATATTAAACATTAGTAAGTCATGTCATATTATTTCTTGCCTTAAAATCTCCCAGTCACTCTGTGTTCATCCAGAATACAGCCAAAGTCTACACGGTGGCCTACCATCTCTCAAAAAGTCTAGCCCCTGTTGCTTTTGTGAGTCATCAACTTTCTATTCTCTCATTTCTTCAGCCACATTAGTCACTGTCTTCTCATTCTACCTCAAAGAAGGCATCCTCTAGTCTCAGAACCTTTAACTGCTGTTTTCTCTGCAAAAAATGCTCTTCCCCCAGTGTCTGCATAATATACTCTCTGTTTCTTCAAGTGGCTTTTTTTTTTTTTTTTTGTGTGTGTTTTTTGTTTTTTTTTTTTTTTTGGAGACAGGGTCTCACTCTGGCACCCAGGCTGGAGTAGTGCAGTGGCACGATCACAGCTTCTCGCAACCTCTGCCTCCCGGGCTCAGTCAGTCTTGCCACCTCAGCTTTCTGAGTATATGGAACTACAGGTACAGGCCACCATGCCGGGCTAATTTTTGTAGTTTTCTGTAGAGATTGGGTTTTACCATCTTGTCCAGGCTGGTCTTCTGGATTCAAGCAATCTACCTGCCCTGGCCTCCCAAAGTACTGGGATAACAGGTGCAAGCCACCGTGCCTGGACTTCAAGTGTTCCTTAAAATGTCCTCACATTGGTAAAGCCTTCTGTAACTGAACCACAGGAAACTGCAATGCCCATTTCACCTAGCCCTCCTATTCTGCTTTTGCTGTATCACATTTTTCTCTTGTAGTATTTATTACCATCTAAAATATTACTTAATTTACTTATTTACTTAGTGTATTATCAATATCCCTGCTAATAGTTCTATTGGTGTAAGGATTTTTGGCTATTTGTACTCTACCCCCTGGGCTTAGAATAGTACTTAACATATAGTAGACACTCCATAGATATTTGCTGAATGAATGAATACACTAGTAGGAAAATGAATAGGAGTTCTGCCGCAAATCTAACTAGCACAGAAAAATAAGCATTCATTGTCCAAGTGCTAACCTAAGATACTACTGAAACTCCTTAAAGCTCTGTACAGCCTACACTAATGTTTTCCTTTCTCTTCATTCTTTGCTTTTATATCATACATTTACATGTCCAGAAAGTCACTGTTTTTTTTACCACTTTTTATGTCAACACTCCATTCATTATACTTTATTTAATTTATACAACAATTGCAGCATTTGTCACCTTCAATCACTCATCACAGAGTTTACCATGAAATACCACGTAAAGGTTAAAGATAGGACTTACAATCTGTTTCTGAAACTTACAACTATCAGAGCAAGGTAGTGCTTATTTGTTTAAAAGAAGATAATTGTGTAAGGGAAAACATCACTTGAAACTTTCTCTGACAGTTTTTCCCTTAGAAAAGCTCTAAAAATCAGAAAAAATTTTAGGTAACTGTATTTGCAGTAGTTTGGTGATTTTATTTAGTTAATAGTTGCAATATATTAATTCTTTTTTTACAAAAATTAGAACAAAACTGTACTATGTGTATTACCAAGGTTTACCAATATTCTGATGTTATATTGATATGCTATTGATGTATCCATTACATTATTTAATGCCAAATCTAAGGTCAGGAAAACAAATTATTATTGCATCATTTTTATGATTGAATATGATCTTTCTTATTAATGAGTTTACAGAAAGATATGGTATTAAAACATAAAAAATACTACAAAGACACCAGTTTGCAATATCTATATTTTTTAGAGGAAATAAATATAATTTAAAATAATTTCCCATTTCACCTGACATTTGACATGTTGTAGGTACTTTAGGAGCAATTTTCAGGGCAGGCCCATGTGACTTATAGATGCTGGGATGGGAAAGACAGCACTAACATTAGGGCTGCCTTTGGAGGCAGAAGCAAGAACATACAGACAGATGAGTGGCAAGGTTGGAGTTCATTCTTCAAACAAATACATTCCCCCAGTCTGAGTAGGTAAATGACAGTGACAAGGCTAGTTAATAATTAAGGAGGGAGAGCCAAACCAAGAGATGCAAACATAAAATGCAATTTACACTTGCCACATTTTGTGTTCCTCGGGATCACTCGAGAACACCATCAAAGGCATAGTCACCTGTGCCCAGCAAACATTTTTGGGGTGTTTGGCAAACCTAATTGCATTAACAATTTGCCTTACATATTTCTACTGACATACACTTTAATTAAAATGCTAATTCTATAACTGATGAAGTTATATGTTGATTCAACTGTAAGATCAATTCTATCCATTGGTAAAATATTATATCTCTAATGAAGGCATTTTACGTTATATATGGTATTTTTATCTTTTAATTATACTTTTTTTTTTTTTGCTCTGTCACCCAGGCTGGGGTGCAATGGTGCCATCTTGGCTCACTGCAATCTCTGCCTCCGAGGTTCAAGCGATTCTCCTGCCTCAGCCTCCCGAGTAGCTGGGACTACAGGTGTGTGCCACCACACATGGCTAAACTTTTTTTTGTATTTTTATTAGGGATGGGGTTTCACCATGTTGGTCATGCTAGTCTCAAACTCCTGACGTCGTGATCTGCCCACGTTGCCCTCCCAAAGTGCTTGGATTAGAGGCATGAGCCATTGAGATCAGCCTAATTGAACTTCTTTTATTCAAAAGTATTTTCAACAAATAGAGCTACAAAGAAGCCTTAAATTTCATTCAGTAATTCTGTTGTTAATGATATCTGCATTAATGTTTTGGGATTTTACACAATCACATTTACACATTTTTTTTGTATCCAATAAGATAAAGCAAATAAGTCATTACTTTTATGTAGTAGGGCCCATGAATTTTAGTATTAGAGAAAAGTGATAAAAATATAAAAATCAAAGTATAAATTTTTTAAAATCAAATTATAAACATCAATATACATTTATTTTATTTTTCTCTTTGAATACATATGTATCCTAAATCTGAAGAGAAAAACAAGTCGTGGATTCATTAGTATAATGTTGATATGAATCAAAATATTAAGTGTAAGAGAAAGAATATGCAAGTATAAAAAATTAAACCTTTTCAGTGTAGAGAGCTACAAAATTAAAAATATAATCATGAATACTTCAGTACCTGTGTGGATATATATACAATATGTGTGTGTGTGTGTGTGTGTGTGTGTAAATATATGCTCTAGCTGTCTGTCCGAAAAAAAGGCTTAGAAATAGTGACAAAGCAGAAGCAGTGAGTATAAATATTGTGTTTCAAAATACCATTTCCCATTAAACAGAACGTCTTACAAAAAAAATGGCTGATGCAGATCCGTGTCAAAAAATGCACAAAATCATTCAGGGACATTTATTTTGTTCAGAAAACACATAATGTAGAAAGACTAATGGATAAAAGTAAAACACACACACACACACACACACACACACACACACACACACACAGAGAGAGAGAGAGAGAGAAAAACATAGAAATCTACATAAACCAGAAACCTGCAGTAGAAAAAAAATCACAGAAATGTACATGAAGATCCCTTTGACTAATGTTTTTTATGAGTCAAAAAGAAAATTGACTGCAATTTTTCAAATAATAAAAATCAAAGAGTTTATAATGATACTAAGCCAGAGAAAGCCAAAACATAAGCAAAACAACAAAAAATACCAATGCATTGGTGGTACTAGGACACTGACTCCATTCTCTAAAAATTGTCAATTAAGAGAAAATAATTACCTAGAGGTGAAGGGAATAATATCTTCTTTGTAAAATAATTTTGTATGTAAATTGTGGAAGATGATATAACTAAGAAAAATAAACATTTTTGCAATATCTAATGATATATCAGGTAAAATCATTAATGAATGAAACCATTGGATAAAATGTTAATGGGAAATCAGATGTCACTATCTCGATCCATTATTCAATCTTAGAATCACTTAAAGCAGGACTCTCAACATTACGTGATCCTATCCTCATATGTTACAAAGTAAAATACACAGAATTGCTTTAAAAATATTCTTGTAAAAAGATTAAAAGTTGTACCTGAATCTAATCATGCCTTTAAAGCTAATTGATAGTTTATGAGAAATATAGGTGATAGTATAATAAATTAAATTAAACCATAATAGATATATTAAAAAAACATACATTTAAAACATAGAACATTATGCAAACAATCTGACTCAGTTTCTTAATTAAGGCAATTATATCCAAAGAAGGTGGCTGGGAAAAGAGGGTTATAATTTTAAAAACTTGATACATAACAACCAAAGGCAATGTGCAGACATTGTTTATGTCCTGATTCAAACAAAGTAACAAAAAAAGATGGCATTTTGGAGATAATCAGAGAAATTTTAAAATAGTCTGGTTGTTAGATTATATGAAGGAATTATCCTTACTTTCATTAAGTGTGGAAATGGCCAAGTGATTATGTAAATAAACGCCCATATACTTCAAATTACATACTGAGGTTTAAAATATGGTGTCCGAAACTTGTTTAAAATACTTTATAACAAACAAAGCAATAACATACGTGATATAACAGTGGCCAAATCTTGATATTTATCTAACATGGGAAGATGGGTGCTATGGGCTGAATTGTGTCCCCTCCCCAAATTCAGATGTCAAAGCCCTAACCCTGAAGATGTCTGTATTCAGAGACAGGGCTTTTGGAAGATAGTTAGGATTATATGAGGTCCTAAGAGTGGGGTCCTTATCTGAAACGATTGGTGGCCTTATAAGAAGAGGAAGAAACAGAGAGAAAACTCCTTCTCTCCATGTGCATGTCATGAGCAAAGGCTATGTGAGGAAACAGCAAGAATGTGGCTGTCTGCAAGCCAGGAAGAGAGCCCTCACCAGACATGGAACCAGCTTTCATCGTGATCTTGGACTTCCCAGCCTCCAGAACTGTGAGAAATAAATTTCTCTTGTTTAAGCTACCAAGCCCATGGTATTTTGTTATGGGAACCCTAGCAAACTGAGACAATGGATATATAGGAATTTGTATATGCAAATCTCTAATTTTAAGTATTTTGAAAATTAAAAAAATCTTCTTGAAAGCTTCTAACCATGTCAATAAAACAGAATGCTATTAGAATTTAAATTCTCCTTTTACTGCTTTTAGCTCCCAGAGTCCAATCCATCTGATCGTGTAGCTTTCCTGCCGATGTATTATCTACAGTACTTTATAGCCTACAAGAGAAAATCCAAGCTGCTTACCCAGCCAGCGCTTCCCATAATTAAACTCCAAATGAATCTTTCCAGATATATCTTGCTCTGACTTTTGTAACATATCCTTATTCTTCAAAATAAACTTTGCATCACCAAAAATGCCCCCTCTCCATGTATATTTGTAGCAATTCATTAAGTGATTCTCAATTTTTACATTAAAACTTGAAAAAGATAGCTAAGCAGTTACTATATACAATTACATGAAGCTAAATAAATGAACACAGTGTAGGTTCTGATGTCAGTTCTCAATTTTTCCTTCCTAGGGAACTGGAAATAACCTTTAATCAATGTGGCTAAAGGATTGCTTAAGAGAGAGCTGTAGATTCTCTCCTGTGGATCTCACACTGCGAGCCTTGTTGGTGCAGGGATGTCTCTAGTTTTACTGCCTTTATTGATGAATTCTTAGTTTTGCACTTAGGTATCTGCATGACGTTCCGCCTGTACGTATTAAGCATTATTTGTCTTTTACATCCCACATTTTCTTCCCCCTTTCTTACCACCTTCTTTTTCACCTATTCCCTAGGATCTCAACTTTAATTTCCTAATATGAATTCTTTCTTATTCTTTCATGTAATTATATACACACTCACACGCACCCAATTTTCATGTCTTTGATTTAACAATAAAAATATTTTATCTATTTTTCTATGAATCTTCCTTTTGCTAACTTAACGACTCATCATAGAAATCCCTACACATCTGCTGATAGATATTAATTAAATGCATTTTTAAAGAATTTTATAATATTCACAAAGATAAACCATAATTTATTCAACCATCTTCCTATTGAGAAACATTCACTTTTTCTTATTTAGATTCACTATCAACATGGTGCATTAATTAACATCTTTGTGCATAGTAGTGGTTTTATCTCTATGGGAGTGGAGTCACTGCTATGTCTGTTTTTAATTTTAACATGTTTTCACATTGCTTTCTCAAAAGTCTGTGACAGCTATTTCTTTGAGCACTGTATGGGAGTACTCTATTACTTGGAGAATGTTAGGCGTTGTCATGCTATTGGCCATGAAGCCACCTACTGAGGGAAAAAGGCCTATTGCACGGTTACTTGCATTTGTATTTCCCTTACACCCTGGGGTTGTTCATCACACTTCCATGTAACTGTTGCCATTTTTATTTGCAGAGTAGCTCATATATTGTTATTCTTTGGCCCAGTTTTCTACTAAGATGTCAGCATTTTATCAATTTTTAAATCTTTTGTATATCACACAAAATATTTTTATTATTTGCATTTTTATTTCTAAAATTATTTTTATTATTATTTATTATCTCCCAAATTGTCCTCTGAGGGTTTTATTGTTTTATAATTACATCTTTAATTAACTGGAATTGATGACACAGGATCTAATGCATTTTCTTTTAGTGGACAGTCAGTTGTAACATTCATTTACTAAATTAGACCATCCTTTTCAAATGAATTGAAATACTTCCTTAGTGATCCATTACATTCCAAAATATACTGTGCTTTCTGAGCCATATGTGCTTCTCTGCAAGTGGCTTTAAAATTTTTCATTCCTATAAAATCATCTCTTTCACTAGTTGGAAATTCTGTCTTCTTGCTCCGGGGTCCCCTAGCACTTTATTTTTACTTTGACCACATCCTATCTCAAATTCTAGTTGCTTTTTTCTGTATGCTTACTGAATTTCACTGGATAATCCCTGAAAGAAAAATACACCTTGAATTTGTCTTTGAATGTTTCAGTTGCTTGAGCAATTTAGACATTTATGACATAGTTATTGAATACATGAATATAGTGATTCACAACATAAATATACTAATAATTGAATAAATATTATGAAAATCATAATAGTTTCATACAATTTTAGAAACCTGAAGTGAGGGTGATTCTGTTCAAGATGTGACAGGTTTTTCTTCTTGTTTCAATTCAGAAGTTCTTGCTGCAGTGAATAAAGTTAAACCAAAAAATTGGATTTATGTACTAATGAATAGAATATTGAGAGATTACATAAATATAATTTTGTGCATAGTTTATACCCTTTTATGCATAGTTTGTTGTACTATATGAAAATTTAGTAAGTAGCTCAGTCTAATTTAGTTTTATTTAGTACCTCTTTCTACTTATTAAAGGCATGAATGATATAGATAAGGTTAGAGATTTGCAAGAGCCAGGAAACTTAGATAATATTAAACCAAAGGAGAGAAAAGCATATAAAAGACAGTTTATTCGTATTTTGACCTCAGTCACAGGTTTTGAGATGCAGGTTTTGCTGTAGTACAATAAAACAGAGGACACAGCTACTATAATTTCTAACTCATTGATATGTTAGTATAACAAAAATTATCCCAGTTAAGTCAGCACAATAGGGCAATTAGCAGATGTTTACCTAGAGCTACCTACAATCATGCCGTTTTCGCTCTGGGCCTGTAAGAATTTTTAGAGAAACTGATGTGGTAGCCTCTGGGTAAAATAAAACAGGAAATTCTGCTTCATTTCCAGCTGTTTTGTGTAGTACAATTAGAAATGCCGACAGCCGACTCAGTCTTGCCCTTTTTGCTATAATGTCTTTGTACTCAACATATAAACTGAATATAAGTTAGTGTGCGATGACTTTTAATACTCATATTACCATGTAATGCTAAAAACCACAGAGATGCAGTTCTTGTGTCAAAAACAACCTAATTTTCTTGTGACTTTTATTTTCTCTTCTATTAAAGAAAGAAAGAAGCTGCCTCCCTGGAGGTTGGCATGGGTCCCAAACTCAGAAGAAAGGTTGATTAGATAAGCTGCATTTAGTGGCTATGACAGATGGACATGCAGTAGATGGGTAAGAGGTAAGGGAGCCAGTGTCCACAATTAAGTGTCAATCCAAAATACAGTTCAACTGAGGTAAAACTGGAAGATTCTGATGAGGCAGGTCAATTAGCATGGTATGTGGAGCGTCACTACCTTTTAAAATATGATCATCTCATTTAGGGCAGATTTTATGAGATTTCTTATTAAATAGATCATAATATTTCTGAGATCGGGGGCCCTCCATTTGAATAGAGTTCTTTAATAAACTGCGTTTCCTACAGAAATATTTATTCTGGCCTGGTCGCTTCAAAAATTAGCAAAATGAGGAAACAAGACCTTAGACACGATTATATGCATTGGATGCTCTTTTTGTTCTTGTAGCTTGTGTTATCTGATTTAAACCTCTCAATTGGGATAGATAATGCAGACTTTTTGTCAAGGAAAAATTGACGAATAAGGCACATTTAATAAAATGGAGCTAAGGATCGTCAGTCTGTGAGACTTCAGTTACACTCTGGGAATGAGCCAATGGAATTCTAGTTCTCAGAGATATAGAGCAAATAAATAATCCAAGAAAGCAGTTGAAAGGTTAGAGAATGTTTCAGGGGCAAGAGTCTTATAGCCTGCTGGTAATTTTAGTACTATTCAGCAATATTAAGGCATTATTCTAAATCAAGCTGAATATTTCATTTATTTCTTCCAGGATAGGAATAAGCCAAAGGTAGCTTGGATGGTTCTGATCTTAGAGAACAGAGGCAGCGAAGAGACTCTCTTAACAAGAAGGGAAACAAGTAACAGGGCAGTGTTGATGATAGGTCCCAGAGAACCATGTTCTCTGATATGCAAACACAATGGTTCTGACTTGCCTTCTCCAATAATGAAGTACTTTTTTGTCGTTTTTTAATGAAGGGAAAAGCAGCTTACGATAACACTAGGTTGCTAAAATTGACATCTGCCATAAAAGTGATGATGCAAGCAAATATCTGTACCTTTAAAAATGATAATAAATAAAAAGAAATGGAGAACAAAACATTTGAGTGATTAAAATCTAAATGAAATGAAATATATTATAGCTATAGAAAATATGCAAATGATGTGATTTTTTTCTTCACTTTCTTGTGTCTTAATGGTGGGGGAAATAATGTACTTCCAACTGATACTAAAAAAAGACTGTTTTATTATGTTTACTACACAATGAGCCTGCCTAAGGCATTCTCTAGTTATGTTATACATTATTAACTGTTATAAACCATTACTCTGAATAGTACCCAGGCGGCCTGAAAGTTAATGTTTCTCTTTAAGTGCTTAGCTCACTATAAGAGAGTAACTTACACATGGGAACTAACTGCTTATTCATTGACGCTGATTCTGCCAAGATTAGGATAAAGTTTTGGGTGGGATTGGATCATATTAGGAAATATAAAAGGAAGAAGAGGGAGAAAGGGTTAAACTCATTAAAACAGAAGTTCCAAACACTAATTGTATGATACTTTGGGACATCAATTTCAATAACTGTTGTGGAATTCTCCAAGCAATAGGACTGTGTAAATTGTCTCTGATACACACACACACACACACACACACACACACCCCACACCCACACCCCTTTGACAGTCATGAGGCATATGGTTTCATCTTCCTGCAGACTGCACTCTTTTTCTTGTTACAACTACTAATAATTAAATGTTTGGAGAAATGGACAAAGCTTTGGAAGCTTACTTCATTCTTTATATTCTACCAATCTATTAAATTAGGTCAGCAAATGTGTCAATATCCCATCTACTGCCAAGGACAGAGATGATTAACTGTGAATTATTTAATGAACATCATTATTCTAGCACATGATATAAGGGAAGTACCTGGCCCTTTTTTTGTTCTAACCTCCACTAGATTCTATAAATTTATTCATTTAACAAATATTTATTCACATATCTACTATGTGCCAGACAAAGTGTAAGGGATTGAGAGAAGAAGGACATCTAATTTCATACCCTCTTGAATAAAATGGAAAGCACAGCAGAAATTCATGATTTGGGTTTACTTTTTGTATTACAGAGGTAGTTTTGGTTTGATAAGACATTTACGATTCTACTTTATTTCTCATTCATTTTGAATGTTTCCTAGACCTATGGAACTTTGTTTTGATACATGAAGCTTCTCATTTAATTTGTATATATGGTATAACTAACAAAGTTTGAGTTTCATTCACTGAATCTAGAGCTGTTTCATGCTTTTTACTCTCCAGCAAACTCCTCTTTTCTACTGCCTAGAGCTGTAAGAAAAAGGGGAGATATGAGAGAAAAAATATTGAAAAGGGAACACACAAAAAATGTAAGGAAGAGAGAGGAAGAGGAGGAAAAAAGTATGAAAAAGAAAAAAATAGCATTTTCAAAGTGAGGAAACAATATGAGGAATGTTAATGAAAGAAGCAACCTCACAACCCACTTATCCTTTCTCATATCAAGCATAGCCACTTAGTTTCCTGGGAAATAAGAGATCACTTTATATCCAAACATTTTCCATAAAATCTGTAGTGTGTTTATTAAGCTCACAAGTATATAACATTGAATTTAAGAAGTTATACTATTCATTTATTGTTTTTTAAATCTCGTTTTCTTTGGGCATGATCACTCTTTGAAGTTGCCTGTGAAGTATTCATATTCTCACTGATGAATTTCAAACAAACAACAAAAACCTTATACACTTCATGATAAAGAGAAGTTCAACAGGAGCTCAGGATGGGAAAGGCTAGATTGCAGTAAAAAGGGTTTCTTTTTTTTAATAGGTTAAAACTGGAATGTGGTCTTCAGGAAAACTGATGGAATCTTAACTGACAAGGAAGCATAATGTGTAGAAAGTAGGTGATAAGTATACTCTGTTTGATCAGATCTACCTTAGGTTTCACCACGGAGAGCCGTGGACAGACTACCGCTATGTTCAGAGGGGTGTGACCGAATCACTGCTTCCTGTAAGATTCACTTGTTCGTTAAGCAAGATAAAAGCAGAATCAAAAAGAACAGAATGGGTGCCTTATCTGAAGGTCTGCCATGTGGAAGATGTGTATTTGCTCCTGCACTCCCAAGGAGTTAGGAAGACTCTGAGAAGCATATCTCAGCTTATTTTTTCAGATGTGATTCTCAGATGCCAATAGCAGATTGGGCTACCACAAATGTTTTAATGCCAAATTTCCATTAGTCACAATTAGCATAATCTGCATAACTACCTGGTAAGAATTTGTTGAACGATTCACTCATTAAATGGGTAGTTGAATGAGAGGATTTCAATGTCTTTTTCTACTTAAAAACACAATTTTCTGAATAGGAATAAAAAAAATAAATATAGACCTCTTCAACCTATCAAAATATATTTATAAACAAGGATATTAGTGTCATTTTTCTAGAATAAATAACTTATCACTTTGTCAGTGTACCCATGAGATATTTGTATTATTTTTATAATGCTGCAGGGATGCCATCTGATATTTCTTGTTGAATAATTTCTATGTCTTACTTATTGGAAAGAAAATACTCTTATGTCCATCTTTAGATAGGCTTTGAAAAGATGGATACGTAAAGAAATATGCCAGAAATTGCTAATTGCTGTGCATGTGTGTATATGTGTGTATTTGCATGTGTGTGCGTGTTTGTGTGTGTATGCACACTTACATTTGTATGGAGGAGGTTTTTTATTCAGGGACATAATTCCTTCTTGCTCATAGAAGTCTTTCTGCTTCATGAGGATTAAAAAGAACAAAAGCAAGAAAGCTGCTGCCATATAAAATCTTTAACTCACTGAAGAAAAATATCTAGAATAATGTGTTGCCAGAATTTAAAACAATATAGAATGATATTGGCTTGATAATAAAAGGTAATTGACCAGATAGACGAGAGCTGTTTCTGTGCTGTGGCCTAAGCAGATTGAGAGAAACCAATGGTACTTTCTCTGGAGAAATGGTAAAATGATGCACAAAATAAAAAAACAAGATAAAATCTGCCAGTAGGACAAGAAGGAGAAAAAAGAACCGGACTCCCTTGTCTTTCAGTTTTGAAATTGCAATTTTTCTTCTTGTGTCTTCTTCCTTTCTCAGTAACTTGAGACAGTGCCTTGGGAGGTATGGTATCCTCTCCTAGAGAATGTTAGGCACCCTCTTTAACCCATACATCGCATTGTTATTATTCCAATGAATATCTATAAATTTAGTCCAGTTTACTTCAATTCCTGGGGTTTTGGAATGACCATTGGTACCATGCAGAGCCCCAAGGTTATATCATATAGTAAGAATACCAAAGGAATTTGTCTCTTACACTTTTATTGCCGGATTCAAAAGGAAAGAAAAGTTGAGCAACTGCCATTTCCATTCTGCTCATTTTGTTCTCATACATACTCATCTGATTCAAGATGACCTTTCGTCATCTCTTTCTGTCATTTACCACTCTTTCCGTCATTCCGTCCCATCTCTTCTATCCCTTGTATCCTTTGAAGATAGGTCATGCTCATGGTTATAGTGGTACAGTAAACTTGATGGACGAGAAACTCTTCTATTTTCTATATTACTATACACACATTATTATATGGATGTATGCACATACACATGAAAACACCTAGATTCTTTTTATTATGTTTTGTCTTCTCATCTTCTTCTTTTTTATTTTTCTAAGACAGAGTCTTCCTTTGTTACCCAGGCTGGAGTCCAGTGGTGCCATCATGGCTGACTGCAACCTCTGCCTCCCAGGTTTAAGTGATTCTTATGCCTCATCCTCCCAAGTGGCTGGGATTACAGGTGCCCACCACTACGCCCAGTTAATTTTTGTATGTTTAGTAGAGACGGGATTTCACCAAGTTGGCCAGGCTGGTCTCGAACTCCTGACCTCAAGTGATCTGCCTGCCTAGCCTCCCAAAGTGCTGAGGTTACAGGCATGAGCCACTGTACCCGGCCTCAACTTTTCCTCATTCTTTCTTATTTTCCCTCCTGTATGTTCTCCTACTAGTAGTAGCAGTAGCAATATTAATTGTTATACTCGTAGCAGTATTATAGTGGTATCTTCTACTTATTGAACACTGGCTATATGTTAGGTGTGTGCTTGTCATCTTATGTGCATTCTGCATAACTCTGAAATTGTCCCTACTATGTTATTTCTCTATTTTATAGGATTGGAAACAGAGGAAGAGGGTAAGCCGTACAGTCAGTAGAGCAGGACCCCTGCATTGAATTATCCTGTTAGAATAGTATTGAACATAATATTTCACAATTTGTAAAGATAGAAAAACAGATCTGAATAAATATTGAAAGAAAAAAAGGGAAACTTGTTTTGCCTATGCAAATAATAAGCATTTTTTACTTTTATAAGAGTAAGTTTTAAAGTCAAGACCAGATTGGAATAAAATAAACTTTATGGCTGTCATCTTATACAGAAAGTATCTTTAAATAACTTACGAGCTAATATGCAAAATGATTATTACAAAATTTTTTATCTAGATAAATGATTTTGAAAATTTGATTAAAAGCGAGCTGGTGTATTTCTCCCTAAAATTATCTCCTTCACTGATTTGCCATTCTCTAGTTTAGTAATGATAACATAAATAGTAATTACAATTTATCTTGAGAGGGTATTTTAAAGCTTCAACTATAAGTAGCTGTAAATGTTTAATGTGTAATTATAATGCGGATATAAATTAATAATCTGGAAAAACAAAAGAAGGGGCTGGCGTGTTTTTCTTCAATAATGAATATTTTCTAATAGACACAGAACCAGAAATGTAAAATTGGTACTTAAAACAATGCTTTAAGTATGAAGGGATTTCTTATATTTGATGACCAAATTATATTCATTGCTTCTTCCAACGAGAAGGATCTGTCACATACTTGACACATAATTGGTGTCTGACGTATGTTGACAGATAAGCGATGGACAAACTGTACTGATAGTTGGTTTGTAATTAGCATTAAAAATGTTTTATTACATGTAGAGAAGATTGGCCAAAATCTTGGAAAGCACAAAGATATTTGTGAAGGGAACAGACATTTTCATGAGACAGAAATAATAATAATAAATACTAGAAAATAATAAATACTAAATTATAATAACAGAGAATCATCTGGAAAGTTTAAGATATTGACTTTTTAAGACCTTTCCATGACAAACGTATTCTGTGTTTTAAACAGCCAATTCCTTAAATAATAAAATTTATTTTATAAATATAAGTCCATTGTTTATAAGAATAGTGAACATAGAGTAAACAATGACCCATTCAGTTTGAAGAAATCTTAGTAAAACACACATTCATTTTTATGCAAATTCTAGGTATTTAAGTTTTATAATTTTTTCAAATAAATTATAGTTTAAGGTCTTGAAATGAGTCTAGACAAATTGTTTCTCAAAATTCAACAATTAAAAGAACCTTCATATTTTGATGCAACTGTATACATAGTCATTTTAATGTCATCTTTGCATATTACATGATTGTAATTTGAATTGTAATCTTTAACAATTTCCTTTGAATATATGAAAATTAATTTAAATTTCTCATTTTATTTCAACATTAAGTAAGTTGTTAATCAGAAACAAGTTTCTCATATTGATTTCTATTTTTTCTACCTGATAGTCTCAAATACAAGTTAGAAAATGGAAATTAGGTAATTAATATATGTAATAAAATAATTTTATTTCCCAATACCTGAGTTGGGGGTGGGAGTTACTGTTAATGTTGAAAGAAAAGTAATTCGCTGAATTTTAGAGAATACCTAATTCCTACTATGTGAGTTCAGAGACAATCTTCATGAAGCTCTTCTCTAATCAAGACTAGATTTACTCCTCAGATTCAATTGCTTGAGATCGTACCACAGGAGCTGAGATAAAACTTGGTAAGACAGTTCATGCACTCAGTGGGCTATTAATAAATGAATAGCTCCCTCCCCAGTCACAGTAAATAATCTGGTGTAGATTTGCCTCTCAGGATCTTGAGATATTTCATCTCCAGCATACCCCCTTCATAAATGTCTAAACTCTTGAAATGGTCATCATTCATTAGCTTACACCTTGTGTATTACATATGTCAAATATTTCCTGAGGCCATCTTTTAATTTTTTTCCCTCTTGGAACTTCTGTTAAAAAATAGCCTATCAACTCCATTTAGTTTAATTAATTGTCTTCCTTTACTTATCAAACACATGTAATACCCAATCAATAATAAGTGTGAAGTACCTAATGTTACTACTAAAGTATTATCTAAAGCAAAACATCCCCAAAACCAAATTAACATTTTGCTGTTGTTGCTGAGACAGGGCCTTATTCTGTTACCCTGGTTGGAGTGCCATGGTGTGATCTTGGCTCACAGCAACCTGTGCCTTCCAGGCTCAAGTCAAGCTATCATTCCACCTTAGCCAACCAAGCAGCTGGGACTACAGGCACGTGCCACCACACCCAGCTATGTATATATATATATATATATATATATATATGTGTGTGTATATATATATCTCCCCAGAACCTAAACTGCAATAATATATATATTAATTATATATATATTTAATTTATATATATATTAATAATTTATATAAAATTATATCTATCTAATTATAAATAAATAATTAGATATATCTAATTTTTATATATATTATTACGCTTTAGGTTCTGGGGTTACATGTGTAGGACATGCAGGATTGTTGCATAGGTACATACGAGGCAATGTGATTTGCTGCCTCCATCTCCTCCATCACCTATATCTGTCATTTTTCCTCATGTTATCCTTCCCCTGCCTCCCTACCCACTGCTGTCCCTCCCCATTCCTCTCCCAAGTGGCCCCAGTGTGTGATGCTACCTTCCCTGTTTCCAGGTGTTCTCATTGTTCAGCACCCACTTATGAGTGAGAACATGCGGTGTTTGATTTTCTGTTCTTGTGTCAATTTGCTGAGAATGATGGTTTCCAGCTTCATCCATGTCCCTACACAGGACACGAACTCGTCGTTTTTTATGGCTGCATAGTCCTCCATGGTGTACATGTGCCACATTTTCCTTGTTCAGCCTATCACCACCCAGCTATTTTTTACAGAGGCAGGGTTTCACCATGTTGCCCAGGCTGGGCTTGAAATCCTGGACTCGAGTGATCCACCCTCTCAGCCTCTCAAACTGCTGGAATCACAGGACCAGCCTCAAATTAACATTTTAACTGACCTAGATTGGTTTTCACTACTTTGTTCGAGAATCTTCAGAGCCCAGAAAGTCCAAATTAAGAAGCATTGTTTCGGAGGCATTAATAGTGAATATCACACCCCACCCCTTACACTCATCTTTTCTAGAACTGTCAGAATATCAGACCAAGCTAATTGACATAGTTTAGAAGGACAGTCCATCCTCATCTTCCACCATTGTATAAGTTATATGTTCAAATGACTGCAAACTACTTGGCCTTCAGTTCCACACTCATCTCCCAATATTCCCCCAAACACACATATGAGGGCCATGAGTTTCCTACCAGTCACTCTTTCTCATAACCCAACATTTAGCTCAGCAATCTCTTTTGAACTTCCCAGCAAGGTTCCCTAATAACTCATGCAGGTAATACATGCTATGCATGCAGATGTCTTCCCTTTCAGGTGTTTATCTGTTTGAAAGGTGTGTCTATGTCCTAAAAATCTTGCATTTATGCCAATACATCCAAGCCTGGGACAAATTACAGAGGGCAGAATTGGAGATGAAATGTAGGCTGCAGATAGAGGGTATCTCTACTCTTTCAGAATATATCTAAAAGAGTGTAATGTTGAGTGCGCCTAATTAACAACTTTCTGAATTCATTTGCCAGTGAATAAGTGAACAGGGAGGGTCTTATGGCTGTAATTAATTGAGCTATCCCAAAAAGAGTTGGTAGTCCATTAGCTTCTGCTACATTCTTCCCTTACCTCATCCCACTGAAAATATCTAAAAGGAGCATTTCTCCTACAGGATGGTAGAAAAATATAAGCTGTCCTTGCTTTATGTTTTCTGCATAGAGAATCCATAACTCTCAAAGCTCAAGGCAATTAATGGAGGTCCCTAAGTTTCTGTTATGTTCTAAGGATGCAGCAAAGTTTGGGAATTGTCCTCTTCCTAGAATTCTGGAAAATGTCCTATTTTAATAAAGACAATTCTTAAGCAGTTAGGAACCTCAGAGATTTAGAACAACTCTTTACAAATGAAGAAACTTTTGCTTATTCATTTATTCTGTGGTGGAAAACGCCAGGAAAATGCCTGGTGCTGGAATAAAAATGAGTAAGCTTGGCTGCTCCTCAGGCATTCACAGTCTAGTTAGAAATAATGACCTATAATAAGATAATTACACATGTAAAACATTTATAGAACTTGGACTACAGATGTAAGTTGGTTTTTCCAAGGTTACATGCACAGATAACAGTGGTGGATCTAAAGAGTAGGGTACAAATGATCTGTCATAATTTCTGCCCTTGGTGTTTTAAAAAAATTAATAGATTTTAAAAGTTTTATAAGTTATAGAGTCGTATGGATACTTTAATTACTTTGTGGCTACCCCCTGATATTTTGCTTTTCTCTTGGTAGAGTATTAAATAAATATTTAGTCGAATATATCTAAAATTTTAGTTCAGTGCTGCTCCTCATGGACTCCTAATTCCTTTGAGGGACTGTATGGTGTTATGATAAAAATAATAGGTTTTGGAGTGAGAGACACTTGATTCACAGCTCTGGTCCTTCATTTACAGAAAATTTCAGGTGAATTTATTGACCTTTCAAAGTCTCAGTTTCCTCATCTGTGAAATGAAAATGACAGTGTACATTCCAAAAAAGGCTTGAAGGAGATTGAATAAGATACTGCATGTGATCCAATTAACATAATTTGCACTCAATAGAATGAAAAAGAAATCCTGCTATTTTGCCATGTAGAGCCCTACAGCCCCTATAGGAGAGCTTGTGAATCAAAAAGCATACTGCCAATAACATAGCCTTTCAAAACTGAACCCAGGGCTTATTCAGCTTGTAAAGTAGAAATCCTATGCCCACTTTTTCCCCAGCTAGCAGTGTTCTTTCACATTTCACCTCTCAAAATCCCTCTCATTTTTCAAGGTTCATCTCAAATGCACTTCCACAAAGAAGCTTTCACTGAGACCTCACAGAGAAATGTAATCCGCTCTTTCTTACCATAGTATTTTGCTTTTATTGCTTCTAAATCATTTATTTTAATCACCCTGATTTAAAAATTGGCCACATGTCCGTCTTCCCATTATATGATACCATCTGTGAGCACATGGGGAATGGTTAGCACAATTTTTGTGCACAGTAGGTTATTTAAAAAAAATCTGTAGCATCAGATTGAACTGAATAGAAAATAAGGAACTAAATTATTTTTGTGACTCATCTGAATTTTGCAACCTTATGCCGTAATTTAAAATCGAACCTATAAAAAGTTGTGATGATTAGGGTATTTGAGCACATTGAGGAATCTTATAATTTGAGAAAAATGTAGGGGAAGTAATTTTATTGACTGAAGAGCAAGATAAATTCACTCATTTTTAATTGATGCGGCAAAATAAATACTTGAATGAATAGGTACTCAAGGGAATAACTAACAACTTGAATTGTATGAGGTTTGTATGTACCATCATATTTTTAAAGTAATGGTTAGTAAACACAGAATATTTGAACTTTATTCATTCATTCATCTATTTTTTTTTTAATTGTTGAACCTTTATCAGGTCTCCATAATTTGACTAATTACTAAGAATTGACCTCCAGGAACTCAATATTGTTTAGACATTTAATAGTAACAACATTAGACTTGCTGATTAGTATGTTTATACCAACTTTTAGTAAAAAATTTATATATATATCAAACAAACTTATTTTGTCCATACAGTATTGTAGTGTGGTAGCCTTTTGGGAAGAAAATGTAGAAATAAATTAAAATATAATTACCATTATAAAAATACACATATACATGCATATTTAGATCCTCAAGACATTTGAACATGCTGACTTCAGCATGTAGTTCACTTGTCTTTTTCAATCTTGAATTTAACCAAAAAACAGAAAAATGTAACCTTATTTTTAAAAATTATATAATTCCCTTTGATGAATGTACTAATCATCATTATTAACCAGAGAGGGAACAAAACTCAGGGTGTATTTTTATTAGTCACATAAATTTGTTTTTCAGTTATTTAAAGAGAGAAGTGAAAAGACTTAAAAGATTATTGACTCATTTTTATTTTCCCTTATGTGAATGTTAATCAAAGATTTGACTAATTTACCTTTAATAGTGTAACATAGGGTTTTTTTATTTGAAAGAGTAGTTTTTATTATAATGAAGTTAAAATCAAATATGTTCACATTTTTTCATATTGAGTAATGCAGTTTTAGAAGCTATTCAGTTTAAAAATGGAATATGAAGCTGGGCACGGTGACTCATGCCTGTTAACCCAGCATTTTGGGAGGCCAAGGCCAGAGGATTACCTGAGGTCAGGAGTCTGAGACCAACCTGGCCAACACGGTAAAATCCCATCTCTACTAAAAATACAAAAATTAGCCCGGCATGGTGACAGAGGCCTGTAATCCCAGCTACTTGGGAAGCCAAGGCAGGAGAATCACTTGAACCCAGGAGGCAAAGGTTGCAGTGAGCTGAGATCTCACCACAACACTCCAGCCTGGGTGGTAAGAGTGAGCCAGACTCCCTCTCAAAAAAAAAAAAATAAATAAAATAAATAAAAAGAGAAAAGAAAAAAGAAGAAAAAAGAAATATGAAAAACAATGCAAATTTATAAATTTATAATCATTGTATTTCTCAAATTCACACAAAATCTAGTTTTCTTATACATTTAAATCCACTTATTTCTTAATAATTTAATGCATTAAAAACTGTAGAATCTCCTTATTTTACTTTAAAAAACTGTAAGTACCAAAAAATTATATTGTGGTTATAAACACTAAAGGTAAAATTAGAATCACCTTTTAGTCTTATCTAATCTCTGCCATTCCCAGAAACAACCACTGTGATCAGTGCAGCTGCCGCCACTTCCTATACATTCACATTCCTACACGTAGCGATTTCAAAGCATTTTATGTTTATTTTTAAAAATATTTTATACAGATGTCCTAGAATTTTTTTTTTGCCCTTTTGTATATCTTAAGTTAATTTTATCTACAATGCATTTTAAAATTTTAATTGATTTAAGTTTAGCTTATAGTTTTAGTTACTGTCTTTTTCTCGTAATGCTTTCTAGTTGTTCATTCTTGTTACATTTGGGAGCTTCTGCTTTTTATATGTCAAACCTGTTCAATTTATTCTTGTTATTTGACATTGATTCTATTAAGTCTTATTAAATGCTATTTTCTACAGATAGTGAAAATGTTCTCTCTCTCTCTCCCTGTCTCCACAAACACACAAATATGGTTTGGCTCTGTGTCCCCACCCAAATCTCATGTTGAATGTAGTCTCAAGTGTTAGAGGTGGGGCCTGATGGGAGGTTATTGGATCATGGAGGCAGATTTCCCCCTTGCTGTTCTCCTGATGAAATATGAGGCTGGGCATGGTGACTCATGCCTGTAATCCCAGCATTTTGGGAGGCCAAGGTCAGAGGATCACCGGAGGTCAGGAGTTCAAGACCAACCTGGACAACATGGTGGCTAGTTTGAAATACAATTGCATAAACCTGGTGCACTTAAAAAGTGCAAAATATTTTTATTTGAAAGAGCGATTTTTATTATAATGAAGTTAAAATCAAATTTGTTCACATTTTTTCATATTGAGTAATAAAGTTTTAGAAGCCATTGGTTTAAAAATGAAGTATGAAGCCTCACAGGATGGTGTTTAAAAGTGTGTAGCATTTCCCCTTCTCTCTCTCTTTCACTCCACCATGTGAAGACATGCTTGCTTCCCCTTCACCCTTCCATCATGACTGTAAGTTTTCTGAGGACTCCCCAGCCATGCATCCTGTATAGTCTCTCGAACTGCGAGTCAATTTAACTGTTTTTCTTTATAAATTATCCAGTCTCAGGTAGTTCTTTTTAGCAATGTGAGAATAGACTAATACACACTCATACACACGATTTTTTTCTTTCTCTTTTTGGACAGGGTCTTATTTTTTGTCATAAAATTCTCCAGTATTGAATATATTGAATAGAACCATTGAAGGAATGATTGATGTCATAATCATAAACAGTTTTTTCCCTACCTGTGCCTCTCAAAACTCTTGTAAACTAGTTCCTATGTTTTGGATGGAACCTTTGACAGGCCACCCTTAGATAACAATAAAAACATCAACAACAAAAACTTGATATGCCCCACATTTTGTTTAAAGTTAAGCTTTCCTTCTGTTTCAACTTGCTAATGCTTAGGCAGAAGCCTGTACCAAAGAATGGGATGTGGTGGTCTTCTTCTCTTCCCATTTCTGCACCTCCGTGACTCCAATCCTTCTTCTCTGCCCACTGAGTGTATTATTTGTTCTTTCCTAGGCTACCAAACTCCTCCTAATTGCAGCTTCCTCTTCTTCAGCCGGCACGCTATAATTCCCCTTGCTTTTGCATCCAAAGGCATCACCCCAAACTCTTTTTTGCAAAAGCAACCTCCCTCTGGCAGAAGCATACTTGGTTTAGATTTTCTTTTCAAATTATTCCAAATCAACATTCCTATCACAAATTCCATATCCATGTTTCTGGAAATATTCACTTTCGGTTCTCTATCGGGAAAAGTGCAGTTATTTTTTGCAACACAGTATCCTGACCCACTGCCTTAACCCACTTTAGACGACATTTGTCTGCCGCTTCCCCACTGTGCTCTAAGAGCTTCAAGGCACACATATCAAGCTATCCAAGCTAACTCCTGAAAGCCTCTCATACTGGACTGGAAGTGAGGTCAAGCATTTCTCTCTCTCCCTCTGTGGGGAGGGAAAGGAATGTGCTTCAATATACAGCTTTCTACAAAGAAATCCTTGCCCAGAAACGTTTTTGTATTAATCTTTTATTTTCATATGGTGAGCATTGGATGAAGTTCACAGGTAGCTGATTGGTCATCTCCTTTGCAAGATTTACACGGATGCTCAAGCAGCTCACCTTGGAGCTGTTTTGTTCTTGGCTTTGCTCAAGACAGAAAATGTTAATATTCTTAACGTTGTTTTTAAAAAGTATAGTGCTATTATGGATTTTAACTTACCTATTTGTAATATGTTAACTGTGAATATGCTGTTTGTTATAAATTTTAGGCAGAAAACTTGTTAGTGAATACAATTTTTATTGAATATTAATTAAATTAAGTACCTATTAGTGCTAGAAATTCTTTTCAATACTGGGGATATAATGGTAGGAACAAAAGGTCTCCCTTCTCACAGTGTAGTGGCAGGAGGTGGGTAGGTTCATAAATTTTTAAAGCACATATAATTGTATATATGAATGAAATAGTTATTTCAGAAGTTAATAAATGCCGTGAAGTAAACAAAATGTGGTAATACAACAGAGCGACTGAGGTATGAAATTAGATGCTAAGGGAAGAAAAAGCGTATCTGCGGAGATGACGTTTAAGCTGTACTTTAAAACGGAGTTAGTCAGCTGAGGAGCAGGAGAGAGAGCATCCCAGTCAAAGTAGCACACGCAAAGTCATAAGGTGGAAAATGTGTGATGTCTATGAAACAGAAAGGACAGTGTTGCCCGAAGACAGAGAGGAAGGCAGAGAATGGCAGATGTATTCAGATAGCAGGGCATGTGGGCCATTGTCAAGGGTCTGTATTTTTATTTCTAAAGCATGGGAAGAAATTGGAGGGTTTTAAGCAGAAATGCTTATGACTTCATGTGTGTAAACTGAAGGGGTCACAGGCATGCCTTTGATATATATATTCCCCCCAATTATAAGGCTCCCGAGAGAGCCAAGGCAAGAAACGTTAGCGGCTCACACGAGGTTCTTAGTAGTAGAGATGGAATGAGCTTACATAAAATGTAAGTGGGAGAAGAGAAGGGCATCCTGCCAGATAAAGTGCTTCAGTAGTTGATTTCCTGCCTCTGACACTCACTAATATTTCTCAGTTTTTGGCTACTCAGTCATCCCATCTTTTCCACACAAACTCCTATATTCAATGTATTTTCGAGAGACAGTGACTCCTGTTATTGGTCTGGCCAAGAAGTGAATTGAAGTATATGCAAAGGATTCCACAACCACTCCCTGCTATGATGCTCCAAATGGCTGTGCTGTGGGCTCCCTGAGCTCTCTTCTACTTCTAGAATGGGCCGCTTATGGGCCTGGTCTTTTCTTGGTGTTGAATCTACCTTTTGTGTTAATTTTCTCTGAGCACTTTGATAAACATGTCTTTGTTTAATTTAAGTTCATTTGCTCTCTGTCTTCACAGGATTATTTGTTGTTTCTGAGTACATTGGTACTCACATTGACTTTTTTTGTGAAATTTCAAGGTATTTGGGGAGTGAGAGAGTTTTTGCCTCTAATACACCCTCCCGTGTCCTACACACACACACATCCTAGACTGTAGATGTGGCTTGTGTTTTGTCAGTTTAACATAGAGTGCTTTTTCTTATTACAACACATTTAAGCCCATTCACATCTTTTAACTGTAGTTTTAATGCAGTGTCTACTAGTTTTGAAAAGGTTTCAGATATGATATATTATAGCTGAATCTTCTTCAAGTGTTGAAAATATTCTTTAAAGCCTTTATAAGTGCACCAAGTTTATGCAATTATAGTGAATAAAATAGTTTTCTGTTTCTCAAACTTCTAGTTTATTTCTCATCAAAATGCAAATTAGTACAATCAAATATGCTTTTGTTTTCTGAGTTTTTATAAGAAATACTGGATTTACGAAATTTGTATTAAATGTATAATAATTAAAAGGTAAAATCGAGAGAGCTTAAATCCTTAAAATGCAATTCGTTATTATATACTCAGATTATAAAATTTAAATTATCCTACAACTTTTTGTTCTCTTATGTGTTTTAAAATATATGCATCTTCCTGTGTGCTCTTTGATCTTTTAATCAAAGACCAAAGCCATTCCCCCTTAAGGCTTTGGTTTTTGGAGTTGTACTGACATGAATTTGAAGCTTGACTTGTTACTCTGTTATCTGGGGTAAAGTACTAACTTCTCTGATGTTCCTTTTCCCTATCATACAGCTAGGATCATGCCTACTGCATGGGATTCTTCAAATTTGTTATATACCATATGTAAAGCTCTGTTCACACTGCCTGATTCTCAATAAGCATTGGTTACTATTGTCTCATTACTGATTCTACATTGGCTTTCCATTTTGGTATCATCATTTAGTAGTTGCATAATCACAGATAAGCAACTTTAACTTTTCAAAAGCCATAGACTTTTAGGTTAGTTAAAGTAAGAATGGACATGGAAGTAATTTAAAAAACAATAAAGCATTAATAAATATAAACTGGGAAAAATAGAACTAGGTGACACTTTTTGTTAACTTAGGTCATTATAAAAATATATCACCATTACGTTGTTACAGAATAAAGTGAAGGATACAGAAAATGAGACAATTATGTGATACATCGACACAGCACAGAGGTTACAAGGAATTTCCTCATACCTGACTTCTTTCTGATGTAAATTGGGCAGGTATGGAAGTGACATCAATGACTTGGCTGTTATATGTTTATTTTCCTCTGTACATAAAAGTAATGTGGTTGACCAATTCAACAAGGGTGACATACTTGATTAAACTAGACGGGGATACCTCTCTGATCCTCAGTTATAACTGACTAAAAAATAATTCCCATTGTAAAATTGGAAAAACATGTTAGAGTAGCAGCAGAATGGTCTTTCATAGGAAAAAGTAAAGTGAACCCACAAATCAAACCTATGACCCTGACCTCATTATCATCATAATCTTACCATACAAGACAACAATCAGACTGTGTATACCATCCAGACAAAATAGAATAACTATGTAACTCGCAAAAGCAATAAGAGTGATTAAAAACACAAGTTCTATAGCAAGTGCTTTAAATTCAAATTCTTTATTCCTTGGCTTAGACAAGTTATTTCATCTTTCTCGAAGTCTTGGGCACCTCATCTATAAAGTGAGGATAATAACAGTACCTATCTCATAGATTTTTGAATAGAGTAAATGAAGCCATTTATGTAAGGTTGTTCTCTCAGTGCCTGGAATATAACAGATAAGTGTTGGCTTTACTAGTTTTTATTACAATCATGAAACAGTATTTCAAATGCCCAAAGTAGCGATCATGGGGCTTTGGTGAGTGTCTCTTTGTGATAAGTATCAGGTTCTATAAGTGAACATTGAAATAACTGCTTTTTTGTTTGTTTTATCTTGTTTTTAATGGGGATATAGTATTGTATACCTTTATGGGTTGCAGGGTGATATTTCAAGACATTTATGCATTATGTAATTATCAAATAAGGAAAATTAGCATATTCATCACCTCAAATATTTCTCATTTCTTTGTAGTGAAAACATTCAAAAATCTCTCTCTTAGCTATTTTGAAATATGCAATACATTATTATTAACAATAGTTAGTAGTGCAATAGAAGACCAGAATGTATTTCTTCTATCTATCTACCTACCTATCTATCTATCTATCTATCTATCTGTCATCTACCATTTTTAGAAACCCAGTCATCCCTTGCTGGTCACTTAGGTTGATTTCATATCTTGCCTGTTGTGAATAGTGTTAGAACAAACATGGGAGTGCAGATACCTCCTTGACATATCTATTTCAGGAAATGACTGCTTTGAAACGCTTTCTATTCTTTTCCAAATTCCATGCTGGTCTGAAAAGGCTCCTACAAATTTCCCAAGTATCTATTCCGTTCATAAAAAATCTAGCACATTGATGAATGATAATGATAATATTCATTGTATTAAACAATCAGTGCTTTTGTATATAAATGTGATTCACTTTTGTTACAGTATATTCCTTAAACACTACAACTTAATAAAGCATTCATCAAATTCTCTTTTCACTTGAAGTCTTAAAGTTCATCCTTGCACCTACAAGGTTTTTCCTGACAAATTGACTGGGGTTGTTAAGGTACATTTTAAGATAACACACAATTTCTTTAGTGTCTGTTTTAAAAAATAAAATTTTTTCACTTTGTGTAATTATATACTTACATCGACAAATATGAATGTCTTGTTCATGGCAGCTACTGTATCTTTTCTGGCCTTGGAGACCTTTTTTTTAGTTGAAATTTATAAATGAACCAAAAAAAGTACCTCAGTAATTCTATCATTGTTAATTTCTTTTTTTGAAGGAAAAGACTAGAGCCTTGAAAATTTTACAGCAGAATTTATTAGGCGATGGTTTTAGGGAATAGAAGTGATTTTTTTTGCATGTGCCAATGTTTCCATCTTGTTACAGATGGCTCTTGCTGGCAGAAGATAAGGGCAGAGGAAAGCCAATAAACTTGCCAGATTTTCCCTAAAAATAAATGAAGAATATAGTATATTGCTCTTAAAAATGAATTTTTGCCTTTATTATCTACTAATATCTGCTTCTCTTTGTTTTTCTGCTTTAAAATTGCTACACAAAGATGATATTAAACCTTCATAATTCTCATGAAAGCAAAATTTAGCTATTGAGTGGATTTTGGCTCTGTCTTTTCTTTCTTAACAGTAAACTTAATGCTGCAAAAATGCATGGTGAAAATTTATTTTTAACTGACAGTTGATTTTTTTTCAGTAATTAAGTTAAATTACTTCATGTTCTTTGCATATAGAAACAAATGTAGAATTCTGGATTACATATCACAAAAATAATATGAGTAATTAATTGATATGATAAAAGATTGTGGTATCATTTAACTAATTTAAGTGGTAAAATTTTTCTTACAGAGTAAATGTAAATACAAAGTTTTCAATTTAGTTGGGATATCTAATATATCTTTGGTATAATAAACAACTAAGATGAGTGATATAGAATCATAGTGTTTTATTCATTAAAATATGAAATACTTTAAAGAATAAGGACATTCCTTAAATTAGAGTTCATTGTGCTTAATGTATTTTATACAAAAATCTGTAGAAATGGTGGTATTTTGATAAACTAAACAACCTTGAGATTGAATATCTGATTAGCTATTAGCTCAAATTTTTTTTATTTTAACACTTTTAAATAATATTTTTAGGAAGTAATATTTAATTTGTCTTAGATTACTTAGTAATACTTACTAAGAACATAGTATTGAGCATAGACTGCATTTTTTTTTTTTTCCTTGAGATGGAGTTTTGCTCTTGTTGCCCAGGCTGGAGTGCAGTGGCATGATCTTGGCTCACTACAGCCTCCACCTCCCAGGTTCAAGCGATTCTCCTGCCTCAGCCTCCCGAGTAGCTGGGATTACAGGCATGCACCACCATGCCCGGGTAATTTTGTATTTTCTTTTAGTAGAGACGGGGTTTTGCCATGTGGGACAGGCTGCCTTCGAACTCCTGACCTCAAGTGATCCACCTGCCTCGGCCTCCCAAAGTGCTGGAATTACAGGCATGAGCTACCACGCCCGGCCAAAGGCTGAATTTTTTGTTTTATATTTATTTTCCTCTTATATTAGATGTCTTAAATCCCTCAGGACCTACATTCTGAATACCTATTATTTTTATATCAGATGATACTTGTGAATATATGGGTGGAATATATTTGGCTGGATCATTAGAAAACATGGAGATTAAGTGGAGGATTGCTTTTTATTCAAGTCACTTGGCTTCATAGTTTTTACCCTCCCCTTATTCACATTTTGAGTTTATAGTTAATCTATAAAAGCATCTATTATTTTACAATATTAAACATAGTGTATTCTATAATATGTCAAATCCAGGGCCGCCACCTCAGATATAAAGATAAAGTTGGCATGGTCTTTTTCTATAGGATACTTAAAATCTATTGGAGAAATTGAACATGCATCAAACCAACTGAAGCAGCGGGACAGAAACCTAATATTAATATGGTTTGAACGAACTACTGTGAAACATAAGATAAACCTAGATACTACCAAAAAATGAGAAAATCAAACTATATTTTAGATAAGTGGGTTTTGAGGAGAGTTGTCAGTTACAAATCTGACAGTATAAGTCTCCTGCACCGGGTAACAGACCTTAAAGATAAGTGGCAGAATATGATGTAAAATAATAAAAAATGTTTTACTAGTTTCCCCTCGTCAACTGCTATTTTTGCAAGATTATGTAGAATGTTCATAAATTGACTCTTCATTTTACAACTTCCTTTATCCCTTTTTTTCAATTCTGTCAGTTGTCTTTTGCCAGAAAGTGTTATCCATTTACCTACAAGGTCTGTGAGACAGAGAATTAAAATACATGAATAAAATTTCTAAATTGCATGCATAAAAAGATATACGTTTTGTAGACAGCTGCCCATGGAATGTATAATTTGTTATCTGAAAAGTCCATATTTAAACTTAAAGTTGACACTTTGTCCTTAATTCACGCTGCAATGCTTCTCACTTCTATACATAATAATGTAAATTAAAGATTGTATTATTTACAGTTGCTGCTGCTGTCACTTGGTGCATATATTTAATGATGATGCATACGTTTCTCTCTGTATGATATATAAATACATGCATACAGGTATCTGCATATGGTCAGCGTATGCATGTGTATGCTCAGTGGGGTCATAAATGTTAAAAAAGTTATGTTCAAAACGTGAATCTCAGGACTCAATAGTTTATCAGCTGAAATAATTGCTATGACAAGTGCAAATAACTGGAAGACTTTAAAGTTTCAAGTAATGTTTCATGTAATGCACACACTTAAATGGACCATTTGCACCTTCAATACCACATGTACTAGTAATCAAGACAATAACACGCATTATGCTAATCCAGCTGTAATGTCATTCTGAGCAGTTATTTTATTGATGAGGTAAAATTCCAATGCATTTATTCCAGTAGAGTATTAAAATTAGTTAAAGAAATTAAATATTTATTCTAAAAGTCAGTAGAGACTTGGGCACAAATAAAGTAATTTGCAGAGCAAGCAGTGATCCAGGAGAAGCAGACATTTTAAGGTGTGCCCAGAGTATTACTTGGTTTGTTCCCTGTTAAACATCAAGTAAAAAATTCTTTACTTTTTTTTGGCTTTTTAAAAATTTTCTTTTGAATATATACCTGACAATGGGATTGCAGGGTTGAATCATATTTCTTTTTTTTTAATAATAATTTAAGTTCTGGGATACATGTGCAGAACGTGCAGGTTTGTTACATAGGTACACACATACCATGGTGGTTTGCTGCACCCGTTAACCCGTCGTCTACATTAGGTATTTAAATAATATATGTTCATGGTTTTTAAAAAGGTAAACATTGAAGAGCATGTAAGTGAAAAAGTAAAAATCCAACCCATTTCTCCATGTCTGTACTCATACCTTAGAGAAAAAGCATTTAAAATAGTTTATTGGATATCCTTCCAGGAAATTTCTATGTATATTTAAATGTAATATGGCTAATACTTTTTCCTATGCAAATAGGATGATACTTTTCAGATTGTTCTGAAATGTGCCTTTTTCTGTTAATCATACATCTTATACAACTTTATATCATATCATATGCATCTACCTAAGTCATTTTAATACATATCACAAATTGAATTGGTTCACCGTTATGGATTAACTTTGATGGGCGTTTTGTTAGCATTTTGGCTTTTATCATACACATTTTGACTTAATGGATACATCATTGTCAAAGCCAGTTGTTCAATTTAAGATCTGAGGATAGGTTTGGTTGATCTCCATGAAATGTATTAAATAAAACAAAGGCACTAGAATCGCCCCCACTAGTTAGTGATATCACTTTGGACAGGTAGAGTTGACTCCCCATGTCTCAGTAATTGGATTTGTAAGACAAATATATTTTTTAAAAAGGCACATTAGCCCTTGACATACGAAGCAGTCAGGAGAATCCACTGAAGCAATATACGTTGACGTGTTTTGAAAAGAATGCAACCTTTTTTAAACTAAAAGTGTATTAGGCATCGGCACTCCTGGTAGAGTCATAAACTATTGCCCAAAGCTGGGCAATGTGACATGCCTCAGTCATGGAAAATCTTAAAGTAACTATATTTTATTAAGCTTTATTTGATTTACGATTTAAGGGAAGATTGAGATCCCACTTAAGAACAGGCAAGGTAGAGTAGATAAATTGTTTCTCCTTGTTTTTTTAGTTACTTTTATTGAAAGTGTCTCTATGGGGCTCACCAAAGGAATTCTGTTGGAAGAGCGTTGGAAGTGTCTGCTTTTAGTTTTCTTTGTCTAAAATATAGTGGGTATAGAGAGGAATAAGGCAATTTAGGCATGAAACTGATCTTGTTGCTATGGTCAATTTGGGAAGGATAGGGTGTTGAAAGAGCTAAGCAGAAGTGCACACAACACCTCGCCACATTCCTGACAGGCACACAGGCACTCAGATGCTAATTCCTGGAAACAACATAGATCAGCGAATTAACTGGAATGCGGTAAAGACAGTGGGTGATGTAATTATAGTGAAAAAGAAAAAAAAATTCCTCTTTAAGATACTTTTACCATAAAAATATAAAAATGCTGTTATAAGAAGAAAACAAAGTATGCGCATGTGTGTGTGTGTTTTGGTAAACTGATAACTTAATATGCTAGTTTAGAGCATTGCTTATTTTCAAAAAGTTCAATCCCTCAATAAAAGCTCCATTTTATGAATGTTTGTAGTTTATGGACTTTTGGTCTTGGGAGAAAATAGTAAAATAACTGCAGGTATTTTATCTATTCACTCCGTGCCTCGGACAGCCCCTGGGAGAACAGGAAAGAGAACTTGTGTGGCCAGGCAGCTTGTATTGTGTACTCAAAGCCTACCTTATTCTTGGAATTGTTCTTACCACTCATGATTTAAAAATGGTATGAGAATTTTTCAAACTATGTCCTTATTCTTATCACCTTGCTTATAATGCACTTCATCACCCCACACTTTAAGTATTTAGAACTAATTAAGTTTCTTTGAATGAAATCTGAAATCATTCAGCAGGTATATAAAAATATATGTATACTGATACTTATACAAAGAGATCTCCTGAATATATTGTTAAGTTAAAAAAAAAGCAACATGCAAAACAGTGAATATAGAAACTGTCTTTTATAAAAAACGAAAGGGAATATATATATATTTATAAATTACATAAAATATAATTATAAATTACACATGTGTGTACATATATACACATGTATAGTTTATAATTGCTAAGATCTACAGAAGTAATTTCTTCATTTTGTTTAGAGAACATGGAAAGGATACACACAAAAGTAGAGTGGTTACCGATAGAATTGGGGATGAGAGGTGAGAAGCATCATTTTTACTGTACTTTGTTTTTTATTGTTTGGATTTTTCAACTTTGTGAATGAATTACATATTAAAAAGATACCATTACATTAAAAAAATTGAAAAATCCGTAGTTGAGGCAGCAAAATGAAGTGAAAACATTGGCTATAAGCCTGAGGAGCATGGAGTTTTTATAGCAGATTTGCTACTGCTTCCTGTAACTTAGAACCTAAGTTACTGAGACTTTCACTCTCCGTGCCTCAGTGTCCTCACCCGCTCCAGATGAGGAGATTGCAGTTGATTATCTCATGCCCTAGCTGTCATTCTGAGCTATATTTTAATTGATCTAAGATTGTGCATAATCCAGAGTTATTTGATTTGTGCCATAGGCCACTCACTGAAAGCATGGAAACATGTTCTGGTGCATTTACATACAAAAAAGTTGTCATATTGTTTTTCATTTGTTTGTTCGTTTGTTTATTTTTTGAGATGGAATCTTGCTCTGTCACCCAGGGTGGAGTGCTGTGGCACGATCTGGGCTCACTGTAACCTCTGCCTCACACGAGTTCCAGCAATTCTCCAGCCTCAGCCTCCTGAGTAGCGGATTACAGGCATCTGCCACCATGCTGGGCCAATTTTTGTATTTTTAGTAGAGACAGGGTTTCACCATGTTGGGCAGGCTGGTCTCAAACTCCTGACCTCAGGTGATCTGCCCGCCTCCTCTTCCCGAAGTGCTGGGATTACACGCATGTTATAATGTTTTGTGAAGAGATCTGTTTTATAATGTTTTTCTGGTAATGTTTCTTAAAGGCAGAAACTTTGCTTAAAATAATCTCTCTAAAATATTTGATTATGTAGCAGGTTTCCCTAGAGGAATTTAATTTTCAGTAAAATTTTAGCACTAATATATATGCACTGGAGTAATAAAATGTATGGAGCACTGATTATGTGCTAGGTAATGGACTTGGAACTTGACATCTATAATTTTCACACCAATTGACAGTAAGTTGTTTTTGTCTACATTTCCACTTCAAGAAATACACCTTGGAGACATTTAGATTCTAGAATATTCTAAGTATAAAACTTGAGTTTCAACAGAATATGTTGAAAAGTAAGGAGGATGAATATTAACATCTCTCCATGGAAAATGGTAGCTGTATTCCTGTATGGAAACAACAAAGGACTAGGTAATTTTCTGGAGTATTTTCATTGACAGACTGAATCTGAGAGAGGATATAGATCGTGGCAGCTTCTTTTATCTCCCTCCTCTCCCGTAGGCATGCTCCACAGGGACACACAGAGGGAAGTGGCCACACTGAGACACCCACCCCGTGATTCTTATATAAATAGGGGAAAGAAAGATGTACACACAGAGACCATACCTAGAGGCAGAGAGAGAGAGAGAGACAGAGAGAGAGAGAGAGAGAGTTGGAGATAGAGACAGAAAGGCAGAGAGAGAGTGAGCGGCAGAGAGAGGAAAGAGAGAGAGAAACACACCTTCAGAAACCCAAAGTCAGACAGCCACTATAGAGCCTTTGACATTGTGATATGATCAGAAAGGAGCACAGGCACACAGAGGGATCACAGGGTGTCAAGTAAGACATTCTGCAGAAGAAGAGAGACTCATAAATGAAGATTCTTATATATATACAACAGATAGAAAACATTTTAGAAGCACACATCTGGCCAGAGAGTTACACAAGGCAGAGCAAGGCATGCAAATAAGAATCAGCAAGACACAATTAGGCAGAGTCTCATACATTCAGAGACATGTACACAGAAAACAAAGTGAGTGATGTGAACCTACACATGGGAAGAATGAAACATATGTTAAACTAGACAAAAAACACACACACGTTAACACACAAAAAATATATATAGATGAGGCAGATATGACATCTGTGCACACAAACATAGACATACACATGCACAACAAGACAGATGCAGATACCCATAGTCCAACAACAAGAAGAATCAGACTTTATTTCTGGCTATAAAAATAGTTCAAAAGCTGCCCTGCTTCCCTGGCTTCTGCGCTCAGTGGGGGGCTAAAAATTCCTTGTTTTCCAGGCCACAGATGGTGCCATCACCCTTGGATCATGGTGCCTCATCTTATTGTATTTTTCTACTTCTGTTTATTTCATTATGTTTTAGTGAGCACATTTCTCTCACCCTTTGGCATGTATTCCCCATCAATATATCTTGATGATTGTCACATCTTCCTTACTCCTTAATTTTCCTAAAAATATGTTCTAAATCACTGCCAGTTGGGTTTATTGTTTTATCTAAAAATGATGATAGTAAGGTGGGCATTATTTGGTAATAAGTGGACCCAAAAGAATGTAGAATATTGTCAATATTAAATAGATTTTAAACCAACACGGTGCAAAATATTTTGAGATACAGATTATTTCTTGAGTAGATTTCTAAATACTTAGATATTTTAATGGCATACTGAGGTATATGTGTATACATATTTGTGTTTTTGTACAGATGTAAAATATATATGTGTGCATCTATAAGTGCATGTATAATCTATCATCTATTTACTGTATTCTTACAAAATAAAGCTTTGTTTGGGACTAGGCTACATTGTTTCTTCTGGGCATTGTCTTTTCAAAGAGAAGTTACCATTCGAGTTGAACTTATAGTCTTAAACATTTCCAGCTGATGTGCCTCATAGCTAAGCATGTACATGATGTGATCAATTTTATATATTTATGTACAGCTTTTCATTTTACTTCCCAGTGAGAGGTAAAATAGGAAAGGGTCAAAATCCTACAAATAGGAAAAGGGTCTGGACTTCAAGTTTTCCTCAAAATATGGTACATAGACCTCATTCATCATCAAATTGCTGAATTCTAGGCTACACCCTGACTAACCTCAGGGGATAAGAAGGTTAGGAAATGTCATTTTTAATAAGCTCCGTAAGTATTTTTTACGCACATTCATGTTGGAGAATTACTGTCTAGAGAACGGATTTTTACTGATTTTTGTACAGGGATTAAATCTGAAAGATATGTTCCAATGCAGAGAGAGGGCCATGTGGGAAAGTATTATAGCAGTGAATTTTGTACATTGAGATTGCCCTGAATATCCCTATGTATTCAGTTTTCTTTCCTTCTTTTTTTCAAGTACCAAACCATTCTGATCTTTCCATGATCTTGTTCTCTTATGGTTTCTCACTGCCCTTCTGATTAACAAGAAATGTCCAGAATAATTAAACTGCCAACAGAAGCAAATTTCTACTTCATTTCAACAAAATAATATTGAAAATCATTCTTTCTCAGTGAAAAGTTATCTTTAGGTGACTTGCAAAGAAGTGAACCCATGTATCATGTGTGTGTAACACACACACAACATATACATGCATATATGTAGTATTCATATTTATAAATCAAACACTATAATGGCAATCATGCTTAATATTATACGAATCCTTCTGGCCTAATTATATGTAAATAAAACAGATACTATTTCTTAACCTGTATCAGAAAAAGTGAATTTTAATACTAAGTAAATACAGATACATTCATATTCAAAGGAAAAATATATAAGAATGGTAACTTAGAAAACAGATATTGGAGTGATTATTCCCTTATAAGAGAGACTTATTTACCCAAATAATTCACCACTGGGTACTCAAAATTGCAGCTTCTCTTAGTGTATTTAAAATTTACAAACATTAATTCATGTGCGAATTTTCAAAACACATCTCTTGCCTAAAGTCAATTGCATATTTTTATGCTTTAAATTTTAATACAGCTGTTTCTATCTTTCTATACTAAAATAAAAAGTCTGTGATATTAAGCACATGGCTAATATTTCACAAAATCAAATGCGATTTCCACATATTTTAAAACATATAGTTTCTTTGTGGAAATACTGGAGACTAAATGGAAAAGCATTTATATTGATAAAGATATTTTTCTTGAAAGGCAATCTTGCCTGCCAATAGTTAATATTAGTATTAAATATGGTATCTTTGATAAATGTTATTATTCTGTACTCTCACAAAAAGTAGCCTGATTTGAGGCATTTTAATAGCTTAAAGGGAATAATGAAAATGTAAGGAAGGAGAAATCAATAAAGCATGGGGCCTCTTATCCCATATTGATTCTTGTAATCCAACAACCATTAAATACTTAAATAAGCCTCTTTTAAGATGGCATGTTTATATTTCGAAGATCAAATACTTTAATTTTGCTCATGGGTTTCCCAAATACAATTCATACACAGGATAGAAGGTAAGCTCTCAGTGACCATGTTTCGGACATTTCTGAGCTGACCACAGCAAAGGTGCATTGTAAATGAAATTATACTCAAGCAATTGCTTCTTGCAGTGCAGGTAAACATAAATACATTTCAAACATTATCATAGATTGTGAAAATAGGCTAGAACATTGAAGCTGGTGAGTAATAAAAGGAACAAAAATATTTTATTAGTTAAATAATTTAAAAATATAACTTCATCCAGAATCTCATTCTTATTTTCAATAAAACATATTGGCTTAATTGGATAAAATTTTAGAAATGTAGCTTTGTCCCAAACCTGCCCATTTTCTCCTTAATGAGTATTACTATAATGGAAATACAGAATTGCTGTGACAGTTTACCTTTAAATATTCTGTATTTTTTTTCTAATGCTATAATCCCAGACTTGGGTTTTGCACACACACACAAAAACGTTTTTTTTTTATCTTCATTTGCTGCTAATATTTAGTCATTTGTAATGACTAAATATTAAATAGTAAATGAGGATAAAATATTATTAGATACATTTAGAACCTTCATTTTTTTAAAAGGCAACACAAAATATGAATTGTTTTTCTACTGCAAACTGTTCCACTGTCAATTAACCTATTTTTTTTTTAGTTGTTAATTTACTGTGTGGCAGTAAAATTTTTAATATTTATTGTGTCCTCAATATATACCAGACTCTATTCTAAGAGCTATACATATTTTACTGCTTTTACTCTCATAAATGATCCTATAAAATTGGTATAAATTATTTCTATTTCCAATTAACTAATGAAAAAATCAAGGGCTAGAGTTGTTAAATAACTTGCCAAAAGTCTAACAGCAGGTGGAGTGGTGGAGTCAGGAAGCAAAACCAAGAAATCTTATTCCAGCTGGATGCAGTGGCTTGAGCATGTAGATCCAGCTTCTGAGAGGCTGAGGCAGGAGGATCGCTTGAACCCAGAAGTTGGAGGCTATAGTGTGCCATGATCACACACGTGAATAGCCACTACCATAATCCAGCATGGGTAACACCGCCAGACCCCATTCTAAAATAAATAAATAAATAAATTAATTAATTAATGAAAGATTATCCTGATTCCAGACCTGTGTTCTTCATAGCCAATAAGAAAGAAAGAATGTTGGCTGGGTGTGCTGGCTCATACCTGTAATCCCAGCACTTTGGGAAGCCGAGGTGGGCAGATCATGAGTTCAAAACCATCCGGGCAAACATGGTGAACTGTCGTCTCTACTAAAAAATATAAAAAATTAGCCAGCCATGGTGGTGAGTACCTGCAGTCCCAGCTACTCACAAGGCTGAGGCAGGAGAATCACTTTAACCCCAGGAGGTGGAGGTTGCAGTAAACAGAGATCACACCACTGCACTCCAGCCTGGGTGACAGAGCAAGGCTCCATCAAGAGGAGGGGGAGGGGGAGGAGGAGGAGGAGGAGGGGGAGGAGGAGAAGAAGGAGGAGGAGGAGGAGAGAGATGTTTTAATTAAAAAGAAGTGTTTATGCACTTTTTACAAAAATAATACAAATACAGCCAGTCCTTTGTGTCATAACCATGCTTCTTTTCTTTAGTAGTCCCCACTATTTCTAGCTCACTTAATGCCAATTACATTAAACTTCCACATTACATGTGAAAAGCTTTTGCAGAGCTTTCACAAACACCGTCGTATTTGATTCTACAACAATCTCCCAAGGTAGAGAGAACACACTGTCTCTTTCTTTTTACAGCCAAAGAAATGAAGGCTCACAGATAGGAAACGACCTGAGCAGTGTCATATAGATTATCACGTAAGATGTAAGAGGCAGAGTTTAAACTAGAACCCAAGGCTTCTGTTAATAACTTGGGGTCTTTGACTACAGAATTTAGCAATTGTAATTTAAGGATGATCACTCTCGTGCTGCTGAGGCCTCTGGGTACTGTGGGAGCCACTGACTCACAGCTTCACAGTCTGGGCATAGTGTATGGTGGTATATCAGTGAAGTCCACATCCACTCATCCTTCCTGGGATTAAGCAATAAACTAAAGTTCAAATTGAAACTTTTGCATTTGAATAGAACACATTTTATGTCTTTCCCAACTGCCTCACCCCCATGAAGCTAATCTAGTTCTGCTTTCTCAGCATCTCTATTGGGGACGAGGCACCTGTGAGACTCGTTCCTTCCGCAGAGTACAGTCCCTACCCATGTCTTTTTTTAATCCTTTGTTGTCGTAACCATGCCTTTCTTCCCTCGTACCATAGGTGGCACACCTTGCTCTCTACCTTCCACTCACATTTACAATTGTTTCCTTTATTTTTTTCTTCATCATTTCAGTGCATCTTATGCCATGTAATTAATGAGCAACAGATTCACCCTGAGTGGTTAGGGAGCCTCAAATATATACATACACAGATATATGTGTATCAATATATGTATGTAGTGTGTGTATGTATGTATGTGTGTATCCCAGTGAAGCATTCATCTTGGATTTTAACTGCTATTCTACTATTCTCCCTAAAGTGATTGCACAGAACAGTGTGGATTCCAAAATAATACAAGAGCTGAGTCCATATCCTGGTTTCCCACTTATTAGACAGAGGATTTTGGGCAAATTTGTCATCTTTCTAAGCCCTGGATTCCTTCTTAACCACCCACAATTCAGTGATAATTATCATTACTCTCATTGTATTCTCTTTATGGATCAGTCATTAGACTGGGCATTTTGCATTCAGAATATTGAATTGTTATGAAAGTTTTATTATGCAAGTATTGTTCTGATTTACATTTGAAGAAACTAATAGTAGAGAGGGTAAGAACACCACCAAGGTCATATAGCTGGCAGGTAGTTCAATGGGGACAATCTTATTCTAAAGTTTTTCTTTTTTAAGTGTGTATCATCCTAGAAGGTACAAGTGTGAGTATGGTTGTGTGTGCGTGTGTGTATTCGGGATTTAGTCTGAGGTCATGGATAGAAGAGAGGTGAAGGATAAAACAAATATTTAACTAAACTTTTCTATGCTGACCCCTGAAGGACGCACTTTTAATTATGATCACAGTATTTTTAGAAGAGCGTGGCATTGTCTCCTGAGATGCTGTGAGATTAGAAAACATGCCAAAAGTTACACAGCCAGCATACAAAAGAGCCCCCAAATCCAAACCTATATATGTCTGTCTCTAAACCCTTTACAACACAGACAAATTGTCAAGTAGTATTAACGTATAATTCAGGAAATACCTTTTAGAGTATTAGTTCTAGATTTGGCAATGTTTTGAGAATAATTCAGAGGCGATAAAAATGTAAGTTATCTACAGTAGTTTAAAAGGATATCTGTATAGAGCACTGATAGCCCCTGCTATGCCAAACATTAACTCTTTAGTTACTTAATCATGCTACCGTAAGGGCATCCTGGGAAATGGGCCCAGCCAAAGTTGGGTGCTTGAGAAGGACTCTGGTGGTTCTGGGCAGTCATTCACTAACCTGTACCAGCATTTTACTTCTTCATTGGCCTATATGACTATCCATTAGCCCTAGCTACTCTTGTCCCTATTTTACATCTGGTTAATATTTAATTTTTCTAAGTTTTAATTATTTATTCCACACACCACCCAATTTAATAATATCCATTACTGAGAAATTACCCCTTTTAACTGATAATACTTATTTAGTTTGAACTCTAGGATCTTTTGTCCTTCCAAATCCATTGGCTTGTTTTTAAGTTTCTTCTTTGTTTTTTTCTTTTAAAGGCACTTCAATAAATATTTCTCTTTAATTTTAATTTCAATTGCATCTAGATAAAGTGTTGCTTAGAGTAGTGCTAAAGGCCTTCCAGTTATAATAAGATTATAATACATCAGTTGATATCTGGTTTGCTTCAAACCAGACTGTGGTACACCCATACCCAATTTTTCCTTTTCTCTGTTTGTCTTTACTGCCATGTGGCCTTTGTATGGGAGCTGATTAGATTGGGTGAGAGGAAAACTGAGATCCAGACCTAGCTCTGCTTCTGACTAGCTGTGAGTCCTGGGTAAAATCTGTTAAACACTCTATTTTCGTTCCTTCACCTGTGAAATGAGGAGTTCAGTAGTCACTCAGTAGGGTCATTTCTGGCTCTGGTGTCCAATGAATCTGGACACATGACCCCTGGATACCAAATGTTTCTGAGGTATGTAGTATATGCTTAACATGTATTGATTGCATCATGTGAGATAGAGACGGAGAGAGAGAAAGGGGCAGAGAATTGTGTCCCCAAAATACTCCAGCCTGGCTGGTAAAGGAGGATCGACTAATGTGGAATAGCACAGAAAGTATGAGAAGGGTGAAACTGTGCTTCATTGAGGATCAAAGATGTTTAGCAAGGAGAGGCATGTGTGAGACCAGAAATTGTTAAGAAGTCATCCCAGGGGAACAGACACTCACTGTCAGAGAGTTCATACTTCACTGGCTTATTTCCCGTGAGACTCACTCAGAAAATAGGATCTTCATAATTACTGCTTTAATCTTTTCATCTCACTTATGAAGTTAAAATTTAGAAACGCTAAAGAATTAAGATATTTTCATAGTCAGGTCTTGCTGGTCTGTAAAGAACTATCTCTCTCATTCATATCCTGAAGACAGCGTTTTGGGCCAAAATACAAAAAAAAAAATACTCCTTTCTTTTCATTGTGAACGGTTCTTACACATTATTCTAGAGGAGACTCTCCATGTCTACGCTAACACCTTTCCTCCTTTCTGAGGTGAGTTGATTATAAGAAGAACTTTAAGGAATCAAACATATGGAATGAAACAGACAAGGTCTAAGGATGAAGTCACATTTTTGTACAATAGCACAAGATTCATAATTTTTTTTTTAAAAAAGGACATTTTGGAAAGCAGTGGAACTTAGAGATAATAAGTGAAAATAGTAAGAGGGTCTTACGGGCTGACTTGGAATATTTAGTATATGACAGTAGGAATAAGGAAGTAGTAAAGACTTTTAAGGAGAGTAGTGAAACAATGAAAGTCATGTTTAAATTACATTAATCTGCACTGCATTTTTAAAACTGTATTTTAAATGACTAGCTTCCATTTGGAATAGAAAATCTCTTATTTTTGCTCATGAATTTCGAAAACATCAAAACTAGTGTTAAACCATATTTAGTTTTCATCTGTCTTGTTTTAGCTATTTTAAAACTCACAGCACAAGATTCACTATGTCTAAGTAAGACTTTAGGTTTTTAAGTTCCTGTTAGTTCCCTTAGAGTGCTTGTAATTTTAGTCTCAGAAAGAGTTGAATGTGTGCACATTTTAGCTGATGTTAATTTGCAATGATTAAATCTTTTTTTCTCTTTGGGGTTGCCACTATTATTAACTACAACTTCAAAAAACCCATGGAATACAAAGTGGATTGGGAGAGAGTCTGGAGTCTGCATGATGGTGGCAGCAACCAAAGGCTTTCTACGATAATTCAATCATGTGGTGATGCTGGCCACCGAGTAGGCTAAGAGCAGAGAGCGTTTAATGACAGGAATGAGATTTCACTGGGAAATCTGATGAAATATGAAGAGACCAAAGGAAGAAAGAGGGAATAGTTAAACCTTATCTCTAGACTTAGAGTTTAGAAACAGAGGGAAGGCTTACACCTCTGGAAGCAAGACCTCTGCTGGAGGGAAAACTGGCTTTGAAGGTGGAGATGATGGTCATTCCTGTTGTACTGAGATGTTGGTGAGACATCCAAGAAGAAATTGTTGCAGAATATTCTATCTTTGTATAAGATTAACTAAAATATGTTAATTCTCAGGCAAAGTGAATTTAAGTTTAAATACATATTTAATCAAAACTTTAGAAATATTTATAAAATTTCAGAAGTTCTAGAGTCTTGAATTTTACTTTTTGGTGACATTCATTTTACTTGCAAACACAAATGGAATAGGACCTTAGAGGCTGCTTTTTCATCCTCTAATTTCACTTCCATAAAGCTGTTCTTGTCTGATGAGAACATAATGCAGGCTTCTGTATAAAATATTCCCTGTCATATTTCTGAGAATGATTTTGTCTCTTTTTGATTCTTCTGTTGAAGACTTAGATAGGGCAGGATTTATCAGTGTGTGCTTAAACCCTGTAAATGATTTCCATTGCTTTTAAGATTAAGACAAAAATCCTCCAGCTGGAGGGGCTGCGGGCTCCAGTTGATGCTTGTCTGGCTGTTTGTTCTCATCACCCACAACTCGCTTTTCCACACCTTGTATGCCACCCACACTGACCTCCAGGCTTCCTCTCATTTTGGGGCCTTTCTATGTGCTATTTTCTTGGCCTGAAATCTAATTATTTAATCTAATTAAATCTTTTTTCCATCCTCACTCCTCATACCCAGCCCTTTGCCTGCATGGTGTCTACTCAGCTTTCAGCCCGCAGGCCATGTTGTCCCTAGTCACTGAAGACTTATCACAATTTATGAGTATACGTGTATGATTATTTGCTTCATGTGTCTTTCTTTGCTGAGATCTAATTTTCATGAATGCAGTGATCTTTGCCTGTTTTGCTCCCCCATGTATCCTTGGTACCTAATTTGCCATGTATGTGTTAAATGACTGTATGACTGAATACTGAAGCCATGGCGGAGAGGTTGGATTATTGATGCCATCCCAATCCCATCTTCGTTGAAATAGCTCTGGATATCTAGTGGCACTTGTGTCTTCACCAGACTCCTGCTCTGGGTGCAACTCTGGATAATACTTGGAAAGTCAGGACAAAGGAGAGTGTGTCTTCACAAAGTGTGAAAGGGTTTATACAGTATGTAGAAACATTTCTCCAGAATAAAAGGAACATCAGTCTGAGATTCTTCAGGCTGTAGAAATACTGCATCTGCAATAAAAAATAAATCAAACAAATATAGTGTAAAAAAATAATGAGCTTTGCAAATTTGCTGATGCTTAGGTTAGGGGTTAGCGTATTTTATTTACTTTTTATCTGCTTAAATTCTTTCTTCCCCAGATGCTATCATTTTTATTCTAGATGGAATTGCTTTTGACATCAAAGTGTTATGTAATCAAGGTAATTTATGGAGGAAAACTATTTTTTAAATAAATACAAATGAGCGCTTCTCAATGTACTAGATCTGAGAAAAATTCTTTCCCTCTTTTCTGACTTTAACATAAGATTCTCCTTTTTTACAAAAGTCATGTTTTAAGTTGTGCTCTTGCCTCTGAAAAACTGTCTGAGGGAATATGTTTTGTGTTTACGTGTTTTCTTCCAACACAAGAATAAACATAGGATATGTCTGTTGCTTTCAGACCCTTGAAAGTTGTTTCCTTCCAAAACATGTGTACATAGGAGCCATTAGCCTAAACAGGCAGCTCACCTAAATGACAACCATTTTTATGAACGACAGAGCACCACCACCAAGTTTGCATTGATATGGATTCTTTTTTAAATAATCAAATGTTTCAAAATTCACTTCCAATATCTCATTGGAGTGGTTTGCATTGTCTTTTTATTTTAGCATAATACAAATTTATGACATTCTCAAAAATGTAATTTCCCTTTAACTGAAACATTTTCCAGAAAGAAAATTTTTTTCAGCTATGATTTCTTTATATCTGGTAATAGAACCAATAGCTTAAAAAGTGTGATAACTTTTTGTTGAATAAGTATAGTAATATCAAATTGGTGAGAACGATTCCAAATCAGTCACTTTTACTCATTTCTGTATTCTCAAAAGGTATGTATTCATTTCAGTTATATAAAATTAACTAAATTTCAATGGGTAAAATTCAATAACTTTCCAATGACAACTGTCATAATATCTAATTTCTTAAAACCACTGTATTTTAACATTTGTCAGTTTGAAAAAATCATATATAATAATATAATCCTGTTGTTACTTAAAATGCATTGAATTCTGGCATCGTTCTCCATAGGGAATACACCTATTTTTTCATATCCTTGATTTAAGTTTTATAAACTCAATTTTGCTCCAAGAGAATACATCCTTGAGAATATTTAGCCTGCTTCCAATTGCTCCAGAACAACAATGGCAATATCTTAAATTCTCTCATTTTGTAGAAATGGCCTTAGGGATGCTTTACAATCAGTTTACTTCAAAGACTGCTGGGTCAAGAGGACAGGGAAAAAGAAGGTCACTAGCCAGGGCTTTCCATTGTCATGGTGGGACCACTGGATCCAGAAGCTCTAAATAATCCTAAAAAATTCAGAGGCTTGTTCCCTTGAGAAGGACACATTTCTTATGGCTAGCTTTTCTAAGTCAGGAGCTAATAATACCTTCAACCTACTTGCCTTTTACAGATATGTGTGACACAGAGTATGGATAATTTCTGCTGAATTGAACCCATAATGAAGGAATTTATAATCAGTTCTAATGTATTTGAAACCCAAAGTATATTAGCCCTTCATCAAAGGGAATGATAAAAAGCAGCATTAATATGGGTGAATAGTAATTATTTCGGAGCTCATAATTATTCTGTTAACTACAGAGAAATGCTGATATTTTTCCTTCTTTTATAAAAAGTAAAAGGCTCTGTGGTCAGATTCTGAAATGTAGGAAAGCATCACACGTTCTTTATAAGGACCCATACTTTGAATTGTGCTCATGTTAATCAAAAAGGAACTATTTTGGAATTAAATGAGTTCAAAGTTCATGGTTAAGAATTCCCTTTACCTTGCTTAGTCCTGTTGTTTCACCACTGAATTTATTTATTGCCCGTAGGAGATATAAAGTATAGTAATTACTCTCACTCCCTTTCAGAATGACAGGAGGTCTACTTTCCTATTAACTCTAATGAGAGTTATGTGTGTGTTCCTCAGGGAGGACAGACCCAATAGAGTTTCAAGGTAGAATAAATCACTTCTACACACTGGCTTTAGTGGTCTCATTTGCTTTATATTTTGGTGCTTTGAGATATCCATTTAAACTGCTTCTATTGAAAATGCAGTATTTGTTGTTTAAAAGAAGCATAAGCTGTGGTTGGAATGTTGCTAATAACTGTAATTTCTGTTTGAAGGATAAATGTGTTACCCTTTGGGGCAATGATGTCGCTCGATTGACAGGAATACTCAGTTTCTAAAATGTGACTATGTACTTTTCATGAAAAATTAATGCCAATTACCTTTTACAATGTTTTCTTTCTATTTAAAATGTTTTAATGTCAGTGATGACATCATTTGTAACACTTTAGAATAAAGGGAAAGTGAGCCGGGGAGGCAGATGCCCTGGTAAAGAAGGGAGCCCAAGGCAGCGGTGGTGTTTTGTGTCTGGCACAGGAAGAGGGAATCTTGACATTATGTAGGAATCTGTTGTGGTAATCCACAAGCATATATTTACTCCACTGAGGCTTCCTCAGAGAAATCAATGTGGAGTTTCTCAGTTTGCAACCGTGAACTCTGTAGATATTTATTCTCAGTGCCTTTAGGTGTAGAGATAAAGGAAATCTGTTTTCTTTCTTCTTATAATCAGTTTTGCCAAAACTGTTACCAACCCTCTTTTTCCCAGGGAAACTTCAAAAATCAGACATGTAAAAAATTCTTGATGTTAAGAACACGAAGATATGCCAATTCACTAAAATATTGCTGTAATACATACCGTAGGAAAAACTTACTATCATCTAATAATAAGGTGTTTTTTAGTATCAATAAACCAAGTATATTGGGAGAACTAGGCTTAATCCTCCTCCAGGATAATCATATCCCCATGATGTTGAAGCAATGTTTATATTTGTTTCCAATTCTTCAGATTTATGACAATGAAAGACGTCCTATACAATGTTTGCATGCAATTATTATCTCACATCAGAGACACACAGTTTTCCACAATGAAAAAAGAAGTGAAGTCCCACATTCTGTTTTCGTTTCTACAATGAAAAAAGAATGTGGGACTTCACTTGTTTTTTTGTGGGCTGAGTATGTCAATTATGTGATACTTAAGGAAGGTAAAAACAACTAATGTAGCAAACGTAAAAAAAAAAAAAAAAAGAAACAAACTGGTCCATCAACCATGCATCCATGGGAAAACTATCTTTATATATACTGTCCATGACTTCTGTACGTATGCTCTCAACCAGCAACTGAGAACCGTGTTCCACATGCAAAGAAGTGGGAGATGATGTTTTGATAAGAGTTATCTTCTGTTGCAACTCATGTAGGTCCAAGAACTAGCAGTTCTAAATACATGTTAAGTACATAGAAAGCACTGACTCAATGGCTATATGAGCTGAATGATTCCCCGTAGAAATCATGTAAAGTGATTTGGGTACACTAGGAGGGGAAAGAAAGACAATTCCATCTGACTCGTTGAAGAGACAGATCTTATAAAGCTTTGAGCAAAGTGAAGACAGTGATTTAATTGTGATAGGTTTTACATGTGCCTCCAAATATTGGCAAACTAATGATTCAGGAAAAAAATTTTGAGCTCACATTAATGATTTCTTAATATAGCCAAGAATTAAGCAAATTAAGTAATTTAACTAAAATTAGAAAGTAGATAGTAGTTTTGGCAGCAATAAATGCCACTGCATTTAAATTGTGTTGCTAACCAGTAAATAAAACCATAATTTCTACATAGCAGCCTAGAAAATAGAAATGTGAAAAATATATATTTGTTGCAGTCTTTAGGAAATTACAGAAAAATTAAAAGCCTGAAAATATAATTTTTGAACTCTAATATTTTGAGGGGTGCTTTGAAATTGGAAATATTTTAAATATAATATTCTGATTCAGCATTTTTAAAGTTTAAATTAAAAAATATGTATCATTTTCAGAAACGTAGCTTTGTTGTTGCATGAATGTCAAATAATCCTAAGGGTGCCTTTTGCGTTTAAACAGGGTCATGTTAAAGAAACGTAGATTTCTGTGAACTTGCAACTGAGTGTTAATTAATGGAAATTATTGCATTATCTAGGTTTTCTCTTAATGGAATAATTCCTTGCAGGTGTGACTATCACTTAATTTATTGCTTACAGTTTCCCTGTCTGTGTTTGCAATGACCATGAAATAATGACCTTTCAATTGAGGTAGTCAATGGGTCCCTTCAATTACATCATCCATTTCTGCCTTTCCAACCTGTTGATCTTTGCCCAGTTATTACTGTTTTTCAAGGCTGTCTACCTGAACTGATGAAACATAACTGTATTATATCTTATTTTTTCCTTTCTGTTTTCTGGGATTGTGTTTTTCATTCTTTGGGGGTTATGATAGTAAATTTAGTTTAGCATTACAAATATAATAAATATTAATTTCTGAAAATACTTAGACATTTTTCTCAAAATGTTTAACAATCCTTGCCTATGAAGTGTTCTTAGACTTAATGCCTGCTTCTTTACTATTTATGTTATTGAAATCAGTACATGACTTTCAGTGTTTTTCACTCCTTTTTCTATGACTGTTATTTTCTGCATGACAAAATTCTCTTGCTTACTGCTATGTGATTGGCTGTCTTTTAACTTGAGTGTCCTGTGTTTGTAGTGATTGCTTTTTGCATGAGGATTATGAAATATCATACAAATTAAATGGTTGTGGAAACAAAAAAAGAATGCGGGACTTCACTTGCTTTTTCATGTGCTGAGTATGTCAATGATGTGACACTTAAAATTACTTTCATATGGCCTTTGATGTCCCCTTTGGTATGCTCTTTATTCTTGTAAATTAGCATCGTTAAATATAATAAAACACTTATTAAATATTCACAGTGTTTTAATACAATTATTCTCCTCAAACATGATCCTATTATAAATAACTATACTGAGCATGAAACTGCACTAAAGCATAATTCCATTATATTACGAAATTGATTATGAAATATAAGCCCTGACTCGGTAACTACCTCAATAGCTAAACACTGACTTCTACTGATCAAACTTTTGATCTGCCGAGTGATGAGACTATCTAGTGATACATTTGTGCAGCCTGCAAATGTCTTAAATTCACAAGTAATATTTAAATGAAAACACATGGGGAAGTATTTGTGTAATGACAAGTAATTTTAAAAAGTCACAGTTTTGAAAAATGTATGGATTAAAAATATGTAAAAACCAAATGTTAATGTTCTTACAAAAAAAAAAAAACAGAAGAAAATAGAAAAAGAACAACTTAAAATATTCATAGCTCAGCCTTCTCTAAGGTTATTTTATTGTCTCAAAGAATGATTTTGACCTACTCTTTCGTTGTTGCCACCAATTTAAATTAGAAAAGACACTAAATAAATTAAGTTCTTTTGGCTAGTAAAACTGTTTACTTTTTTGTTTGCAATGGGTATTAAGAAAAATCATTTTCTTTGCTCATGACTTGAGTATCAAGCCATAATGTACTTTTTTTATGCTGGATATATCCACAAACCAAATCTTCTATATTTTGGGAAAAGGGGTGTTTTTTTCTTAAAAAAAATAGGTAATCAATTATGATATGACCACTTTCCCACCCTTTTTGGAAATATCCTTGAGAATTTTAGTATTTATATTAATTTTTTCCCCCTCAGTCTTGTTTATTCTTGAATTGTCTTTTTTTTTCCCTCCATTTCTCCGTTCTCAACCCTAGGTCCCCTTACAAAGAAACAGACAGATGATTTAGGTGATAATGATGGTGCTGAAGATGAAGGTATTTTTTTCACCAAATCTATTTGCATGACAAGGGCCTCAATCACTTTTTCCACCCCTTTCTATTTTTTCACTTCTTGTCTTTTTTTGAAGAGTTGTTTTTAATTCCCGTTTTTGATGTGTTTTGTCTTCTTGCTTGTTGTTACATACAAATATAGAGTATTAATTTTTTTAATGAATGTTAAGTTTTACATTTTGATGCCAACCATTAAAATGTTTTAAAAAGAGGGGCATTTTTTTTTGTTTTCTTGAACTGACTTTTGATATGTTTCATCCCACATTTTGACTGAATTTTGTCCACCTTCTTTGAACTAACAATCTCTCCCTTGTAGTCTGTGCCCATTTTGCATGTTTTCTAATCTATGTAAATATTTTCCCAAATATTAAAATGTGTTTCATTTTTACATTTGATATTTGTTTTTTGAAAAACACATACCCAATAAAATGAAGGACAAGCTGAAAGCTAATATAAAGTGTTTCTTGAGCAATATATTTTAGATTAACAAAACACTGTTTTCTGTTGATTTACTTAAATGTCACATAAATGTAATTAAATTATATACATAAGAAAAGGCATTACAAGTATGTAGAAAACTATTCAACGTTATACAAACACATAAGTACTCTGGACTCATATAGTATTTTTGATAGAGTTTGTAGCTATTTTCTTAGACAAGGTTAAATGAATATTCTTTAATTTCAAAGAGACCTAATTTCCTGATTGTCAAATAAAATATTCTGATTTTCAAAGCATTGCAACTATAAGCAATAGAATATTTTCTACTTCATTAATATCAAAATTGCCTCCTTACAACTTTCATTTGACATGCAATTCTGATTTAGTCTGTAAACCTATGAACTCACTAGCTAGATTGTCTTGACATTTCTGATTTCACTGTACCTTTACATGGTATTAAAGTGAGCTCATCTTTTTTGGTTCCAATCAGGATTAAAGCTTTTTGTTTATTTTATTATATTTTGTAATCCTGGGTTTCAAATAATTGCCAGAAACCTAGAAATTAAATCTCATAGTGAAAATAACAATGTGGTAAGACAAGCTTTACAAAATAAAATAATCTACAACTAGCCCAGCACAAGTGTTTGGTCCATGAGTTACAAAGGAACTATGGATAAATAAATTTTTACTAAAAAATGTGCATTGTTTTCATTGACATATGTACACTTAATAAACTCCTTAACAACATAGAATTAAATTACAGAGGTGGAATATTGAGAGCTTAAAAATTATATTTGGTGTCAATATTTTTGAAATATTTAAGAATTATTTTGATTAAATGAAGCATATGACATTTGATTAAATATTCATTTACCACGAATCTCAGCAGTGGATTAAAGATTAAACACAAAGCAGTCATTAATATTTGAAATAAATCATTATTGCTGTCCAAGAGTTATTATTCTGAATGTTAAGTAGCTAAAAATAAACTTACAGATCAAGATACAAATTCTGATTTTTTAAAAATGCTATTCAAAATTTGATGCATTCAAACATTCAGGACATTTTTTTTTTTTTTTAACGTTGTAGAACATGAGTTACTGTTTCCAAAAGCTCTAAAGAAGACTACTTCCACTTTCAGGCTTTGGGACTTGTTGAACCCCTTGAAAATCCTTAACTCCTGGAATTCGTTATCTAAATAATACTGAACGCCTACAGGACTTCATGTGTATCTTTGTAAACATCAAATTTTCCCAACTTAGGCAAAGGGTTAAAATACATTACTTTCCTATTTTAAAAATATTTTGATTGCTGATTTAATGTGATATTTTTCCTTTTGTTAAAACTCATCAAGTAAGGCGTTTACCTATTGAGAGTAGATAAGTCTGAATGACCATAGCTAGGCCATGTAAACCTGAATCTATTTTATAGCGATGTTTTGAAGCACATTTAACATTTTAAGATAGTCATTTAAAATATCCTAAAGCCCTATTAAAATGTCAGGTAGTATTCAGGTTAAGTTCTAAACCATTCAGCCACAAGAGTTATCGAATCAATAAATATTTTTAAATACTCAAAAGCGTAGAATGTCAAAGCAGTCAATTCCAGTTTGGTCTCTTCCTCTGTGTTGTTTTGGATAATTGTTTTGAAGATGAGAAAGATGAATTCAGATATCCTACAGGGGAAAAGAAACCTTTTATAGAAATATCTGAGCATTTTTAACTCAATTTTCTAATTACTATTTTGTAGATGTGGCTGTGAATAAAAACTAGGCTCAATATTTACGTTGAATTTATTCCAAATATTGACTTAACATCACTGGACATAAAGCAACAAATATGAACGACTTCATAAGTACCTTCATTTACATCGGTCAGAAGTCAGGTCATCAGATCACTTACGTGAAATTCCCCGTTACTTCCCGGTTCCCCTTTACCTATGCTTGATTTCAGGTCCCAATCTCAGCCACTGAATTGTGAGGCCACCTGTCATATTGCCGGGGCTTGCCCTCCATTTACTTACTCTGATGGAAGCCTTCTTTATGGAGCACTATTCTTGACTTCTAATGCATATTTGTATCCCTGCTCTCCCTTTTTTGCCGTATTTGGTCAAACACAATTATATCATTTTTCATTTAAGTTTTATAGCAACCAAAATAATTGTACATTTTTTATTTTTATTTAACTAATTAATTAGTTAATTTTATTTTTTTGAAATGGAGTCTTGCTCTGTCTCCCAGGCTGGAGGGCAGTGACGCCAGTCTCGGCTCACTGCAGCCTCCGTCCCCGGGTTCAAGTGATTCTCCTGCCTCAGCCACCTGAGTAGTTGGAATTATAGGCACCTGTCACTATGCCTGGCTAATTTTTGTGTTTTTAGTACAGACGATGTTTCACCATGTTGGCCAGGCTAATCTCAAACTCCTGACTTCAGGTGATCCATTGGCCTCAGCCTTCCAAAGTGCTGGCATTACAGGCCTGAGACACCATGCCCAGCAGAATTGTATATCTTTAAGACAATTTCATAGTTAAAAACAAAACTAATCTGAAGTGCCAAAAATGGTTCGAAGTAACATTTCTACCAACTTATTTAAGAAATTTAAGAAGTATTTTTAAAAATTTTAATGGTGCTGAGAATACCTTCATATTAACTTTATAATATTTAGGTCAGGCATGGTGGCTCACACCTGTAATCCCAGCACTTTGGGAGGTCAAAGCAGGCAGATCACTTGAGGTCAGGAGTTTGAGACCAGCCTGTCCAACATGGTGAAACCTCATCTCTACTAAAAATAGAAAAAAAAAATTACTCTGGATGGTGGTGAGTGCTTATAATCCCAGCTACTTGGGAGGCTGAGGCATGAGAATCACTTGAACCTGGGAGGCGGAGGTTGCAGTGGGCCGAGATTGCACCACTGCACTCCAGCCTGGGCAACAGAGCGAGATTCTGTCTCAAATATATATATATTTCAATGCAATTTTATATCCTATATATTTTCTTTTAAGAAATTTTTTTGTAGATTTTGAGTATTTTTAAACTAAAAATACATCTTTGATTCTGTATGTCCAGTTTAATGAGCAGAAATTCAGCCAACATTTCTATATATTAATTCAATTATTCTGAATGATAACTTGAGGTTCATATAAATGAGTGGGAGGCACAAAAGTCTGCCTTGAAGTGTGTTTTTTATAACAGAGAAAGATTTAATTGAGGCAATACTTCACAATTTAAAAACTGTTAATCCTAAAAACTCTAAAATGTGGGCATTTAAATACTTCATGAATCCTTTAAGAAGAAGAAAAAACTGTAAACATATTTAATGATTATATCACTAATAATTATTCACTAGGATCATTAATGGAAACTGATTTCAAATCCTGGTTGTCAGACAGAAATAAATCCCCATTAACTGCTCGGAATCTATTGAAACTTGCTATCTTGGCTTATGATTTTGGTTTATTAGAAAAACAAAATAGGTACTAAAATTTTAAATCAAGGTGTTTACTAAGATTCCAAATATTTTTTTTTTAAACTTGAAGAACTTGATTTAAATGTTTGTGTTTACAAAGGCTTAAAACCATTGCAAATAACAGAAAATGTAAACATGCCTGACAAGCATTTGTACTTTTACAGGACTGAATTAGTATTTAAAAATATCTGAGAGGGTTCTTATAATTTTAGTAAAGTCAGTAGATGCTGTTTAGGCAAAGTAAAAATCTTAAGTGAAAATCCATAGTTCACAAACTCCACCATATTTATAGGTAGTTAAATATGTAACAAGGTTTAAAGAGACAACTTGGCTCTAAAAAATTAATTATAAATTAATAAGCTGCATTTGATATATTTTCACAGGAGATAAATGCCCCCCTCAACATTATTATTAAAATGATGGAATTAGCAGATGGTATTCAATGGTAGGCTATCTGATATATTCGTTTTATTTATAAAGAATCTGGTTCTTTCTAAAAACAAAGAAATAGTTATAATTGAAACTCTTTATATTTGCTATTTACATTTTTTAAAACCTTATAAACTAAGCATAAAAGCTAAGTGTAAGATAAAAATTTATAATTAAACATTATAAAAAGTAAAGCCTGGCCAGGCGTGGTGGCTCGCTCCTGTAATCTCAACACTTTGGAAGGCCAAGGAGGGCAGATCACCTGAGGTCAGGAGTTCAAGACCAGCCTGGCCAATATAGTGAAACCCCATCTCTACTAAAAATACAAAATTAGCCCAGCATGGTGGTGTGTGCCTGTAATCCCAGCTACTAGGGAGGCTGAGGAAAGAGAATCACTTGAACACAGGAGGTGGAGGTTGCAGTGAACTGAGATCATGCCACTGCACTCCATCCTGGGTGACAAGAGCAAAACTCTGTCTGAAAAATAAAAATAAAATTAAAATAAAGCCTAAGATGGACCACTCTGACAACGCACTATTAAAGACTTCCAATTTTTTCTGTAACAAAAATTGTCTAAAGTTTCTATAGTTTCTCAAACTTTATTAGCAATATTAAGGTTTGTTATGTCCAAGAATTTTACCTGTTTCAGTAAGTACCGAAATTACTTCTGCACTAACCTAATAATCCTTTTTATAACATAAATCTCAGGGTTACTTCAAGTGAAAAATATTTTCTCAGAACACAGCATAAGAATCCTAGAGAACTTTATGGAAAAGAAATCAATGTATTAAGTTATTAGACAAGGCTTAAATTTGAAAATTTTGAAAAGGGAAATTAAAAATTAAGATTAATTCAAATGAACAGTAATCCTTTAAAGTCTAATTTTCAAAGAAAAATAAATAGATACCACTCAAATAGCTTCTAGAATCTGTTGTCATATTTTCAGTGTTTTCTGACAATGTCCACTTAATTCTGTTGTTAAATATAAAACGTGGCAGGTCTTCTCAATGTGTGCCTGTATTGTTTTCCAGGTGAACAGAATGGTTCTACCAAGATTTCATTACTGTTCACAGTTGGTGCTTTGTAATTCTATGTAATTTTAATTAAAGAAGAATTCTGAAACAGCCTCCCTCTGTGCTACCTCCAAGCATACAATTAGCAGAGTACAGTGTCTGCTGTGAACAGTCAGTTAATGATTTCAGTTTAATAATTTATTATTGCTTCTTCAGTGCCAGCCACACTAGAAAAATAAGAAGCTGAAACTGTATGTAGCAAACAGGCATTTAAGGTGCATAGTTTAACAATTTCAAAAGGATTACTTTCTCTGTGTAAATCTAAAATCTCCACAAGCCCCCAAATCTTTATAAATGAACAAATACTATTTTTTTTCCCAAGGTTTGAAGGAGAAAATAAATTTAGATTTTTTTCCTCTTAAATGTGTCTATGTTTAGTGAAGGGTTCCTATGTCAAAGTATCCTTCCCTCACTACTTAAAAACGGACATTCTTCTCAAATACACCTTTGGGGGACTAGAAGGAAACTAGTAAGTTTATACACTGGTATTAAGTCAAATTTAAAATATATTTTTTAAAAAGTCTGTAAGTTCTGCAATGACCCATTTCCCCAACTCAAAAATCTGGTCAACCAAGCTGAGCTGCAATTCTTGATACTAAGTGATGCTAAAATGATTCTTCATTGGAAATCAAGGCATTTACATTTCACATTCTTTTTACAAAAAATGCAAAGCAATCTCTAAGTAATCACCACTTCTTTCAATAAATTTGTATGCTATTAGTCCATTCTGAAAACTGACACCTCAATAATTAGCATGTAGGAGAATTAAATTTGATAAAAATGTCAAAAGCAAAGGAACAAAACCATATTATTAAATTATACTTTTTAATTTTGACATAAAAAGGTAATGCATTTGGTATAAGTTTTTAAGTTGTGGGCATAAGAGATCATGGGCTACTATATAATAGTAATGTTTTCTTTCCGTATATATTCAGAGCCATATATATATGCATACATATAATATTTCAAATATTTCAATCTATATAATATGTAGATGAAACTGTTTTTGCTGATACACAGTTTGGCTTATCTACAGAAATCAGTGCATTTTTCACACTGATTAAACTTACCTATGTTTCCTTTATATATTATTTCTAGATCCTTATAAAAAATTACATCATCGAGGAAAAGTATGAGAAAGGAAAACATATTTAATGAAATTCAGAGCTGTAGAAATCACTTTAACCATAAATTTTGACACTTTACACTTGAACTTAACTCTATTCCATCTCATGTCTGCATGATAAAACATAGAGCCAAAATGGGAAGAAGAAGGGTATATTAGCTACACAAAGAAGTGAAAAAGTATTTGTCTGTTCTCTTCTTCCAAAGGGTACGGGGAGCTGTAAATAGTGGATGTCCTAAATTTTCTAAAAAAATATTATTCAAATGACATTTCCCTAAATGCAACAAGAGGAGCACAGATGTACATGACTTTACTGCCTAAACATTCATTTGACATTACTTAGGTAGTTAAATGAAACATCTTGCATAACACAAGACTGTAATTATATTCACAAATTGGAGCATAAATGACTTGATGTAATCATGTTGTATTTGATACAAAGCTTTACAGTACCTAAGAAAGGTTGAACAGATTGTTTTACTCACAATAGCAACAATGCCATTGTCTTTAGTTTATTGTTCATAAATGTCATGTGAGGTCTATAACATTTTAAATAAGTGGTCCTGAGAATCATTGCCACTCTATTTCTCTTTATTTTACTGTCACTTAAGGAGTTAATCAAAATGCACTAAAATTCACATCTAATTTTAATTTGTCTAAGTTTCATAAGTCAGTTTACAACTTGTAAATAAAATTTTGATAGAAAACAATGGATGCCTATTGCTCATTTCCACAATAGCTTTTCATATGAGTTGCTTAAGAAACACTTTAATAAAAACAGCAGTTTAAGAACCATATTGGAATTATGCCCTCTTTTCTCTAAAATGGAAAATGTATGCTGTGCTTCACTGTGTATTATTTTTGAAGATAAGAACGATTGCCAAACATTTGTTTTCCAGATATTCGGGACAGTGGGGGTCCCAAACCAGTGATGGTGTATATCCATGGTGGCTCATATATGGAAGGTACTGGAAATTTATATGATGGGAGTGTCTTGGCAAGTTATGGCAATGTGATCGTCATCACAGTCAACTATCGACTTGGGGTACTTGGTAAGAAGTCTCTTTCATTTTCACCATGAATCCATGAAGTGTGTGATAGTTTTGCTTTGACTTGTTTTGTTCTGCTTTGCTTTGTTTCACCCATTTTTTAAAATGCTTGTTGACTTTTTTGAACCCAATTTTTTTTATAGCTTCAATGAATTCTATAGGTTGGTTTTAAGATGTAAAACTAAACGGTAATGAAAGTATTCATGTTGTCATGGTATGCACTTCCTGGTTTATAAAACTAGGAGAGGCAGAATGGTAGGGCCTTATTAAAGAGGAGTTTATCTTTGAACAAATATTTCCTTCTTCTGCTTTTCTGTTTACAATGCTCTAAGATTGTCTGAAGTTTGCCATGAGCTAAGATATAAGTTTACATTCTCTTCTAGAGTATGTATAGGGACTGGCTTTTGGGAATGATTGTTTGGCATTTTGATGGAGGTTTCTTTGGTTTGTTGTTGTTATTTTGGTTCCATAATAATGAATAATATTTTATGAATGTATTCTGATCAAATTATTTAACTTGAAAAACATTGATTTCATAAAGTAACAAAGAGTTCAGTTCAATAATGTATACTCTTGCCAAAAGAATGATAACATAAAGTCAAGTTGGAGATTTCTAGCTTTGGTAAAAAGTATAGAGAAATATTATTTGTAAAATAACTTAGATTCTCTAAGATAGACATGTTATCTTATGTGATAACCAGTTTTTAAGAAATAAACTTGCAGCCAGGCGCAGTGGCTCACGCCTGTAATCACAACATTTTGAGAGGCCGAGGCGGGCAGATCATGAGGTCAGGCATTTGAGACCAGCCTGGCCAACACTGTGAAACCCTGTCCTACTAAAAATACAAAACTGCCCGGCGTGGTGGTGCGTGCTTGCTATCTCAGCTACTTGGGAGGCTGAGGCAAGAGAATCGCTTGAACCCAGGAGGCAGAGGTTGCAGTGAACCAAGATTGTACCACTGCACTCCAGCCTGAGCGGCAGAATGAGACTCCATCTCAAAACAAAAAAAGAAAGAAATGAACTTGCCATTCTAGTATACGTTTATTTGTTATAGTATTACCACACTTTAAGGAGTAAAGTTACTGTATGATTTAATAAAACTTCTTTATCTGTAGTATACTTAATTAACAGAATTTGCTAAAAGAGCACAATGCAGCCACAAAATATTTAACTTTTTAATCTCAATTGTTCTCCAATCTTATCCCATACTACTATACACTTAAATAGTATAAATTATAAATTTGTTTATACACAACAAATCACCTGACCCTTTCATTTTATCATCTAAAATATTTTGAAAAAAAGGAATTTGAATAATATTCCGTTTTATAATAATTGGTAGTATCATATAGTTTATCCATGTTGAGAATCAGAATTATTCCTCTTGAGTGTTATCCTCCTATGTAATCATAATTCTGTTTATGCTTATGAAAAAATATTTTAAAATGTAGAATAATTTTTGTGAATCAAGTTTATAGTCTGAGGGAAGGTGACATTTTACCAATGCGAAGGTTAAGTTTCAGTCATTTTCTCGTTTTCTTTTTGGAAAATTTGGAGTGTGGTGGATGACGATAGATGCGCTTCGTCAATGTAGGTATAACCTATTTCTGTAGCATCGATCAAGTACACATTAGTTCCTCTAATCATCCATTGTTTCAAATGTTCATATGATTTCTGTGGGTTGGGATAAGTGTCTTTCCACCAATGAAAACTCTGTGTATTCGAAGACACACAAATAATTGCTCATCATAATTCTTGAATCTTAAATCTTGAATTCTTAAATCTTAATGTTGTCATTTGTTTCCTATGGAACAATGTGAAGGACGGTTTTTAATATTTTAATGCATTGAATTTTTAATTGTCGTATTGTTCAGAGCTCAGCTGTTTTTGTTGATTATTATTTTTATATTTTTCTAATTTCTCAAGTTGAAAATTCTGAGCAGTGGCCAGTTTGCCAAATCAAAATTTAGGCTGAAATGCTAAATTATTGTAACAGTGTTTTTAAGGACTTGAACATCCAGTTAGTCATATATATTTATTCTATTTTAAAAATGCTTTGGCCACAACTTTTTTTTTGCCTCTTTCTGTTATTGGTTGTATTTATATAAAGCAAGATTTCATAAAATGAACTTTGTTGTTATGTTAATATAAACTTTACCTGTTCTTTTTCTTTTTATGTATTCAGAACTGATAAGGACTTGACTTTGACCCATTTTAGACCTATATTCATGCCCATACTCAATTTTAATGCCTCACTGTGAAGGATTGGATTGCAAGGCAATGGATTAACTGGCTAAAATATAAAGAACTCAATCAATCACTTGGTTTAGATAGTAGCAGACAGCCGACAGTGTTGATGTTATTGAATTATGATTTCCCAGTGTTAAATATTTGTTCTGGCTCTACTGTACCCCAGGATGTAACATTTAGTTATCTCTTTTATTTCTCTTAAACACATTATACACTGATAATAAGCCAAAGACTGTCCTTGATAGGCCTCCTCTCAACATGACAAAGTATAAACTCTGTGAAACATTTTTTAGGTAGACATTAAGACGTTAGCTCTAGAACCGACGTATTCTGGTCACGTTTTGCTAAAAATATGTGTTGAGTATTGTAAAAATGTTTTTAGATAAATTCATAAGAAAGAGAGTATCAGAACATTTGTTTCAGCATACTTTGCATGAGTGGTGCACCACAGCAAGATCAACAGCTCAGCTGGCAGGAGAGCTGCAACAATAAAGACTGTAGGCTTTTGAGATTGATGTTGTGAATAATTTGTCTAACAAGTAACAAGGTAAGCCAAGGTTTCTTGGGTGTGGGATCCAAGACTATTGCTATCTAATTTGCACTTGAGTGTTGGAAATTAAGTAGGAAATAAGACATGATACCACATCAGAGGAAATCCTGAGCTGTGTTTTCATTCGGACATTTTGGTGTAAAAGAAATAGATTTAGGGGTCGAGTGGACAGTTGGGTAATTACAAGATCATTGCTTTGAGACGACTGGCTGGAACAGTCAGGATGTTTGGAACAGGTAGTGCAGTTTGCGTTGATTTGAACTCACCAAGCGGTGATGTGGGGAATCGTATTACAAGTTTTGTTTTTTGCTCTTTGTTTTTAGTGGTGAGTAGAGATGTGATAATGTTTCAGTTAGAAAATTCATACAGCTATCTAGCAGCCAATTTTTCAGTTTAAAGTTTCCATGTTAAAAAATTTGTTTGTTACAAAGTAGAAATGGAATAGAAGAAAAAAAAATCTCCACCATTCCTCAGAAGCAGCTACTAACAGGGCAGAATCAGTTCTTCTACCAACACCATTTATGATTTCCTTTGGAGCGGTAACATAGAATATCACTCTTACTGTGTTGTATATGATTTACCCCCACCCTGGAAATGCTATTGAAGATGATGGGAAATATTGCCGATAAGATTGACAAAGAAGGAAGGGAATGCAGGACTAACCTCACTCCCCAGTTTCGTGTTAGAGCTCCTGGTGACCTCCTACCGCTTAGTCTCACATTTCTTATACACTGTTTAACTTTTCTTTCACTTTTGACTATATGCCTTCTTCTTCCTCAGCCAGTTTTGACATAAGCTTTCCATATTTGCTTTCTTCAGCTTCTATTACTTAATAACATTGTTACATAGTCCTTAAATATGTTTAAAATTATTGTTAGTAGGGTATTTTTCTAAAACATTCTAATGTATGGCTTATAATCATCTTAGAAATGTAGGGAGAAATGGCCGGGCGTGGTGGCTCATGCCTGTAATCCTAGCACTTTGGGAGGCTGAGGGGGGTGGATGGCCTCCTCGGAGGGTGGATAGAGGTCAGGAGTTCAAGACCAGACTGGCCAAATAGCGAAACCTCGTCCCTACTAAAAATCCAAAAATTAACTGGGCGTGGTGGTGGGTGCCTGTAATCCTAGATGCTCTGGAATCATCACTTGAACCTGAGAGGCTGAGACTGCAGTGAGCCAAGATCGTGTCAGTGCGCTCCAGCCTGGGTGACAAGAGTGAAACTTTATCTCAAAAAAAAAAAAAAAAAAAAAAACAAAGAAAGACAAAAATGCAGGGAGAGATATTTGATGTGTTCTTAAAGAAGGGAAATAATCAAAATTAAATGCTCTGATTATAACTAGAGTAAACATGTTTTTATGAGCAAGAATTGAAAAAGAGTATAAAATCACTGTTAGATGAGATGTGCACTAAATATGTTTCAAAATAGAATTATTTAAATAATATTGACAAATCTCAAAAATGAAAAATATGTTAAGTAATTTATCATTAAAATGTTTCAACCACTTATTTAAATTTAGAATAAATCTATAAATTACTTTTGAAGTAAAAGAAAAATGTTAATGCCCCTGTGAGGATCTAACTTGGGCAAACAAGATTTTAATTTGGTGGAAATTTAGTCATTTACTTTTATCTTGACATAAATATCTTGGAGGCAATCGTGCAATTCACAATTCTAGCCCATGTGATTCATTTTAGAAAAAAAGTTTTAAATGTTTTAGAAGTACTGATATCTATCTGGGAATTTGCCCATTTTTGGAAAAGCATCTAATTAAATATTTTACTTAGTAACTGAATGTTTACAGCACCCATGCATGGAAAAAAAAATTTAAAGTGCTAGCTCATCTATTTGTATTTAAACAATTGCATTTAGTTTACTTTATAATTCTATGTGGCACTAAATTATTTAAAACAAACTTTTGTTAACTTCATATGCATTTTAATGAACACCTTCACATTTTTATTCTATTAGATATGGTTAATGAAATTTTTGATTCTTAAAATTAGACTGTCTATGCAATAATAATGCTTCAAGTATTATTAGATAAATAGCAACAATAATTATAACTATAGGCCAGGTGTGGTGGTGCATGCCTATAGTCTCAGCACTTTGGAAGACTAAGGCAATAGGATCACTTGAGCCTAAGAGTTCAAGACCAGTCTGGGCAAAATGGCAAGATCATGTCTCTACAAAAAAAATTCAAAAAATTAGCCAGGTGTGGTGGCACGTGCTTGTATTTCTGGCTGCACAAGAGGCTGAGGCGGAAGGATCGGTTGAACACACAGACAAACACCATCTCTATACACACACAAACACACACACACACAGATATAACTTTAGTGTGGTCAATTATCAATTCAATAACACTTGTTTTCAGCATTATGCACCTTTTCTGAGGGATAAAAGTGAAGATAATATAGTTTTTAACTTTAAAGAGCTTTTGATATAGTTGAAAGAGACAGTAGAGAATAACAATTGATTTCTACTTATATTTTTAATGTATGGGTTTATTAATTGATCTATATGAATAGATTAACTTGATATATAAAAAGAAAACAGAACAAGAGAAAAGGAAAGAAGGGTAGGATATCTGATGGATTAATAAGGGTATCGTAATTGATATTTATATTTGAGTCTGATCAGCCTAGGAGCAAGGAAATTTGCTAAAGCCTTTGTATTGATCATGATTTAAACAGAAAAGCATATTAATCCCTCAAGTGTTTTGTTGTTGTTACTCCTGTGTATTACATTGTTTTTGTTTCTGACTCTTTAAAAGAATCCCCAAAAATCAAAAGCCTCAAACTCCAAAACAAACAAAAAACTTCAGGCGTGATTATATATTTAAGAGTAATATTTAAACAAAATGTTAAATTTTATACAATGATAATGTTCTACAACACATCCAAATGTGTTCTCAGGAGATAAAAGGAGGAGTCGGTTTTGGTTGTACTGTGGAAGGCCACGAAGAATGGACTGTCCTTGGTATTAACTGAAGGAAAGGGAGAAAGACAATCTTTATTTTTATTTTCATTTATTCATACAAATTTGAAAAAGTGGAAGTGATTTGTGACAATGCACACAAATAAATAGATTGGCAAAATCATATTTGAGTCGTAATACTTAGAGAAAAGGATACAGAGAGTTAGGTGACGAATAGGTACGACAGTTGGACATAGAGGCATATCCTAGTTTTCTAGAAGCACGGTAAAATATAATGGATTAAATTTCATAATTATAATCAGATAAAGAAAACGATCATATTAACCAGAAAAATACACAAATAATAGTTTTCCTTACATTGTACTACAGAGAAATTTATCATATGGGTTGTATTGCTTATATTTGGAATATGGGACACTATAGGAATTGTGTGATAGTCTTCATGCCATTGTAAGATGCAAAAATATTCTCAGTATATGATTATTTATAGTAGCCTTCTGTAAAAGCCAAAGACATAATAACAAATGCTCATAACTTCGATAATGTCATTTTAGCAAAGAGCTAACCAAATGCAATCTGGGTAAGATATTGGTGATTTCACTTATAATAGGATAGAACTAAACTCCAATTTAGAGCAAAGGATGGTTTACTTGATTCATAGATTTCTTCTCTCAAATATGTTATGTCAACCGGGTCTTAATAATGGCTAGATGGTAATCAAGTTTAGACTGAGTGCTAAAATGAGCTTCTGGAATAGAGAAACTATTTGTCCTTTGGTGATGGGTGTTGGGGACAACTTTAGATAGGTAATGACATTTTGCAAAATTGACTGTCTGTTCATTATTTTTATTCCCCTACTCCCTCCAAAATGGTTTCAGGTGGCCTGCAGTAAAAACAACTATTTATGCCTAAAACCTAGAAAAATCTGAAAGTAAGCGTGTCAGTTACTGTGGATGTTAGTTAAAAGAAGAAAAACGGTGTGTTTTAGGTAACTATTTGTTCAGCCATTTATTCCCTTATTCTCTATAAATTGAGCAATAGTTTGTATGTTATTCTGTTAGCTATTAAGGATATTGTGGAAAATAAGATATATGTGATCCTTGCTTTCAGTGGATTACTAGATTTAGGGAAGGTAGAAAATAAATGAATAACAAATTATATACTTTACATAGATAATGATTGAATGCAAAGTTAATTTTCTTAGCAATTACCTATATAAATTCTAGAGAAATAGTGCAATTAGAAGGGAGCTACTTTATTTTAGAAACACAGAACAGTTTCCCTTAGGAGGTGACATTCAAGTTTCCATTTCTTATACTCTACTGAGAAAGACCTTGTCAAGATTCCCAAAGACCTCTAGATTGCCAATTCCATTAGTCACCTCTCTGTTTTTATCTTGTATGTTCACTGTCTAGCACAGGACACAGTTAACCATTCCCTTTTTGGCCTGCTTGTTTCATGGTATCACCCAGGATTTTCCTTCCACCTCCCTGACTGCTTCATCTCCGTCTCCTTTGCTAACTCCTGCTCTCCTACCCTGACCTCTAAATGTTGTGCCATTAAGCATAATTCTTGGCTCTCTTTCCTTCTCTCTCTGTGATATGCCTTAAGGAACCCTGTGCATTGGTTTAAATACCATCTCTATAGAAGTGACTTTTCAAAACTGTATCTTCAAGACTAACCGTTCCTCAGAATTCTAGCCTTTCATATACTTCTGCATATCAACCCCTCCAAGTAGCTGTCTAATGAATATCTCAAATTTAACATGGCTGAAATATGTTGAATTTCTTAGCCCTCCTATTTTTATTGACTTCCATGACTAGGCTATGATATTATTATGTCATTCTGTTAGTTATTAAGGATATTGTGAAATTCCTTAATTTATATTATATTATATTATAATCATTAATCATAATAGTTAATTAAATATATTTATAAATTTATAAATATCTCATAATAAATATAATCAATAATTGAATATTATATATTTAAATTTTAAATGATTATATATTATAACTATCTATAATTATCAAATCATAATTATACCTAATTATAATTATTATGATATTATAACCTAGTTGAAGGAGTCAATAATAACCTAATAATCACTGCAACAACAGCAATAGCAATAGTGGCCACATTCATTGAAGACTTATATTCCAAAAATTGTTTTAAGCAGTTTACATAGATTGTATTATTAAATTCTCACAACTCTATGAGGTAGGATTATTAGTTTCCAGATTTCATAAGTGCAGACACAAATGAGTGTAGAGGCTAACGAATGTATTTACAGTCACACAGCCCAAACAGCATTCAGTGGTGGCGCCAGGATTCTAACTTCTCTTACCGCAACACTGCACTGATGGCATTGGCCTTATCTATCTGGATGATCAAGTAAAAACTCTTAATTTTTGTAGGTTTTCTAAAACTCTAGATTTAAATCAGTGAAATTATCTTTTTAAAATATAAATGATAACAACTCGCTTCTCTGCTTAACCCACTCTACTGGCTTCCCATTATTCACTTAGCATAAAATTCAAACTTCATCCTTGCCTTGTCTGGCAAAAACCCACATGAAGTGGTCCTGGCCTGCATTTCTTAGTTCATCTCAAAACACCCTTCCTCTCTGTTCCAGCTATCATTTATTCTTCATACACGCCAAACTTTCTCCCATTTTAGTCATTATATGCCTGGTGCTTTCTCTACCCCATATCTCTGTAGGGCCAGCTCTTCATCATTCTGATTTTTGTTTAAATGTCATCTTCCCAGACAGATCATCCATGTTCATCCAATCTAAGAAAAGCCATGACATCATGCCATCTCCTTTTTAAAATTGTCTGCATTACAGTTATCATGCCTGATTATTTTCTGTTTATGTTGGGATTGTTCATTTTATTACTGTCTAGCTCTGCAAAGCCTAAAATAGTTTTTGACGTAGGATATTTTCTCAAAAAACATTAGTGAATGAATTTAAACTGGATCTCAGGGGTTAATAGATGTTGATCTGATGTGGCCATGAAGTGGAGGAGGCAGAGCTGTGGGCAGAAAGGAGAGTCTAGGGGAAAGCCAGAGGAAGGAAGCAGTTTTGCATGCTAACAGAGCTGAGCAAACTCAGCTGCGATGCTTTGAGTAAAGGCTGAGCAGTGTTAAATCACAGTAAAATCATAGGGAGCTGGTTGGGCAGCACCTTGTTAAAGATTTAGGACTTCTCTGAACAATCAGTAACAATTATAGGCCACCGAGCAGGTAAGTGACATGATTAGATCTGCCTTTAAAACTGTTTTGGTAGGCCCAGACCTTGATCAAAGTTGACATTCTGCTGGGGATACAAAAAGCACAACTTATATCTTGTTAAAGTGAGACGATTGGTCATAAATGGATGAGGCAGATATTTTGCCCATAGAAGATTGAGGAACCAGCTGAGGCTGGACTTACTCAGTTGAGTATAAGAAGCTATTTTTTACACAAAGAGCAACACAGATTTTGCCTGGTTTTCTTCCTTTATTTTGATAATGGAGTCAATCAAACCAGCATTGTGAAGAGTTCTTTTGAATGCCTGCTTTGAAGGAGTGAGAATCAATATCAGTTATATTTCAGAAACTGGCAAATATGAGAGATTATAATAATTTGTATCATGATGCCTCCTTATTTCTTAATGTTTCTATGTTATTAATATGGATTTATTTAAGTGTTGAGTTGTCCTAAAAAGGGTATCTTATTTAGTTATTGTCTTAATAGCCTTTGGGCAAATTCTGGGAGGATTTGAGAATATATGGTATATGATTTTCTCAAATTCTTAAGATCAGTGATATGAAATAAGATTACAGAACATAGTATCAAAATTTCTCTCGTTCCTAGTTAAAGCATTCTTCTGGGACTGGAATTCAACAACCATTTCCAGGTATTGATAGGACTACAACTAACCAAACAATAAACAAAAATATATTTAGCTTACTTTCAGAGCAGAAGCCGCCCTCTTAACTCACTCATTCATTTATTCTTTCATTAATTCCACAAACATTTCTTAAGTGCCCACTATAGCCTTCTAATTTTTGGTGTTTAAAATGTTAAAAAAAAAAAAAGCCTCAATTCTTCCTCTTTGGACCTCACAGTGAGTGAGGAAAAATGACATCAAACTACTAAACAAAACGTTAATACAAATTTTGATGACTTGTATTTCCAAAAGAACAATGTGCTACAAAAATGAATTGTTTTGAAATGTAGACTGAGGGTTTCATCATAGTTTTATGATTTTTTTTCTGTATGCATTTACAAAATTAAATATTATGACAGATAAAATATTTTGAAATAGTTGTAAAGCTGTAAAATAATTAGAAGCAAAACAAATCATTTAAACAAGCAACTGTGGAAATGAAGACAAACAGAAACCCACAAACAACCAGGCAAAGTTCTCTATCTGAATTAAATGAGCAAAACTCGTTTGTGAAATACACAGGGAAAATATCCCAAGAGAGTGACTAGCCCTTAGGTAGATATTTGATCTGTGTAATGAAGGGGTAACCTTGGAACTTTGTGGAGAAAATGAAAGGTTCTCTTCTTCACCTGCCTATAACTCTGAGAAGAGTCATGAAATGTGATAAATTGGCTGCATTACTGACTTTTTAAAACAGAGATATGGGTCTTTTCTTCAGCCAGGGTGAGTGTTTCCTCTCTGTTACAAAAAAACAATGAGGGCTTGGATTTTGCTTTTTAATTTTGTTCTGCTTTTGAATAGTTCTTTCTTTCTTCAATAAGGAACGAAGGCAGTATTCCCTTATTGTCCCATGACCTGCTGTCATGATCCTTGATCTTCTGCCCACTTTTACTGATTTGCCTTTAAAATACAGTGCAATTTTATCTGCCAAGACATCTTGTTTATTCTTTTTCTAAAATCCTTTAGAAAGGGATTTCTAAAATCTTTCCTTGAACTACTTTGTAAACATATGGATACTACTCCTTTTCCTTTGTCTTTTTAGTTTAAATTTGCACAGTTCATTTTTTAAAACTACCTCATGTTAATTTTCTTCTTTCTATTCCCATTGCTGCTACCTGCTCACCTTGGGTTGCCAAGTGGATTTTCAGCTGACCCCTCATCCCCAGACTTAAACTCACATGCCATTTCATCCCACACCACAACCAGGCAAATTGCTTTAATGCAAGAGCACCAGTTTTCTTTAGTTTTCCTCTGCCCTATATCTCTAAATGATTCTCACTGACTATGGGATACATCCCACAGATTTCCTGCCATTCCAAATCTGCTGAATTACTTCGCTCTTCTTCTTGTCAAACTTTACCTTCTACTGGTTTCTGAGAAATCCTTTTCATGCAGGCCATACTAGATTCCTCCCTGCCTAGGAAGATTCTTTCCAACAGCTGACCTGCCACAGATACCCATCCTTCTCAATCGTTGTAGCCCAACTAACTCTCTCCTTTCAATTCTTTGGGCTTAATTGATCCCTCTGTTTTCTCTGCTTCCATGGCATACACAGCTTAGTCTTTATTTTGGTATGCAAGATACCAATCCTACTTGTTATGGTTTTGTATATTAACTGATTAATATGGTAGATGACTCGCCACCCAAATTAAAAAATAAGCACTGGATCTTATCTGGTTTTCTGAGTTTCTTAAGACAACAGACTGCTGTGCATGCATAATCAAAAGTCATCAATAAACACATAAACGGATTCACTGTGTGCTCTTTTCAGGATATGCATTTCTAGGAATACAGAGTGGGTAGACAAAGTTGCTGGTGGTATAGAAAGTGGGTAGTAAAGCATATTAACCACGTGCTGCATAGGCTTCATTTCAAGTCCCAAAGATAGGAGGTGAGGCCTTATTAATAGTAGCAATCCTTTACCTCAATAGCAGTGGCAAGAAAGTCCTCTGGATTTTCTAGAGAAATATTTTTTGTACTGAGACTATAATGCATGAAAGCTGCAATTTATTTTAAATTGAATAGCTATTTCTACATTTCTCATGTATTTAATATTTGTACTGTTCGGGTTCCTGCTCAGCATGTGGTAAGTGAAAATGTGGGTGCTCATAAGAACTAGATAAACATGAAAATAGTGTTGAAGTGCTACTTTTTGAATTAAAATGCAACAGTCCTCCCTTACCACAAGGGATATGTTCCAAAAACGCTCAGTGACTGTCTATAACTGTGGATAGTATGGAACGTTAAGTAAACCACTTCTTTATGTGTAAGTACCTATGATAAAGTTTAATTTACAAATTAGGCATAGTACTGTATTAAAAATACTAAACAGAGAAATTAAAACAATGTACTGTATAAAAGTTATGTAAATCTAGTCTTTCCCTGCCTAAAATATCTTACTGTACTGTAAGACATTCACCTATTTTCAGACCATGGCTGACCATAGGTAACTGTGAATAGCAAACCTGAATGAGTGAGGACTGCTATGTAGGCAGTATTGCAGAAAGGATAACTTTCACTTTATAGAGACAATAGGCTTTGGAATCTGTAGCTTTTTGGGGCTCAGCTTAGTGTTGTTCTTTTGTAAAGATAAGAAATAAAAGGAAATTGTAGTTTCATTAACTTTGCCTTTTGATACTTCGTCTATCTTGAATTGCATTACAGGTGCACAACCATGATATAGAGATATAGGTGAAATCAGACAAATTCCTGATCACTTTCACACCCACTAATCTTTTATGAGAGTATAGTCAAGACCATACTTAATTTTATATTCTTAAAATTTTTCCTCAGATATGGAACAAATGAACTTTCTCAACTGATTTATTTGTTGGTAATTTCAACATTTGCAAACCTTTTGAAGGAGGTGAGACATATCCCTGAGATGAGACATATCTAAGAGAAATACTAATTTCTGTTCTAGTATTTGCTAGCTTCTTGCATCTGAGCTTTGAAAAAAGCCATCTTTTCTGGAAAAGTCAGTTCTCTCAGAGAATATGCAACATGCTCAAACAGAAGTAAGTTATTACAAAAGATTCTTTATGGTGATATCATCATAATTAGGAGCATTTTTTCTGACAGGAATAAAAGATGAATTTATTCTTATGTTATTTAATTATGCCAGAATTCTTTATGTTTTTTGACCTCGTATGAAAATAAGCTTTAAGAAATACTCATTATGCTTTTTCAATACAAATAAAATGATTGCCGCAGTAGATAGTTTTTCCTTAAAATATACCACAATTTTATCTGCTTTGTTACAAGAAATTTGGATTTTAGTGCATATATTTGGATCTTCTGTTTTAGTATCAATCTGTACTATTTACTAAAGCAGACAATTTATAGTCTACAATTCATATTTGGATTTAGTTTTTGGAGGAACATGTTTACAGAGACCACAAATCAGACATATATAACTTTTTCCCTGATTCCAGTTTGATCTGCATCTATATGAGAAAAATCTACGTAGTCCCTTAGTGATATTTTACTGTAATTCATACAATCTTGTTATTTAGGAAAGTAATTAAATAAATAATTCATTTACCTATTTTTACCCTTCCTTGTGCTAGAAAGTATTTGTGGGAGCATATACAATAACATTATGATCAGATATCCATAGCAAATCAGGTTTAGAGAAAACAGAAGACTCGAAAAGGCAAATAATGAAGTCTCAAAATATTTCCCAAGTTGATGAATTGACACTCGTCCAAGTTTTATTCATTTTTTAATATCAGGAGGTTGTGAAACATGACAAGTCTTCAGAGAAATCAAAGTTATTCTAGGCACTAAGTTCCGCAAAAGAAATTTCTCACATGGGACTTGTTGGGGACAATTACAAAAACAGAACTCTATGATAAAAGTGTTTTTAAATAGAAACAGCCCAAACTGTGTAGTTTAATTTATTTATGTTCTGTACTTCCATGTGCTCTGTTTAGCTGTAACCATCGACTCCATGTATTAGCTTTTCTCTACCTGCTCAGAGTCAGCCTCCAAATAGAGCAGCTCAGGGACTCCAATGGCCAAAAGACCAGCAGGGGTGATTAATATGTGTGTATTCCATAGGTAATGTTCTAATTGAATATTGTTTAGCATGAGAAAACTACTGATTACAGGTTGAACATTTCTAATCCAAAAATCTGAAATGCTAAAAAATCTGAAATGTTTAAAATTACCTTCTGGCTACGTGTATAAGTTATATATGAAACATAAATAAATTTTGTCTTAGCATTAAGTCCTTAATATGTATAAGCAAATATTTCAAAATCCAAAGAAATCTGATATTTAAAACAATTCTGGTGCCCAGGTGTTCTGGGTAACACAACCCTCATTTCATTTTTTTGATCACTTGATATAGGAAGTCTGAATCAATGTATGTGGATAAAAAGGAGCTTCTCTGTGGCTTGCCAACTTCATCAGCTATCTTTAAGAGGAAGAGATAATTTACTTATTTTCCTTTTTAAAAATGGTATCATATAATTAGGAAAGTCAGATTTTTGTTTCCTCTTATCTCTTAAAAAGATCTACTTGCTATATTCTTTTTTTTTCTTTTTGTTCTATGCTTCTGTGATAGTCTTTATATAATAGTTTTTTAAAATCTGCTATTTTTTTGGAAATAGAATTAAACTTTAGTAACTTCAATTTAATGCCATGTCAGTTAGTTCTATAAGACTGTTCGATGTGGCTCGAGTGATATACAGTAGATGTCAGTGATAATTCCTAGTTGCATTAAGATCAGCAAATCCTAATTAAAGATATCCTCACATAATTTTTAAGTGTATATATATATATATGTATATATATATATATATGCTCTATAGGTTAAAAATTGGTCTATTAGTCTAAACTTGAATCTTTCATAAATTATGAGTCTGTCCTCTTAAATGTTTCTTATATAAATCCCTCTATCCACCACCCATTACTTTTGGACCAGTGCTGTGCAATAGAAATATACTGCAATGCACATATATAATTTGAAATTTTACAGTAACCATATTAAAGAAAAGTAAGAAGAAATAGGTAAAATTAGTTTTAAAAAATTTATTTCATTCAAACAAATATATCCCCAAATTATCATTTCTAAATGGAGTCAACATAAAATTATTACCGGGAGATTTTAAAACTTTTATACTTTGAAATATGCTATGTACTTAATATTCTGCTAACAGAACATTTCAATTCATGTGATAAATTTTCAACAGCATCTATAGTAGTTCCACTAAACAATACAGTTGTGCTTAACAGAAAACAGTATTTGGCACTGCTTCATTTTTTAAAAAAATTAAATCAACTAAAATTAAATAAAGTAAAAAATGCAGTAACACAGTAACACAAGCCACATTTCAAGCACTCAATAGTCACATGTGGCTATTGGTTACCAGATCAGACAACACACAGTTCTACACTGTTGTAGCTAAACTTTCTAATTATATACACCCGTTGGGAGAAATATTTGAAACAAGAACCCTCAATTCATGGAAGTATTTGTATTATATACATGTACATGATATGAATATATCATTTATACTGTAATATAATAGAAGGTAGAAATTTTGAAGATTAATGAGTATTTTAAAATAACAATGTTATTTTCTTATTTAAAAAAATTTTTTTTAATACTGTGTGTTAGGAAGACACTTGGTTATTTTTAAGATATTCATTTTACATTTTGTCATCCAGAGGTTTGTAAGAGTGTTTCTAAGATCAGTTTAATGTTTAGTTTCAGTGGGTGTTAGAGCTGAAAGAGACGATTCACAAAGACACAAAAGTACAATAACACATTTAAGGAGCAATTCATTGTTAATCACAGTATATTTAAATCTACGTAATAGTCTTGTGGATAATTCTGAGAGCCGAATACTTATAAAATAGGATTAAATGGTCATGGTTTCTACCTTGTAATGTGGTTGGCAACTAGCTCATTTTATAGCAAAAAGGAAAAAAATGTCAGCTTTGCCACTTTATGTGGCTTGTTGGTACTTGTACAATCTTCAATCTGTGGTTTATTTGCAAAAATTCTTTGAACCACTAGCTCCATGTGAATGATAGTTTTATTAAAATTGATAACATAAACACTAAATTCACTTAACGAGGCTCCTGTATTCAATTATGCCCTTGTTTATTGTTTTTAAAAAATTAAATAAACTAAAATTAAATAAAGCAATATGCTTTAAAACAATGAAAGTGAAAAAAGGTGTAAGGGGCTGTTAGATATCTCCCTGCCCTCAGGAGACCTCATGTGCTGTGTATGACATGTGTGTATTGACATGTGCACTTACATGACATGCTTGACTTACATAATCAGGAAAGGGTATGTTTATTTTACAGGTTGGATTTCTTTTTTCTTTTATAAAAGATACATATAAATACAGGTTTTGATATTTTTCTCCCACACTGATATGGATCATGCTGTGTTTCCCTTTACTAAGCACTTAACCATTGCGAATATTACTAACCTACATTAAAATGCTCCTTATCAATAGGAATATGATTTGGTAACATTGTGTATTGATATTATGGTTTGAAGATTTTCCTCTTATCAACCATATGTAGCCATTTCAATATATCTGATAGAAGTAACTAGAAATATTTTTCATTGACTAACATTGAACACCATGATTTTCCTAAAGCAGATTAGAAACTTTATGTAGGTTCTTTCAGTTTTGTGAGTATCTAAAGATGATATCCAACAATCTGGCAGCCTTAAAGTGGGCCCAAGTAGCCACTTTGACCTTGGCAAATTGTGCCCAAGAGAAAAGCACAGAAACCTGTGCCAGTCAAAGAACAAGTAAAAAAAATAAAGAAATTAAGATCTCTATTTTTAAAATATTCCTCATTTTCATTCACTTTATAAGAATTCACGTGGTGCTTTTTTAAATTTGATACTCTGATACCCTGCCGAAAGGGATTGAGAAGGCTTTTTAGCAATAATTATTTTTGAGATGTTGAGAGCGTGATTAATATCCATTTATTTTTAAAAGTAAATTTAAAGTTGATGGCAATAATGAGCATTTGAAAAGATCTTTTTGCATATTTAATAATACTTATTGGAAAAAATGGTAAGAGAATATGCCATTTTGTTCTATGTCAACATTGCTTATGATTTTTATATCCTTTGCTCAGCCTTTGTAGTGAGTAATCTGACTAAGATGCGTTCTGTTAGTTAAGGTTTTCCCTTTTATTCTATTTTCCCACAATATATAATTATTATTAGAAAATAATTGATGTTTCCATCGTGTTCTCCAAAGCTCACATAGTTCTCAACCAAACTAGTTGGATGTTTACCTCTATTGAACATGATCTTTATTCACATGGTAGTTGATATGCTCTTTTCCACTAATGAAAAGTAGGTTTGAGAAAATTAGATCTAAGAAATGGTAAAATTAAAATCACCACCTTCCTCATTTTTGTCTTTTATATCAGATCCTGAAATGCTGCAGTTTTCTCAGATGAAAAGTCGGGCATCTTTTGCTACAAGATATGTCCTTTCTAGGTCGATAAAATAGCCTAATTCTAAACTGTGATTTTGGTTTTTTTAAATAAGTCTTGTGGTAGAGAGCAAAGTAGAGTCATGGCTCAGATGGAAACAGGCAAGGTTACCCCACGACTCAATTAAAATGTTGGCTCATTTCCTAGTTTATACCTGCACCTATGAGATATATTAATGCAAAAAACTAACAAATGTAGTTTTTTAAATTTTAACAACAAAAAGCACATTACTTCTGTGCGTGTGTGTGTGCATGCACGAACATGTGTGTCCGTATGTGTAGGAGGAGGTTTCTCTGTTACCCAGGGTAGGCGACATTTTGCTGCAGGAATAAACTCAAAATGTTAGTGGCTTAAAATGACAAAACTATTCCTTGCACACTCAATTTCCTCTGGAGATACAGAAAACTCTTAATCAACTATCCTCCATGTGACATTTCTCTAACTCAGACTGCCTTGATCTTAATCTTGTGTTTCTGCCATCTCAATACCTGGCCTCCCCATTTTCTGTGGTAGAGGAAGAGCAATCAGAGAGTTGCACATTGCCCTTTCATTACCTCAATCTAAAGGAGCCCATAACATTGCCTAGAATGAGAGATACAGCTCCACTTAACTGCAACAGGGCTGGGAAATAGAAGGAAACACTAAGAACTTGTCATGAGCATTACTGCCCCAGCCATGATGTCTTACTCATTTGATCATAAGCAAAATACTTAAATTTTCATGTCTGATTTCTCAGAGATTTATCCTGAGAAAATAAAGTATTTTCAATAAAGTATTCTTGTAAAGTATTTTCTTGAAATTCTAGTTTGCAGAGTTCTGAAACTAAGGGCTTCCGCCGAGAGTGTTAATGATGATTCATTCATTCACTCATTCATTCAGTTGAAAAACAACTACATACTTTGTCCTAGGCTAGATATTGAGGATACAAAGAGGAGTCAGATGCAGTGCTTCTAACCTGAAGGAGCTTACTGATTAGTTTTCAAAAAAGTCATGTAAACGTATACATTATACTGGTAAATGAATTCTCCCATCTATTGAACAAGTGTTTATTCATTACCTATGAGGTGCCAGGTCTTTTAATGGGGGTTTGATATAGTAAGCGGAAAAAAAGTCTCTGGTTTGTAGTGATTATATTTTAGATGGGGGAGGTATATAGGAAACAAATAAACAGAAATATATTACATCATAAAGTAATATGTGCTGTGAAGAAAATAAGACATTTTGATCCCAGAAAGGAAGCTGGAAAATCTACCTCTGATTAGGCAATTTGAAAAGAATGCTCTGAAACCGGACCACTTATGCAACTACCTGAGCAGCCATGCATTCCAATATCTTATCTGGGGACAGAGCATTCTAGGAGTAAAGGCCAGAAAGAAACAAGTTTCTTCTCTTATAATTAGACTTCAGAAGACAGGCCAATGCCACTGGAGCATTGTATATCAAGAGCAGAGTGGTAAGGGATGAATTTGAAGAAGTAGGTAAAATTCAGATTCTGTAGAGTCTGTAGGTTGAGGTAAAAATTCTAGTGAAGAGATATAAATAAACAAAGGATACTTAAGGGAACAAAATTGGTTCTGTTATCTTAAGTCAGAGCAGGGGAATCAGAGAAGAAAACTGCTTCAGGGAGAGGATGTCTAGGCTGGATTTTAAATGAGGATGAGTCAGCTGGCCAAGAAGTGTCGAGGGTCACTACATGCAGAAAACATTTAGCAGCACTTTAATATCAGAGCTGAAAATAAGAAAGCAATTATCAGCATACATTTGACTGTGCCAAGATTTTCAAAGCATGGAAAACAAAGGGACAACGCCTTAAGACCTTCATCTTAATGAGGGATCATATATATACACACACACACACACACACACATATGAGACAGTGTCTTGCTCTATTGCCCAGGCTGGAGTGCAGTGGTGTGATCTCAGCTCACCACAACCTTCACCTCCCAGGTTCAAGTGATTTTCCTGCCTCAGCCTCCTGAGTAGCTAGGACTACAGGCTCATGCCACCACACCTGGCTAATTTTTTTTTGTATTTTTGGTAGAGACAGGGTTTCACCTTGCTGGCCAGGCTGGTCTCGAACTCCTGACTTCGTTACCTGCCTGCCTCAGGCTCCCAAAGTGCTGGGATTACAGGCATAAGCCACTGTGCCTGGCCAGGATCATATATATTTATGGTGTATGTGTGTGTGTGTGTGTGTGTGTGTGTGTGTGTGTGTGTGCGCGCGCGCGCGTGTGTGAATGAGATGCATAACATTTATTATGGAAATTGGCTAATGCAATTATGGAGGCTGAGAAGCCCCACCATTTTTCATCTGAAAGCTGGAGAACCAAAGAAGTTGGTGATGTAGTTCAGTGTGAATCTTAAGGCCAAGAATTAGGAGTGCTGATGTCCAAGAGTAGAAAATAGATGTTCCCGGGCCAGGCACGGTGGCTCACTCCTGTAATCCCAGCACTTTGGGATGCCGAGGCGGGTGGATCACGAGGTCAAGAGATCGAGACCATCCTGGTCAACACGGTGAAACCCCGTCTCTACTAAAAATACAAAAAATTAGCTGGGCATGGTGGCGCGTGCCTGTAATCCCAGCTACTCAGGAGGCTGAGGCAGGAGAATTGCCTGAACCCAGGAGGCGGAGGTTGCGGTGAGCCGAGATCGCGCCATTGCACTCCAGCCTGGGTAACAAGAGCGAAACTCTGTCTCAAAAAAAAAAAAAAAAAAAAAGAAAATAGATGTTCCCACTCAAATAGCTTTTCTCTGCCTTTTTTCTCTATCTGAGCCCTCAAAGGACTAGGTGATGCCCGCCCACATTGGTGAGCACACGTCTTTCTTACTCAGTATACTGCTTTCAATGCTCATCTCTTCCAAAAACACCCTCACAGACAACACCTGGAAATAATTTGACCAGCTATCTAGGCATCTCTTAGCCCAGTCACATTGACACATGAAATTAACCATTACTCCATATTAATATTCTGCTTGCTTAAAGAAAACTAAAAGATGTTTTATAATTTTCATTATTTTGAGTTTGTTAAAATTATTTATTTCATGCCAATGATTTAAACTTGATATATATAAGCATAATTTGAATTGCTACCACATCATGTGGACACTTGATTTAAACATTTATCAAATTTGACAGTGAAGATTTCTTTCTATATTGTGAATCTATTATTTTTTTTCATGACTTAAACATTTTTGTGGATTGTTAAAAACTAGGAGATCTAAAACACTGGAAAGTCTGTATCTGAGAACAGGGATCCCCTTCTAAATGATAGGGCCAATGAGTGGGAACTGCCCTAGGATATAAGAGTTTTTCTGTGTTCATCCAATAGATATTCACAGAATATCCTTCCGTGCTAGATACTGATCTAGGTATTGGATACAGAGCAGCAAACACAAGATAAAAATGTTTTTACGTTTTTTACCTCATATTCCAGTGAGAAGATACAAGTAATAAATACGCAAATAAAATACAAAATATGTTTGATAGTGACAGATGCTGAGGAGAAAAATAAATCATGGAAGGTGGCTGCGAAATTTGGAAAAGTGGTGGTAAATTATAATAGGGTAGCCAGAGGAGGCTTTTAGGAAAAGACTTGATTGATGTGAGAAAATATATCATGTTGATATTTGAAGGAAAAGTGTTTCAGGCAGAGGGAAAAGTAGGAGCAAATAAATTGAACAGAGATAGGAACTAGGTTGGTTGTGAAACAGAAGCTTGGTCTATAAATGAAGTCAGACCATGAGAGTGGGGTAGTGGCAAATGTTGTAGACATGGCATTGGAAGGAATTTGTTGCATTTTTGCAGGGATTAATTTGGAAAGACACTTGACGAATTTTAAGCAATAATCCCATGACCTCAATGACTTCTTAACAGTAGTCCCTTGGCCTTCTCTATTAAGAACAGATTGCAGAAAAGCAAGAATGCAAGCAAGGAGATCAGATAGGGGGCTTCTACAATAATCCAGGCACAATATGATGGAGGCTCGGACCAGGATGGTGAGCGTGGAAGCAGTGAGAAGTAGTTTTACGTTCTCAGCCACTGCAAGAGGTAGCTTTCATATTCTGAGTGGGAGAAGATGGCAGAAGGAACAACTTTTTGGCAAGACAGCAGCCAGTTAGGGTAGATTAAATTTGAAATGCCTATTAAGTATCAAACTGGAGGTATCTATTTGATAATTATGTACAGAAGTTTAGAGTTTAGAGGAGAGGTCAGGCTAGAGAGAAAAATTCAAAATCCAACTATGCGTGACTTTCAGGTTTGATTTTTTTTCCTTTGAAATACTTAGCCAATAAATAAAAATTCTATACAAGATGTACAATGGGATGATTTGACATGCACATACATTGTGTACTGATTACCATAGTCAAATTAATTAACTCATCCATCACCCTTCATAATTAAAATTTTGCGTGTGGGGTGTGTGTGAGGTGTGTGTGTGTGTGTGTGTGTGTGTGTGTGTGTGTGTGTGTGTTTGGTAAGAGCACTTAAAGAAACAACTCTTTTATCAAATTTCAAGTAAATGATACATTATTATTAACTATAGTCACTATACTGTACATTAGATCCCCAAATCTTAATTCATTTTATGACTGAAAGTTTGTACCATTTGACCAACATATACACTCTGGTAGGATTTACCTGATTTGTTCTCTCAAATTCCTTTCATTCACATTTTTGCTGATTCTTCTGCCCTCTTGTCTTCCAAAAGTTGACATTCAGCCCATCTTAATACGTGGCCTTGAGCATAGCCATGTCTAAAAGGTTTTAAGTAATCATCTGTGATGTTTCCTTCGTACCTTCAGTAAATAGCTAATTGATCCAAACAGTCCCTGTTGAGTGGTCGTAATATTTGCTCAATGACTTTGAGTAGGTTATAGAATTGCTGTGGGTAGAGTCTGTGTGGAGGAAAAAGAAATATTTGTAGCCAATCAATTTATCAATATGTTTTCATGCATTTAAATTATGTTTAGTTGAACTTATCTAAGCATGTTGAAGAGATACCTGTTTAATATAGTAAGCTATGCACACAGTTCAATATGTATTCATTGAGATTTATGATTCTCTAATTTCATAGGTCAGCTAATAGTATTCCCATTCTACCCCCAGGCTGTCATAACTTATGACATTCAAGTGTATGTTTCGATATGGTCTTAGCCAAGGGAAGTCATGTAGCCAGTGAAGCAGAGAGAGGAAAGAAGATTGCCATACTTGAATCTGTACCATCAAAATGACAAAATGGTTCTATAATAAACAATAGGTTAGTGGCTTGATATGCCTACAGCATCAACTACAGTGCACAACAGGCAAGTTATTTATGAAATAGGCCTTTTGAAAATACATAGCTCTTATAATCTGAATCTCATTTCTGTGTCCTTTCCAACAAAATAGATTGGAATTATCCATCTATTTGAAACACATGGTTGCTTTATTATTTTTTAAAGTATGACGCCTTATAGATAAGAAACATTGAGGAAATCCAATCCATACAATAAATGAAACACATAAATGTATTTTTAAAAAATATCTCTTGTGGCATTTGGATTTTTACAAATCAGGAAAAAATTAAATGAAATATTCTAGAATTCAAAATAATCTATACCAATGTTATTCATATATTATGTACATTGCATACAGAAATAATACTGATGATGAATTAACTGTTATATGTACTGGCTAGAAAGCTTAGTCAGTCAGAAAACGTTCTGGAGGAATCATGTGAATTACTAGTCCATGTTTACCTTGTATTTCTAATCTAGATTTTTATTTACTCTTAGTTCCACCTGAGATTGAAGCTCAGGATTTTTAAGGAGACTAACACAGAGTAACATTAATAAAGAATACGCTTGACTTTTCTTTCTTCAAAAAGAATAGGGAGATCATTTCAGATTTGATCTACAGCGATAGCTCTCAACTTGGTCAGCAAAATATCCCCCTTTAAAAGTAACATTTTCATTTAACATAATGATCTCCAGTTCCATCCATGTTGTTGACAATGACAGGATGTCATTCTTTTTTGTGGCTGAAAGTTTCTTCATTGTGTATATTTACCACATTTTCTTTATCCATTCATCTGATGATGGACACTTAGGTTGCATCCAAATTTAGTACCACATAACTATCCTAAAAAAAATTCCTGTTTAGTGCCATATTACCTATCTGCACATACATTTGAAAAAGCTATATATCAACCACATTTCTTATCTGTAAAATAAAAGAGAAGATAAAAGGAAAATAACTTTTGAAGAAATGTGTGTTTTAAAGTACAAGTTTTGGATGAGGACTATGCTAAAGGCATAATGAAGTAGACAAATGCGTCCCCACATACACAGAACCACTGTGAATGCAACTACAGCGGCAAGATGACAAACGCTGGTACACTGTACTGGTGGCTGAGTTACCAACAGTGGTATTGCCATTGGATGTTGATATTTTCTGAGATAGTATAAACATCTTGATTAAATTTCAAATAAAAAGTACAGTTTGTACTTTCTATGAAGTGACATAAACTTCTTTAAAAATTTGTTATGTGAAAACAGGAAAACTTCTTTTTTCATGACAATCACATGAATTTCATGGCTGTTTGGCCCAATTTATATCAGTTAAATAAATACCCACAATTTTTAAAAACTTTTTAATTGAGAATGCTTGATTTAGGATTGGATGTTACAGTCATACAGCATTCATTATGATTTAGTAGAGACGCATACATAATCTGCAGAGAAATGCTTAGATTATCTTCATTGCTTTCTTTACTAACTTTAGAGACTGAATAAACAGGCCATCTTTCCAATTATTATTTTTCATACAGCTAGGTCTATATTCTACTATATTTTTCTTTTCATTTTTTGACACAGAGCCTTGTTACCCAGGCTGGAGTGTGGTGGTGACATCACGGCTCACTGCAGCCTCAACCTCCCAGGCTTGAGCAATCTTTGCACCACAACCTCTCAAGTAGCTGGGCCGCAGCTGCTCACCCCCATGCCTGGCTAAATAAAAAAAAAATTATAGAGACGGGGTCTCACTATGTTGCCCAGTCTGGTCTTGAACTCCTGGGGTCAAGCAATTCTCCCACCTTGGCCTCCCAAAGTGTTGGGACTACAGGCATGAGCCACTGCATCTGGCCTTTACTTTATTCTTAAAATTATTTCTCCTGACCAATGAATCATGAAATTTCTCATGTTTCTTCCAACACATATCTAATATTCTATTATCACTGGAAAACTTTCCTTATATTGACTATTGAATTTATTGTTTCATGGATAATACAAGATTATTATTTTTTTAATTTCATGCCAATTTGTAGCCATCCAAAGTCTTATACTGCTGCCCTTGCAAAGAGAAATCTCTTAATTTGAGGAGGACATTTGCTAGAAAGGTTTATATAAACATTAAAAACAAACAAACAAAATGTATGAAATACTTGTCTTCCTCTAAAAAACAAGAAGACTATTCAAGATATAGAAGACTACAGTTCATCAAAGCTATTTCCTTGCGTTGTTACATTTTGTAAACTTAGGAAAGTATGAAAATTACTTCTATCTCATATTGTTTTTATTTTAAAAATATTACATGTGCATGATTAAATGAATAAACATATAAAGCCTAGGAAAGATATATCAGGAAAAGGAAGTTTCTCGTTAACCTTAGGTTTGGTCTTCTTTAGAGGCAAAGATTATTGTTTGCTTGTTTATTTCTATCCAGAAATTTCTTACACAAAGGAGTCTTGTTAATTTTTCTCAATTAAGGTATATTGGAGACCTTTTCTGGTCAGCATACCCAGAGCTTTTCCATTTCATTATTGGATGCAGAGTATTCTATATGTGAATGAAACCGTATGTGTTCACAGGTGATAAATATTTAGGCTATTCCATATTACTATAATACAATAAATTAAAAATCTTTCTTGCACATTACATTTTATAGAAACTACTGAATATAGAAAAAAATTTAGAAGTGGGATTACTGGATTACAGTATGAGTGCATTTAAAATTTTCATACAGGTTGGCAAAATGCATTGCAAGAGATTGAACCAAATTACCTGCTCTCAATAGCATATGTGAGCGTGTAACTTCACAAATCATTTTAACGTGTATTTTCAAACTCTGTATCACACCATTTTGATTGGCTTAAAATATATGTCAATTTGATGTACATTTATTTAATTATGAGGACAATAAATATCTGTATAGAATGTGGCATACTTTATTTTTCCTTCTATGGACTGCTTATTTATACATTTTGTCAGTTTCCAAAATTATATTTTAGGTATTTTTTAAAAAATTATACTAAAAAAATTAGCTTTTTTGGTCCTTTGTCTATATATGCTGCAAGTAGTCATAGTTTATCCTCTATCTTTTATTTTTACTTATTTATTTAGAGATGGTCTCCTGCTTTCTTGTCTAGGTTAGTGTGCAGTGGCACGACCTCAGCTTACTGCAGCCTCAACCTCTGGGGCTCAAGTGATCTTTCCACCTCAGCCCCTCAGTGGCTGGGTTTATGGGCACACGCCACCATGCCCTGCTAATTTGTTTTTTTTTTTTTTTTTTTTGTAGAGATAGCGTTTTGCCATGTTGCCCAGGCTGTCCTCATTTCGGGCCTCAGCCTCCCAAAGTGCTGGGATTACAGGCTTGAGCCACCACACCTGGGCATCTTTTAATTTTTCACAGCATATTTTCTCCTATAAGAGTTTAACATTTTTTATATACTCAAATATACGTTTTTTCCATATGGCTTCAAGATTCTATGTCTTGTTTCAAAAGACCAGGATTATTGGGTGTTTTCAAGTCACTCTGATTATTATTATGATTATACTTTAAGTTCTGGGGTACATGTGCAGAATGTGCAGGTCTGTTACATAGGTATACATGTGCCTTTGTGGTTTGCTGCATTCATCACCCGGTCATCTACATTAGGTATTTCTCCAAATGCTATCCCTCCCCTAGCCCCCCACCCCCAAAAGTCCCCGGTGTGTGATGTTTCCCAAATATTCCCTTATTTTTAGTGAATTACTTCTCAGTTAAACTTAAAATTGTCTATGACTTATTTTAGCATATAGGAAATAAGATTTACTTTGGTATATGAAAGAAAAAAATCAAACTTTTTCTCTCAACACCATATTTTTCTTAATTGTCAGGCCCAATGACATTCATTAATTAATCCATCTATTTCTCACTAATTTTTTAACTTTTCATATTACACATTTGTATTATAGTCACACACTTATAATCCAGACTTTCTGTTCTATCTTTTAAATTAGCTGTATATTCTTTGCTCCCACCAAACTTATTTAATTAATATAGCACAACAATACATTTTGATGGTGTGCATGGCTATACTCTGCCCCTTATTACTCTTTATTTTTTGGAAAATTCTTGATGTTTTTCATGTATTATTTTTACTTTACATATTTTAAAATCAGCTCCTCTAGTTTTAAATTTTTACTATATTTTATTGGAATTACATTAAATATTTACTTTAGGAAGAACTGACCTTTCACAACACTGAATTATTCCTTAAAAAACAGATATTTTCCATTTATTCAAGTAAAGCTTATTGGTTATGTGAATTTTCCCATTTGCAGGTGACCTAAAATTCTTCTAATTTTTCTAATAATAGCTATAGTAACAATGCTTACCACTTAGGGAGCACTGTATCTTCCCCAAACACTATGCTGCAACTTTACATATATTATCTCATTTAACTCTTGCATCATGCAATCAAACACGTGAATAAATTGAACATCAGAAAACAAGCAACTTACATATAGTCACAGAGTTAGGAGGAGATTATCAAACTCGAGCCCACACGATTTAAGTCTCATGCTCTCCCTCGCTATGCTAACCTGTATTTATCTCTATTAATCACTCTCATTCATTAACTGGAAAAGGGCACTTATGAAACTGAACAGGGAATGCACCAGCAACAAACCAGAATAAAGGCCATTGCTCTGTTGACAATGAACTTACATGTGCTGCCTAATTCTGGCAGTGAATTCTTACCCAAATTTTCTGATAACTAACAATCCCCTAAATGTATCACAGGAGAAAACATTTTATAATATATAGAGTTTTTCCCTACTTCTTTTGTCTCTTTGTACAGTCATAATTTCACTTGAAGTTGGTAGTGATTTTTGCAGTTGACTGAGCGTTATAGTTTATCAGAAATTTATGATTTTGCTTTAAACATTGCTTGAAAATGTTTTCTGCACTTTCATATATCCAGTTGCTTTAGTATTGTATCATACAAGAAACCATAATTATGTATTGATAGTGCATAGACAAGTACAAGAGGAAAGGCTTTTAAAATACAAGATCTTTTCATTATACTCTGCACTTGATAAGAGGATAAAACTACCTTGCATTTTCCTGGTGTGATCATTTAAGTTTGCAACAGAATAAAAATGAATTGTTTAGTTTGGATACATATTTTATTATCAATAATCTAATAAAAGTAGTATTACATATTTAATAGAGATAAAGCATATATATTGAGCAATACACATTATGTAATATATAAGGACAATAATATGTTCAAAAATACACACACACACACACACACACGTGCGCGCACGCGCGTACACTTTTTCTTCCTCTATGCCTTGTGTATCTCCAAGAAGATTTAAAATAACATTTGGATACAACAGGTATGTAAAACTCAAAGTTTTCAATATTGAATTAAAGTTACGAATTGCAATCAAAGAATATAAATGGTTCCTTAATCCAGGAATACTAAACGTTTTCTTTTGATAGCGAAAGAAGTGAGCATCAGCTGGATCTTAAGAATGAGAAATTTAGAACAGTCAGAATAAACATAAGTCAATAGACTAGGGAATTTGGAAAATAATATATTTACATATACGTTAGCATTTATGAATTATTTTCACAATTCCCATTTCCCTTGATCCTCACCATTGCACTGTAAAGTTGACAAAACAAGTATTAATACTACCATTTTGTATGTCATATGGCAGAGACTCAGTGATATTAGCACGGAAAACTCCACGGACAGTTATTGCACGCCAACACTGGAACTCGCAACCAAGTATCTTCACTCCAGCTAAAAATATAGCTTTAAAATGGTTAAGATTAATTCGTAACATAAAACAATACCACCATGACCATGGAGAATATGAAGACATCAGAATATTTTGGATCCAGCCCTAACTTTATGAGGCCTAGTATATCAATTATCAAGGATTATGATAATTCTATAATGACTTAAGTGTCTGATAACATTATTATAAGACAGACTGGAGTTTTAAGGTTTTATTCATAAAACAATTATTCCTTGGGGTTAGCATCATATTATCACAACTGCTGTTGCAATTATTATTACAACTAATAGTATAGTAGTAATAGTCATACTACTAGTACTAATAGTTTATTAATTTATGGACCTTAATTTACATGCAAATCAGAGGATTTTGTAACTTTACTTTTAAGAGAAAAATCTGTAAAATCCTCATAATACACTCTCATGAATGAAACAACATAATTGTGGAAAATAAATTGTGATTTTATCAGATTTTCTTCAACAACTTCTTCCAGGCTACGTGAATTTAGTTGATGTTGTTAGTTTTACACTTAAATGTGGTATTATGATTCAAGAAAAACTTCCTTGATTTTGAAACTCAACTCCCATCCAACCTATTACTGAGAAAGAAAAATTTTTAGATGCCCATAACCATCCAGGTGGCATAGTCTTTCTATATTCACACAGTCTGGTATAATTTTCTCAGTGGCATCAGAAGTTAGAACTGTGTAGCATTTCATGTAACTTCAAGTTAAAATGAGCATTTCTTGCTTGGATTTTTCTAAGGCCATCAACAAAATGATAATGCTCACATGGGTAAAGGGATGCTGAACATGTAATTGCTTGCTAAATTGATCTAAAGGCCTGATATTGATCTACTGGGTAACATGATATTCATCTTTGAAAAAACACTATAATATGTGTTATGAAAATCATCTAAGTATATTTACATAATAGATGTTAATACCCCTTTTGGAACTTTCAGATCCCTTTTACATATTTACACAATGGACTGATAATACTAAAATTGTAGGTTGAAGAAAAAATTTTCTTCTATTTCCCCAAACTAAACATGAAAATGAGAAGAAACAGGAAATTGAGAGTATGCAATTTTCATTCTTAATTCATCTCCTTACTGGCTCAGACTATGGCTGCTTTATTTTTTAATAAAGACAAAAGATGTTTTTAAAGTTTTTAATACATATGAAATTAAGTAAAATCAAACATTTACTTTAGAGTAACATTTTCATTAATTTAAAAATGTTTATCTATATTTAAATGCACTCATAATAATTATTATAGAATAAAGGAAAATATGCTTTAGGACAGTGAACACAGACAAAGCTTTGTTCGTTATGAGGCAATCTGAGTTATAATGGAATGTCTATTATAAAAGTATCTGAAGACTCTGAAAAGCCTTTTGTTCCATGATGATATTCATTAATGTACACTATGTTGAGCAGAAGAAATGGAAGTCACCTGAAGTAAACTCTCTGGTTTCTTAATTTTAGCATGGAAAAATAAAACCAGTGGACTGAGCATTCCAATCCTAATTTCACTAATTCCACTGTATGAGATGGTCTACATGTGTACACATATATTAAATTTCTAATTAACTCCTACTGCAGAGCATTTTCCCTAGCATACGTACATGTACATTTTTGTTATTTTTCTTTTTAACTGTGGCAAATCATGAAAATATAAAAGAACAACTAGCCAAAATGTTTGCATGTGGCCGTGGGGAATGTCTGTGCAGCTGGAGGGAAGTGGAACACATGGCAACTTTATGCAATCTAGACAATCAATATTACTGATTTGAAATGTTTATATAGTTTCAAAAATTGATATATAAACTTGTACTTTTGAAATTTGACAAATGGCACACTTAAAGCTGAAAACATATTTAGTCTAATTTTGATTTTCTAGAATAGGAAACAGTGTTTCACAGGTAAGAGATATTAAGTGGCGCCAAGACTGAGTGTAGAATGAGATGTTTTTGATTTCCAACTCAAGGCTTGTTCCTTATACAGTGTCTGATTAACTTGAACATTTGTTTAGTATAGACACTAAATTGTATGTAACCTGGTCAACTTTCTACTTTGACCAGGGAAATTTAAAAAAAACAAAAACAAAAACAAAAACAAAACAGTTTGATAATCTACTGTATAAGAAGAACATTTTATCTTCATTTTTTTTTTTTTTTTTTTTTTGAGACAGAGTCTCACTCCATCACCAGGCACCAGCTTGAGTGCAGTGACGCGACCTCAGCTCACTGCAGCCTCCGCCTCCCGGGTTCAAGGAATTCTCCTGTCTCAGCCTCCCGAGTAGCTGGGACTACAGGCGTGCGCCACCATGCCCAGCTAATTTTTTTTGTACTTTTAGTAGACACGGGATTTCTCCATGTTGGCCAGGATGGTCTCCATCTCTTGACCTCATGGTCTGCCCGCCTTCCCAAATTGCTGGGATTACAGGTGTGAGCCACCGCACCCGGCCTTATCTTTGTTTTAACATCAGATTTGGCCAAGTGGATAGCCTTGTAAAAACAGATATGATAAACAGATTTTGGAAAATTTACATTTATCATATTTGTATTGCTTTTTGTTTGACCAACTGCAGGTTCACTGAAATATTTCTCTTAGAAATTAACATTTAGCCTCTATATAACAGTTTGTTTGGTTACTGATTTAGGGTACCATTTTATCAAGGAAAACTTTGTTTAGTAATTCTGTGTCCCCATAAAAATAGAAGTTTTTCTTTAGTGCAGTCAATAATGTTTGCCAACCCCAGTCTTAAATTCATTCTCCTAGAACATACACTTAATAAGAATTGGGTTTTATCTGCCTGCTTCCATGCTGGACTCCCAGCCTCTAAATCCCCGCCTGTCAAAAGATAGCTTTTCCAAAAAAAAAAAAAAAAAAAAAATGTTGAATGAATGAATGAATCACTGCTGCTTTTGTATGAAACTTGCGAGAAAAAGTGGGTAATGATTTTGGTAGAGTTTCAGAATATTTCCAAGAACTTCTGCATTGCTTAGAGAAAGAGAAAAATGGGACTTATGACTGCTGAGGCAACGAATTCTATACTCATAGAGTGAAATTGTCTCTATGTTTGGATCTTGAGAATGTGTGAATAAAAATATGATGAGCAAGCAGTCTACGTTTGACTGATGCTTCACATGAAAAGTCTTACTGATATAGAAGTGGGTTTTTTTGGTATACATTAATCCAGTTCAAGATGCTGGAATGTATAAATTATTTTTCATTCAGAAAGCCGTTTTTCTTGTCTTACTTTTATATCATCAGGAACCAAATTTTGAAAAGAAATGTAGACCTTCACACTATTCTTTTTAAATGTTGAATTGGCTGCATTTTTTTAACAGATTAAGATTCAAATAAGCAAGCAATTTCACCTTTGGCTAATGTGAATAGTAATCCAAAATCCATCACCCTTTTCTTAATTATGAAATTTGTGTAAGACAGTAATCTTAATAGTCATTGCTCTATCATTTTCCTACTTTTTCTTTTAGGTTCAAGTTAATTTAGAGAACATTCAGAATATTCTCTATGTGCATACAAAATTGTCATATTCTGAAACAGTGAGTTTTCACACAGTGATGAATGAGGTCAAGTTCTCAGCAAGATAAGATCCTGTTTTTAAAGCTAGTGTGCACTTTAACTTTCATTAAAGGGCTGTGTATATAATACTTAAAGCAGTCAAACATTAGCAGCAGTTAAGGAGTCGGAAATTCAAATAATCTAAAAAGAACGAGTGCGCTGCATTTGGAAACATGGTATTACAGATATAGCTAAGAGCCCTATTATTATTTTCCCAACTTAACTTATGAAGCAACCGAGGCACAGAAATATGTATATTCATGCGGCTAGTGTGGTGGAGGTAACATTTAAAACTGGCGACAACTTAAGCCCAAGTTTCCAGCTTAACCTCTGTACTGTTTTACAAATTGCAGCATCAACATATTCAAGAAACACATAGGGCAATATATGTGACTTTAAATACCATTATTGCATATTATTGAACAGAATCCTGATTTCATCAACCTCGGGTGCTAGATTCAAGACTCCAGAGCTACTTTATTGACAAATAAACATACTATCATTCAAGAAAAAGGGACAGAGACTTGCCAAATCATCCGAACTTGGGCAGAATGTATAAAATAGAAATAATAACTTACAACAAGCAGCACTACAGACTACCGTAAAATTGTCACATTTGATTGGCATTTGATTTGGGTTATGTAGATGTAGCTAATGATATAAATATAAAGATAAAAAATTTGGTAGAGTTTTCCAGTAATTTCAAGAACTTTAGAATTGCTTAAAAGCAGGTAAAATTGGAGAGTAATCATTATGAAGTTAGTATTTTCTACGCTCACAGTGAAATTGTCTATATGTTTATAATTCTTAGAATCGACTGACAACTATAATATTAACAAGGATGCTAGAAGAAATGAGGTTGTACAGGTAAGCGGAAGTCAGGTTGTAAGGGAATTAAAACCTGGGTTAAGGCTTCAAACAACATGTTTTCTTCTTTGACTCCTCCTTCTTTCATCCAATTGTTAGATGTGCTTTAATGTCTTTGTCACAAACAACAACAAAACATTCCCTTCTTTTCATACTCACATTTTTAGTGCAGCCCTCCTTCCTTTCTCTGCAGATACTGTGGATCCTCTCTTCAGTCTCCCATCATTATGTGCTGAGTTATTATCTACCACTATTTGTATAACCACAGTCCAGCCACAACTTTTTGCCTCAAAAGCTTTTACTAGATTTCCAATCTTGATTTGCTGGTGAAAGATAGACTGGATAGGGAAAATGTGGCACATATACACCATGGAATATTATGCAGCCATCAAAAACGATGAGTTAGGGTCCTTTGTAGGGACATGGATGAACCTGGAAACCATCATTCTCAGCAAACTGACAGGAGAGCAGAAGATCAAACACCGCATGTTCTCACTCATAGGCGGGTGTTGAACAATGAGAACACATGGACACAGGGAGGGGAGCACTACACACTGGGGTCAGTTGGGGGGAAATAGGGGAGGGAGGGTGGGGGGTGGGAAGCTGGGGAGAGATAGCAAGGGGAGAAATGCCAGATGTAGGTAATGGGGAGGAAGGCAGCAAATCACACTGCCATGTGTGTTCCTATACAACAATTTTGCATGTTCTTCACATGTACCCCAAAACCTAAAATGCAATAAAATAAATAAAGGGAAAAAAAAAAAAAAAAGAAATGCTCTAACTCACATTTTAACTTCCTCACAAACTTCGGCTTACCTGTATAAGCTCATTTCTTCCAGAATCCCTGTGAATACTGTAGATGTCAACCTACTTTAAGGATTACAAACATATACACAATTTCACACTGTGACCGTAGAAGCTCCTTACTTTATAATGATTATTCCCCACTTTCTCTCAGTGTCTAAGTAATTCTGAAGTTCTTAGAAATACTTTAAAACTCTACCAAATAAATTGTCATTGTATCTCTATCTATAGTTACAAACAAATACTAGTCAAAAGTGACAATTTCATCATGGTCTGTAAAACTATTTGTAGCAATATTGCAAGTGATTGTTATTTCTAGTTTATACATTTTCTCCAAATACAGATGATCTGGTAAAGCTCTGTCCCATTTTTCTTGAATGAGAATAGATTTATTTCTCTATTAGGCATCTTTGAAAAGTCTTGAATCTTGCACCTAAAGTAGATAAAATTGAGAGGATTGTCTTGGCATTCACCAGTATGTGAAACAGGAGGAAGTTGTTCATGGGGAACAGATTATGAATTCAGCCATTTATGTGTTTTATGATTTAAGGCTGCAGTGAGATAGTGAGGTGATAATATTCCCTCCATGAGCAAGAACAAACCCAGTTCTGAAGTTCTGGAGGAAGCCATTGATTGGAGAGGTACATTTGGATGGCAGGCATGGAAGGCATAGCCGAGGTCTCAGTGGTAAATGAAATTGATAAAAAGAAAGACTGGAGAACAAAATGTATAGAGGTAGAAACTTCACGAAAACTGTTGAAGTAGAGGAATGATGGCAAATAAAATAGATCTCCCCTGGCCCCTCCCAAATCTCACATCCTCCCATTTCAAAACCAGTCACCATCCCAATAGTTTCTCAAGGTCTTAACTCATTTGACCATTAACTCAAAAGTCCATAGTCCAAAGTCTCATCCCAGACAAGGCAAGTCCCTTCTGCCTATGAGCCTGTAAAATAAAAACCAAGTTAGTTACCTCCTAGATACAGTGGGAATACAGGCATTGGATAAATACAGCCATTCCAAATGGGAGAAATTGGCCAAAACAAAGGAGCTATAAGCCCCATACAAGTCCGAAATCCAGCAGGGCAGTCAAATCTTAAAGCTCCAAAAATGATCTCCTTTGACACCGTGTCTCACATCCAGGTCATGCTGATGCAATAGGGGGTTCCCATGGTCTTGGGAAGCTCCAACCCTGTGGCTTTATAGGGTACAGCCTCCCTCCCAACTGTTTTTACAGGCTGACATTGGCTTTTCCAGGTGCACAGTGCAAGCTGTCAGTGGACCTATCATTCTGGGGTCTACAGGATGGTGGCTCTCTTCTCATAGCTCCATTAGGAAGTACCCTAGTAGGGACACTGTGTGGGAGCTCCAATCCCACATTTCCCTTCCACACTGCCATAGCAGAGGTTCTTCATGAGAGCCCTGCCCCTGCAGTAAACTTCTACCTGGACGTCCAGGATTTCCATACATCCTCTGAAATCTAGGTGGTGGTTCCCAAACCCCAATTCTTGACTTCTGTGAACTCACAGGCTCAATACCATATTGAAGCTGCCAAGCCTTGAGGCTTGCAGTCTCTGAAGCCACGGCCCAAGCTCTAATCCACATTGACCCCTTTCAGACATGGCTGGAGTGATTGGCACACAGAGCACCAAGTCTTTAGGAAGCACACAGCACAGGGACCCTGGGCCCAGTGCACGAAACCACTTTTTCCTCCTAGGCCTCTGGGCCTGTGATGGGAGGGGCTGACATGAAGACCTCTGACATGTCCTGGAGACATTTTCCCCATTGACTTAAGGATTAGCATTCAGCTTCTCCTTACTTATGCAAACTTCTGCAGCCAGCTAAAATTTCTCCTCAGAAAATGGAATTTTCTTTTCTATTACATTGTCAGGCTGCAAAGTTTCCAAACTTTTATCCTCTGTTTCTGTTATAAAATTGAATGCCTTTAACAGCATCCAAGTCTCCTCTTGAATGCGTTGCTGCTTAGAAATTTCTTCCTCCAGATACCCTAAATAATCACTCTCAAGTTCCATGTTCCACAATCTCTAGGGCAGGGGCAAAATGCCACCAGGCTATTTGCTAAAACATAACAAAAGTCACCTTTGCTCCAGCTTCCAACAAGTTCCTCATTCCCAGCTGAGACCATCTCAGCCTGGATTTTATTGTCTATATCACCATCAGCATTTTAGGCAAAGCCGTTCAACAAGTCTCTAGGAAGTTCCAAACTTCTGTACATTTTCCTGTTTTCTGAGCCCTCTAAACTGTTCTAATCACTGCCTGTTACCCAGTTCCAAAGTCACTTCCAAATTTTCAGGTATATTTTCAGCAACACCCCACTCTACAAGTAACAATTTACTATGTTAGTCCATTTTCATGCTGCTGATAAAGACATACTCAAGACTGGGTAATTTACAAAAGAAAGAGGTTTAACTGGACATATGGTTCCATGTGTCTGGGGAGGCCTCACAATCATGGCAGAAGGCAAGGAGGAGCAAGTCATGTCTTACATGGATGAAAGCAGGCAAAAAGATAAGCTTGTGCAGGAAAACTCCCATTTTTAAAACCATGAGATCGCGTGAGACTCATTCACAATCTGCAAACAGCACAGGAAAGACTCACCCCCATAATTCAATCACCTCCCACTGGGTTCCTGTCACAACACATGGGGACTGTGGGAGTTACAATTCAACATGAGATTTGGGTGGAGACATAGCCAAGCTATATCACAGCCCAAGGAGTTTGGTAGCAGAGTAAGACAGAGGGGGTGTTTTGAAGAGAAAAAGTGCCTTACTTATTTTGTTTTTATTTATTGGTAGAATGTGTGGGTTTGTTTATGTGGTCAGGTCTATCTGTAGGATTGATCGTGCACATTTTTATGAAAATTTTTGAAATAAAAACAAAAACAGTTGAGAATGAGAGTTTGATAAGGAAATGTATAATTAATAGAACAAGTTTCTGTAACACAAGGAAGAAGCTGAGGTACCTAAGCATGGAATCAGAAGACCTTTTCCTCAAATGTCATAGCAGAGGTAGAAAAAAATTTTGGCTGGTTTCATCTCCTCTGCATTTAGATTTCTTGATTTAGGCTGTGAATATTGTAAGGAAAGAAGAGACAATGAATAATGTTTGCAATTGTTTCGTTGTAGACATTTCTTGAACAAAGTAAGCATAGTTTTAGACTTTTGTTGCATAATCATTCATTGACTTTCTCATTTCTTTGACAAATTTTATTGAGGCTGTAGTATGGGTTACACACTGTACTAGAGAGAAAAGACATTGTCACTATATTTAAGGGGTTCACAATTTCCTATTTTGAAATAACCAGTCATTATAATAGAGAGAAAATTCTGACATGACAATGAAAACATGTTATGATCTGTAGAAGTTCTTTGTACTCATAAAATGCCATGCCTTTATCTCTACAGAGAAAATTAGGTGAAACGTTTTATCAATGATCCTAAAATATAGTGGTTTTCATAAAATAGTATCTCCCTTTTCATCTTGTTAGTTTTGTGGTCCCACCATTCCTGCTGTTATTGTTAAATGAATTCTATTACATTAGCAGGCTCATAAAGCTAATGATAGTGGAACAAATATATATTTGAGGTAGTCCCATGATGTGTAAGATGAGTCTGACTCAAGAGTCGAACCCTTGAGTTTTTTTTTACACAATTAATACATAATAGGGCCTGTGTTATTGAACCATCGATATACGGCTTGTATGTACTATGAAACAATAGGCTAAACACCATCTACTTTCTATTATAAACCATCTGGGTGAATTATCCTCTGTTGAAGCAAAAACAAAGACACAACATAAACCAATAGAAAAACATACTCAGAAGTATCTTATTGCAATAAGAAATTTTTATTGTAGAGAAATAATTTAATATTTTCAAATATTTCTCTAGGACTTCATAATTTTTACATCAGATAGATAGATGGATAGATAGATTAATTGTTCCAAGAGTAATTCAATAGGAAACATAAAACGTTAGAGCCTGTAGGGATTTAAACAGATATCTGTCCAGTTTCTTCATTTTATAGGTGAAAAACTGAGGCAAGGTATTGGTTGAAAAAAATGGCTGGATTCCATTTATCTTGACTCTTAGATTTTTTTAGTTTTTACTTTTTAAAAGTGTTTATTTAAAGTTTTTTGATACATAGTATTCAGTACATTGTCATATAACCACCTGTTTACTTATTTATGTATTACCCACCTCTAGGATGGTAATTTCCTTTCTTTCTTGTTGTTTTTAGAGATGGGGTCCTGCTATGTTGCCCAGGCTGGTCAGCTCCTGGGCTAAAGCAATCCCCCTGCCTCAGCCTCCTGAGCAGCTGAGATTACAGACATGCACCATGACTCCTGGCTAGGATGGTAATTTTCTTCATAAATAGGAGCTATACTTTGCTTCTTTGTGTCCCCAGTACAAGCATAGTTCCTAAAACATAGTAGATATTTTTTAAATATTAATATAAATGAATGAATGAGCCATCTTTTCTAAATTCTCCAGTTAAAATTCCATCCAGTGTTACTGAATGAAGACTTAATGGACAGAAAAGACTCCTACTCTGTTAGATTCTCAGTCCTACAAGGTCTCAGTAGACAATGGATGGCCCAGGACTCAGTGCTTTTGTACAAGGAAAGCCATCCCTAGTATTTCTGGGACATTACTGAGGGACATATTCCCATGTGGGGTAGAATGGAAGTTAACAGTAGACATTCAGATTACTCAGAGTGGCAGAGGTGAGAGAACATGAGTGGAGTATGGGATAGACCTAAGCCTACATTAAAATCCCACCAAAATAAACCGCATGTTTCTTAATTATGATACATCTAGGACTCTAACTTGGAGAAATGGGGAACGTGCTATCTGCCCCCTCTCCCACCCACATTTCCACAAATGTCTTGAATTGAACTGTAGGTCATTCTTTTAAGAAGAGACTGATAATGACATTTTATTCTACTGAGGAGAAAATCAAGATATTGAAAGATCAAATCATTTATTCAAGGACAAAGTGAATTATGCATGCATGCTTGCAGTATTCACACCAATGTGTCTGCTGCTCTGCCTTCCCTGTGTATCACTGAATTCACACCAAAGTATTAATCAGCCCTCTACGTGTTACTAAATTAAATGGAAGTTTTTCCTTTAATTGCCATGTGAATAGTGGACAAGCATTGTCCTTATATCTAAATAAATCAAGGAATCTCAGTAGTAAATATCTCCTTGATGTATCAATAGTTAAACCATTTTTAAAGACTTCTCTTAGTTAGTACCATTTGTTCTATTGTTTTATGAATGCGCAAGAAAATAAAGTGTTAAATTGATGCTTAATAATAGTCCAAGGTGGCTGTCTTAAAAAGTATATGAAAGATGCTTCTCCTACATGTATTCCTTTATCTGATTAAATGATTAAAGAACCACTGTTTGAAATGATGAATTTTGCAGACAGTTAAATATATTTTTGCCTTAAAAAATATATTCAGATTGTATTCTAAGATGACAACTGATGAATAGCTTTGTTTTGTTTTGCTCTTTTTTTTGTCAGAAAGGTTGTTTATACATTACTTAGATCTCTCAATGCATTTTTCTTACATCTTAAAGATGGTATGGTTTTTTATATTACTTACCAAATGCAAATTAGATACAAAGGGAAATGAGACATTTTGATCAAGTCCTCAATTCTTCAAATAAATGTTTCCAACAATGATGGCTACCAGTTATATTAAAAATGTACCTCTAAAGATTGGTTTCTTACAACAAGAAGTCTTTTTAAAAAGCTGTATTCTTGTATTATTTCATACACTTTTAAAAGTTGCTTTCATTATCAAAAGATAAAAATATACTATATTTTTAAATGTATTACACTATCACTTTGGAAGCCCAAGGCAGGGGGATCACCTGAGGTCAGGAGTTTGAGACAAGCCTGGCCAATATGGCAAAATCTCGTCTCTACTAAAAATACAAAAATTAGCTAGGTGTGTTGGCACGTGCCTGTAGTCCTAGCCACTCAGGAAGCTGAGATGGAAGACTCTCTTGAAGCTGAGAGGCAGAGGTTGCAGTGAACTGAGATCACATCACTGCACTACAGTGAAACAGAGTGAAACTCCATTTCAATCAATCAATCAATAAAATAAAAATAGAATGTACTATATTATGCAATTCGTCTACTTTGACCTCTTCCTCACAGTCAAATGAATGGAGATCAGTAACAAGCAAATATATTAGTTTTCCCCTTTCTGAGCATTTACTCTTGCCACCTATTTTGTTAATGACAGGGCATGATTTCTGGAGCTGTATTACCTGGGTTCAGATTATAGAGTCTCCAATTACTAGCTGTGAGACTTGGAGCATGTTACTTCTTAAACCCTGCTTCCTTTTCCTGAAAAATAGTAATAATTATAGTATTCAATGTAGTATATGTAGTATGGCAATTCAGTTAACTCATAAGGGAAAAGGCCCTAGAGGAACGTTTGGCACACAGTAAGCATGAACTCAAATCCTCATTTCACATCTATAAGGTAGGTCTTATAATCTCTGACAGATGGGGAACCTTAGAGAATCAAATCACTTTCCCAAAGTTGCACCTTAAAGAGAGCAGAAGTAAGATTCAGTCCCAATTCAGATCAACAGACTCCCCTATCCATTCGTTTCAAACTGGTCTTCAAATTGATGTTAACATTCAGACATCTGCAAGTCATTTATTTCATAAGGAGTAATAGCATAGAGCAATATCATTTTTTCTTTCTATTGCATGTGTCATCTTTGTGAATGCTAAAATGTCTTACTTCCCCATTGCTTTTTGCATTAAAAAATAACAACAATGTAATATGATTTTCCCCTCAACTGCTAAGAGAGGAAACATTTGAAGTAAGTAATAGGCCTTTTGGAATATTGGTCTGCATTTACTGAAGTATGAACAATCACCTTCCAATTTGGAATGCTTGTTGATTTTCTTAAATAATTTTTCTTCTATTTTTGATGGATTATTTTATTCAATCTTTATGTGAATCGATTTACCTCCTATTGGGTTTTAATGAGATGTGAACTATTTTATTTTCTAACTATTACAAAATTAAATAGGATATACCAACACTAAAAATGAACTATAATTACCTGCAATAGACTTCTTTTAAATAAAATTCATAAAGAATTGCAAAACAATTTTCTAGACATAAGATATGTGGAGGGTGAAGGGTTGCATATGAGCTGAGAAGCCAATTGAAGACTCTATAACCTTCTAAAATGCATCAGATGTCTAGGATATAGCTAAGGATTTTATGTATAGCTCCATTGTCAATTTTCCTTGGACTATAGATTTTTTTTTAGACACTGTATGAGCTTTGCAATAACTACCATATAATGACAAAAGAAAAAAAATTTTTGCATGGAGGGTAGTCTTAGGGCTTTTCTTTTAAGTCTATGAAGGCATTGTTTTCTTTGAATTACTCTTCTTACTCCATACGTGGTGGTGTATAGGTTTGCACTTAATTTTAATTCATGTTGGTTGTAACCTTTCTGTTTCTACTGAACTTTATAAACATCTGGAATAAAATGTTTGACCAATTTAATCCAGAGTTGACTCACTGAGAAACCAGGCCTCCATGTGTGTCGGTCAGTCATCTAAAAATCCTAGGACAAGTTAGACAAAACAAGAGGCTGCAGAGTAACAGTGTCACCTTCACCTGAATGTAAACATTAGTATAGAGGTCATGTTACTAGAAAGTTGTTTGAATATTTTGTTAATACAAAATTTGTGGTATGGAAAATGTTAAGGAGCTTTTAGGGTTAGTAATTCGACCTCATTTAGGTATGAGTATCATCCTGTCTTAAAATGCTGCTTACACCAATGCTAATTACTTGTCCCTAGTCAAGGACTATCGGGTAATGGTGGGAACACAGTGTGTTATGACGAACAGGGAACTCTGTTGTGGCTTTAGCATCTTGTATAAATTTACATAACTCATTTAAACTATCTTAGGCTGTTCATAATTAAAATTATGGCAGAGCAGATGACTTCATGTTCCTCCTAAGATGCAATTCGCTGATACTGTGACTATGAAAAATCTAACCATTTAATAGATAATTTTGTTCTCTCATAAGTGTGATTCATAGTTCATTGATACCAGTTTGTGAGCTCAACTGTAATATAGTAGTATTATATACTATAATTATATATCTATATCTATCTATCTATCTATATATATATATATCTGAGGTAATGCTTTCTCTGTATTACTGTATTTAATTATATTAGAAATACTCATCCTAAGTGAATAGTCAATTACCTCTATTTTTGTTTAAACAAAAATTTTTCTTACTGATTTTAATTTTTTTTGTGAAGCACATATTAAACTAATTTCTAAATTTTTACTTGGGTGTATTTCTAGTTTATTTTTTCCTACTATATATTTCATTTTTGTTTTGTTAATGGTTTTGGTTTTTAAGACACATTCTCGCTCTGTCGCCAGGCTAAAGCACAGTGGCACAATCATGACTTATTGCAGCCTCAACCTCCCAAGGCTCAGGTTATCCTCCCACCTCAGCCTCCTGTATAGCTGGAACCACAGACATACTACCACATCTGGCTACTTTTTTTTTTTTTTTTTTTTTTTTTTTGTAGAAATGGAGTATTGCCATGTTGCCAGGCTGGTCTCAAACCCCTAAGCTCAAACAATCCTCTTGCCTCGGGCTCCCAAAGTGCTGGAATTACAGAAATGGGCCACATGCCTGACTTACTTATTTTTCAAACTTTCATGTGTCTTATACCATCGTGTTTTATTTTCATAATATGGGTTAAGATCCAATTGTTCAAGATCACTCCCCACATAGCCATTACGTTTTTTGTTCGTTTTCCTTGCAATTTGCACAAGTTAATTTTTCTGACAAACTTTAGAACATTTCATCAAATCTAACCGTCTAAGAATCATGACAGCATTCTTCTGCAATGAAAGTAGAAATTAATGAAGATAAACAATTATTTCAATAAGTCATTCATCTACATGAATAAAGTCTCTCTTATTGTTTAAGTCTTTGATGTATATTTCAATAGACAGATATAACTGGGTCGTATTGATTTATGATTGTTTATTCCTTGATTTTGATACTTTTTTGAGGTACATTTGACACAATTTTTAATTTATATTTTACAAAAGCTTACTTTTCTGAAGTCATTCATAGCCCAAAGAGTTGATCTTATTAAAGAGTAATCCTATACTTTCCAAAATCTTAAAATTTCCAGGTAAACAACTAAGACATTTGAAACTATTAATAATGTTATCCCCTTTTTTTCTAACTTTATGTTAACTTATAAGGACCATATCCAGGTTTGTTTTGCTAACATTATCCCCTTCACCTTTTTGTGCCAAATGCTTGGAAGATGCTTAATAAATATCTGGGAATATGTTAACATTTTGATCTATTAGTACTGGCTTAGGATTTAAACCACAGAGGTAGCACCCTTCTATTGCCTCTGCTTTCATAGGTTTGAAGATTTTGTCTGTCTGAGTCGAAGTCATTACGTATTCATGTTAAAATGTTAAGAAACTACAAATTCATTTCTTATATTCTAAGAGTCTTGTTTTAAAATGTTGTCAAATGTAGTCTTGATGTCACTTGGCTTTTTTTTTTCTTTTTCATTATTAGTACAGCAAATCCAATATTTCCTTTTTATGTGGGGTTAAAAACATGTAATTTGAAGAAGCCTCTTTGAGAAAAGAATATAAAATTATGAATATCAAGTTGAGACTAAAAGTAACAGGTCATTAAGATTGGAAGATAAAAGCTGCCATGGAAGGCCCCGATAGGAGTAAAATGTTCTGAATCTAAGGCTTCATCTGCTTCAGAATAAGTCCTCATCTTGTGGTGAATTGTAAAAATTTCTAATATTTAACTAATCTTGTATTTTGGAGGCAAATCCTATTTGATCATGGCATACTATTCATTAAATATCTTGTTTAATCCTACTTGTTTGTAATAGTTTACATTTGTTGCATCACTGTTAATGTTAAATTGTTTTATAACATATTTTTCACGAATTATATTTGTAAAGTTTTAAAACCACTGACATGTTGGTTTTGTAAAAGCAAATGTGAAATTTCCTTTTCTTTCTCTACATTTTCTATATTCCAGTGGAACTTTAATATCCTTTAAATTTGTAAAAATCTTCTATATTCTTGAAATGATCAATAACAATCTAGCTAGATCTGCTAAGAGATGTTCATAAACAAAAACACTACCATTTTTCTTGAAAGAAGTCATGCTTTTATCTCATCAGGCTGATACTGATAGAGCATAGATAAAGATGTTTCCAGGTACTCTCAAGTGGGTTTATTTGTAGTCTTCAAATCCGCCTGTTATTGCTATTTCAATAAGATTGCTAATCACAGATTTACAAGAAATGGACCCAGTCCTCTACACATGTATACCCATGTCTCCTTCACTTTGCACACTCCTCTGTCTTTAAGACGTCGACATAATCACTTGTGACCGGCTTCATTGGCCACCTCTTTAGACTTCTCAGGTATTAGGCATATCTTGACAGCATAGTGGTGCCAGCACACACAGGATAATGACAAATGCAACTTTTATAAGGTTGGCAGGTGGCAAACTACTTGTAGCATATGGAAAACATACTTTTGTTTTTCATGCATTTGTGATGTTGCCATTGCTGATGCTTATGGGCCTTAATTAAAGAGAATAATTAAGTATGAACTTATCATAAACTAGCTTCAGTGCATCTGAAAAGTCAGAAAACTGATTTTTATTCCATGTTCCATTTTATAATAATAGATTTATTTTTCTTCAAAATCTCATCATCTTTACAGATGAATAACTTATAAATTTAAGGCATTAAATTCAATATAAAAATAACTGTAACAAATACATCACAGAGTACCCTAAGTATCTGGTAACACTAAGGAAATTGTATTTATACTGTAGCATTATGGTTGGCCGAACTTCATAAATGGATTGAATTAAACTAGCGTACTATTTCTTATGTGTGTTTACTAAGTTCATTTTTACTCACTGTATTTGACTTTGTAATAAGTCTTTTAATAAACTAACACAATCATAAAAGTTTACTTTATTTAAAAAATGTTGACTATGTATAAGCTTCATATTTTCTTCAGATTTTGCTTGTGGTCTTAGGAATATCATGACTTAAATGACAAGATAAATCAATGATGAGAGGTTCTCATGGTCAGCAGTAATAAAAAACTATCATTTTTGAGTTAAAATTAAAATTAATATAATCATTTTACAAGTTATTTATTAAAATTTATATACATTTGATGGTGATCTATCTTGCTTTATGCAATTGATATATTTCCCTCAATATTTTTGCTCATTATATGTAAAAATACTATACCTGTAACATGTTTTGAAATGTTAATTATAAAAGTCTGATCAAATACTTAAGATATCTTAAAAATAGTAGCTAAACTCTTACAATTCAAACAGCAGTCTCTCATTTTATCAGTTTTATGCTTATAGAATTTCATGCTAGGTTTTTAAAGCAAGGTACACTTTTAATATGGCAACAACAACAAAACTTTATCCATAATTCAAATGCCCATTTTCTTTGCAGAGTACTTCAGTATAGCTTTTTAAAATGATAGCCACTTCAGAACTCATTTTAATTAAAATAATCATATTTGCTACCTAAAGTAGTTGTCCTATTACTTCTCTGTCATTTCAATATATTAAAAGGAAAACAGTACAATGATGCCAACTGTAAGTCTGATTTTTTTTTAATTTGCCCAGAAAAATCATTTTCTTTGAAGCCTATATAAAAATTATCAAGAAAAAAGGGTGAGTTATGTAAGTATGAATCTATTCTCAGCTTTCTGTAGCTGTGTCTATAATAATATACATTTACAGCATAATCAGGGGAGGAATGACTAACTTCTTATCTACAAGATAATGACTACCCTATTTAACTTTCTTTTTTTTTTTTTTTTAAAAAAAGAAATCTGTTTGCATTGATTTTTATGTTCACAATAGCAGCCAAAGAGAAAAGTTGAATGGTAAATTTAAAATTGTTGATTGACTTTAATAAATATTGAAGTTCAAGGGTTGCATTACCATTAAAGGTCATATTTATTGGGGAAACATTATTAGGGACTGATATCTGAACAGAGTGCATAGAGCTTGTAGCATTGAAATAGAAGGAGACAATGAAAATAACATTATTTCCATTGTACAAGGTGATGTTTAGCAGGTTTAAGTTACATCTCTCATTATATCTAGTGGGTAGAAGATTTGAACAAAAAGTGCCAGTCCTTGCCAGGGTTTTTGAAAAACCATACTACAAGACAAAAAATTAGACCAAAAATGAGTAAATGTTTTGTTCAAAGTCACAAAGAATTATTTTTTATAGAGGAGTGTGTCTCCTGGTCTTTTATATTATTAATGTACTATGCCACATTTTTAACTGTTAGAAGGAAGGAATAAAAGAAAATGTCCCATACTCTGTCACTTTGGAAGTTTTAACAGTGTTTGACAAAATGTAGGTAAATTCTTCTAAGAACATTAACAATTGATTATGGTGTTCATAAGAGTGGTGATATTAAGAATATATTTTAGGCCTGGCGCGGTGGCTCACGCCTGTAATCCCAGCACTTCAGGAGGCCGAGGTGGGCAGATCACAAGGTCAAGAGATCGAGACCATCCTGGCCAACACGGTGAAACCCCGTCTTTACTGATAATACAAAAATTAGCTGGGCGTGGTGGTGTGCGCCTGTAGTCCCAGCTACTCGGGATGCTGAGGCAGGAGAATTGCTTCAAACTGGGAGGCGGAGGTTGCAGGGAGACGAGATTGCGCCACTGTACTCCAGCCTAGCATCTGGCGACAGAGCAAGACTCTGTCTCAAAAAAAAAAAAAAAAATTTATATTTTAAAGTTTAGTCATATCTGTAGGTAATCCCAAGTTACTGACTGAAGTTAAATCTTTTAAAGGATAATTTAATGTGAAAATATTTTCTGCAATTATGCTTGTTTTCTAATATTTATACATTATCCTTCAAGTGTGTATGCCTAAATAAAATAAAATTACATTTTAAAATATTCTTGAAAATAACTTTTAGAAATAATGAACTCTAAATATTCTCTTATTCATATCTATTTTGGTCAATTAACTACAAATCAACTAATAACAAAATGATCTTGATTTTTTAAATTGAGGAGATGTACTTGGCAAAAAAGTTTTATTGCACCAAGCCCTACATATTTGAAACATTAATTTTAGATGCCTCTATGGCAACATAATGTATTCTTGCAGTCTTCCAAGATGTGCCACGCTTTGGAATCTTTGCTAAATGTCACAAACTTGAGAGACATATCATAAACAAAATAAAGAATGACCACAATGATTCAAAAAGTTGCCAATACTAACAGTTCCAACAAACGACTATTATTCAACATACATAATTTGAATTTTAAATAGTTCTGTAACTAATTTTGACATGAGATTCTAAACAATTCTTAGTATTGCCAGTTGCCTCCAGTAGAGACAAAGCAATATCACAATCAACTCTATAAATAAATATTTCAAGTCTTTCATAATTTGTAATATTACGGTGGTCAGGTTGCAGGTTGGGGATGATACACTACCACACCACTGCCATAATTTTAAATATTTGCTTGGTTTCACGTTTACCCATCACTCTAGTTACTTTGTGATGAAAGAATGGTACTGTTTAGAATCTTCCCTCTTTCTGGATTTTCATCCTCAGGACTTATTTCTCTTCTAAAAGCAAGAAGCAAAGGAGCTATTTCTGAACCCTCTAGCAACAGCATTTTAAGTTGCTCAGCTGTGTATCAGTATCTTGAGGCATTCCTTTTGGGGTACTTTGTCAAGTGTACAGTTTCTTCTTTTAACGTGGATAGAATACAAAAGCCACTTTCTGAATGCTGCAGAGATTTCACCTCTAGGGAGTGTTGTTGCATCATGTTCAGGCTTTTGCAGTAGTAGTAACAGAAATATTGCTAATGAAATAGTAGTAGCTTGTTTACTATATATTAGCTACTATGTTGAGCACCTTGCTCAGATTATCTCATTTAATCCTTAAAACAGTCGAATTCAGAATATAAGAGAAGTCTCTCCCAGGTAAAAACAGACTATAGATCATAAGCTTCATATTTAGTAACTGTGTTTGTCAGAGGTTGAAAAGTTCTTTATTAAGAACTTCCTTCCTAACCAGGAGCTATTGTCCAGCAAAAGCAACAGGAATAATATATGTTGCAGCATAACAGCGTTGTCCAAGCTGGAATTCAAAACCAACTCTGCAAATACGGAAAGGTTGATGATCTTTCCTAGAGTCTATTTGCATAAATGTATATGCATTAAGAATATTCCAAAAGAGATTTCTAAAGAAAATGAGAGTTGTTTTACATAGAGGTTGAAAATACCAGAGAGAAAAGTGAATAGCACAAAGGTTAAAATATTATCATAAAGCCAGAAGTTGACAGGCAAAATTTCATAGTAGGTTTTATGAGACTCAGTGCAGGATAAACTTTAGGGCTCAGGTTCACTGGGAAGCAAAATTGCAGGGGTTAATTTCACCATTCTTCCGTAAAGAACCCAACAGTACCCTGGCACCTGGAAAACTAGGGATCTAAGAAGCTGGAAAAATACCTTTGGCATTTGCAAAGGGCATTAGTGAAAAAAAAATAAAGAGGCATGGAAAAAAATTAAGAAACAAAATTTCTCATGTAGCTCACCTTCTTATTCAATACTCACTCTTGAGCACAAGAGGAATACCACTTGGACACATGAAGGAGTCACTGGCAAAGGCTTTGAAGTGGGTGGGAATTAGCGTAGCACGTCCTTAAGTCAAGCAGAAAGAAGGTAACTGCTAGTAATTCGGTCATTTGGGCACAAATGTCACTGTTGATCCAATTTGAATCCACTGGGAACTGACCCCTGACATGCTGGGACTTGTAAACCATTTATGTTCAAACCATGAGAGACTAGACCATCTGACATTCCCTCTGTGCTGTAACTATCCCCAGCTTCATGCTTTGTGTAGAGTCTTCTCAACTTAAAACTCCCTCCATGTCTACCTTTAAGATTTTATCACTTTTTGTTTCAAAACCCAATACATCTTCCAATTTACTTAACTGTTTGATTGTTTTTCTGCTTCTCCCACCTCTGTATCCAACAAAATGGACACAAAATAAATACATTTTGAATTCATAATAGCAATATTGAACAGGCTTTGAAAATCACCACACTAGTATAAAAAAAATCAGAGAAAGTCATGTTGCCTCCTGAATGGTGAAAAGAGGGATAGAAGAAGGTGGCCTCTAAAATCAATGCATATTTATTGGGCTATATTGAGCATCTTCTGGGAGTTACTCTTTCCTTATTTTAGTGTCCAAGAGCTCCAGAATCCCTTTATTCCCTATCCCAAGACCACTTAAAAAATTACTAAGTCAACAATTACTAAACGCTACTACGAAAAAGAATATGTTTAAAAATATGCTTAAATTTCAGTATTGTCCTATGGAAAACCATTTCTCTTTGTACAAAGACAGTTTTTTTTAAAAACTTCACTGTTTGAAGAACCTCCTTTTGCCATGACTTCTTTGTTAGCATCTTCACATGCACAGTGAACCTGGAAAGATTTCCAGCCTCTTTTCTTCCATTTTGAATTCTTGGAGGGCAATATTTTGCTTGATTTTAAAAGATGCATGAGTGAAGAAAAACGAGCTCTGTCTGATTTCTCTGCCTTGGACTGAGTCATATATTTTCCCTATATCCATACACCAGACAAAACAGAAGGATAGACTGATTTGTCATTTCCTCTTCTGGGATGTTTAATTTCAGACAGTATTTCAAGGTCTGAAAAGCAGCTACCTTCTGTTTTAAAATTATAATCTAGTAATCAAGCCTATGTAGGTTCTGGGTAAAATGCTAAGATATGAGTTATTTTAGGGAGCCTTGCCATTTGGATAGATTTCCAATTTCTGAATTCTCTTGTTCATCACAGTTGTTGATTAAAATGGGCCATGATTTCTATCATTGCTTATCCCATTGTAAACACACAACTTTAATATCAAAAGGAGTCTGTATGGATGGTTTCTATGATAAATTATAATTCAGACATTGTTTGATTCCATTTTATTTGCAATGTCAGTTTTAAACCTTTAAGTACTGAGCCTACATGAAATTTTTATAAGATGCCTTATTCACCTTTGACCTAAATTGCATAGATAGTTCATATAAGTAGCACTGGATTTTTCATTACGACCACATTCCTGCAAAATACTTCTCCTAGGTCTGAAAATGACCTTCACTTCATTTACTCATCTCTTCACAACCATAGAAACTTCACTAATAATGTTAGCAGTTAATTGAAATCATGGATCATGTCTTAGTTTGAAATGCCTGTACCGCTTTTGTCTAAAATAAAACTTTCTAAGATTTTTTATTAGAGAAAATCATAATGTTAATCAACGATGTTTTTCTCCATGTTAAAATATCTATATTTAATACTCTACTTCAATGTAGTTTGCACCTTAATAAAACCTGAAATGCTTCAGGGTAAGAAAAAAAAAAAAAAAGAAACCAACAAAGATTGAAAAAAAAGGAAGTCTTCCCACCACAAGGGATTTGGCACTTTTCATGCAGTTTGACAGTAAAAGAATGAAGTATTTTGAGCATCTTTTAATAGCTAACTATGAAAATGATATCATGGTCTCAAAGAGTTTACAATCTAGTTTTTTAAAATTTTTATTTATTATTATTATTTTTTTTATTATTGGCTTCCTTTTCCCATTCTAAGGAGTTTGCATTTAGGCTACCATGATTTTTTTCTGCCTCTCAGACATACATAAATGTGACCTAGCAAAGTTGTTTTGGTATGTTAGTTATTCTGTTTGTTCATATCATTAGCAAGCTACACCCAATGTATTCAGAGAGAATCCCCATGTCTCTGAGAATCTAGGAAAACATTTGTAAAGGCCTTATTTCACTTTGTAGGAAATTATGCCGTTGTGTGATATGAACTAAAGAAATAACATCAAAAGAGTTATTTTGATACTGTTCTTTGAAACTATTGTTATAGTAAATACAATCAGTTAATTAAAACAGTGTCTTCTTTTCACTGAAAAATTGAATTTTTCTTTCTAGTTCTCAGTTTTCTCATCTCTATTGGGATAGTGGAACCAAATAATTTTTAGCAGTGGTCTGAACAATTTGTTTTATAAATTTGAAATTCTTATTTAAGATTGTTGTGTTTTTCAAGATGTTTTCTTGTTCTAGAGTACCCAACTAAACATCATCCATTTCACATAAAGTTTAAAAGTTTGGATATGAAGTTTAAAGTAATCTTATGAAATTTTAAAATCTCCATTGTGTTTGCTGTTACAGTATTCCTACTTAATTTTATTTCTAACTTTAAAAAAGTATGCTTTCTTATCTTCTTCATCAAATCCTGCCAGATGTGTATCTATTTTATAAATCTTTCTAAAAGTCAACTTTTGATATTGTTAATCCTTTTTCTTATTAATCCTCCTTATTCTGATATTATTAATAATAACAAGTTTTTCTGGTTATTATTATTATTTACACTTTTTATCTTTCTTTTTCTTCCTTTGTATTGTTTGGGGTTTACTTTGCCATATTTTAAAATTATTTTAAGAACCCTTAACTCACTATTTCTAGTTTCTCTTTTTCATTAATTCAACATTATATACCTTTCCCAAAACACTGTTTTAAATGTATCCCAAATATTTTTTATAGGTAGTATTTCAATGTTGTTCAGTTCTAGGCATTTAGAAATATCAGTTATTGTGTCTTCTTAGACCCATATATTGCTTAAAAATGTGTTTTGGCGTTTCCAAATTTCTGAACATTTTTGGCAACGTTTTACATTTCTAATTTTATTGATTTTTTTCTAATTGTAGACTGTAGACTATCAATTATTTTATCTTTGCTCAAATTTTCTTTGGTGGCCCATTTTATTTATCAACTGATTACCTATTTTGTTCTAGAAAGTAAAAAATACTTTCTAAGGTTAGTAAATCAAGATACAGATGTAAATGTTATAATAGGAAGAGAAGTGAGCATCATCAGTAGATTAGTTAAAATACATTTAAAAGACCAAAGAAACTGTCCTTGTTAACAATGTGATCAGGGTGAGTCATTAGGGGATCCAGCAGGCAGGGACGTTTGGATCCAACACTCTATTCTCTAATAAAGAGAATTGAGACCTGCTCTCTGGAGATTTAAATGTGAATAATGTTAATTCATTATAATCTTATTCTTAAAGAAGAATCTTCCACAGTGTCTGACTCTAACTGCCTGCCTGCTTCCTCTGTATCAAAATATAAAGGGGAGGTTAGCTGCTCATGTGACCTGAAAATATGCACACCTCAGTCAGAGCAAGCATTCAAGGGATGGGCCTGCAGGGGACAGTTGTATGAGACCATCAAGGAACTCATGCCAATTGCCTATACTAGTCAACATAAATATGAAAAAACAACCAAAGAGTAAGAGAAATCTTCTTTTAGTGAGCAAAGTTTTTGTATTATAGGTTTCTATTTCCTTCTCTGTTACAGTACATGATTAATACTCTAAATTCTGTTTATCTGTTTTTATTTTGTTAAAAATTAGCCTATTATAAATTCAAAAAAGACTTTATCATACTTCAAAATTTAAATACAACTTTAAACTTTAGAACTTTAGAACTTGATGACATAAAAATAATAATTATAAAGCTAATAAATTAAATAGTAGAAAATAGATGAGCGTTTTTAAAAAGTTTTCAATTTTATCTTTTGTACTGTAAAGTCAATGTGTAATCTTAATAAAATCAAGAAAAATGGATGAAAGTGTAAGCCTTAAAATCCTTATGGAAATCACTAGAAATTAAAAAAAAAATGTAAAGCAAAACAAACAACAGAATCTTGAGCTGGGAGATGGAAAGAAGGAGGAGACAGTGTTTAGTCTCCCAAATTACTTACTTTTCATACTGGTAAGTTAATAGATATTGTTAAGAATTGCCAATTCCAGTAATTGGTTTATATGTGTGTATGTGTGTGTGTGTGTGTATACATATACACACACACATATAATTACAATTGTAATATTTAACAAATAATAAAAATGAAAATGGTTGCCAATAGAACAATTTTAAATATAAACTTTTGAAGTGTGGAGATGTGGGGATAGTATGCGTTTGTGTTTGTGTGTGTTTCTAAATGTTTCATTTTATTTATTTATGGAGACAGAGTCTGGGCAACTCTTGGCCTGTTGCCCAGGCTGGAGTGCAGTGGCACGATCTTGGCTCACTGCAGCCTCCACCTCCTGGGTTCAAGCAACTTTGGTGCCTCAGCTTCCCGAGTAGCTGGGATGGTACACACCACCACACCCAGCTAAAGCTTTATTTTATTTTATTTTAAATATTTTTAGTAGTGACAGGATTTCACCATGTTGGCCAGGCTGGTCTTGAACTCTTGACCTCAAGTGATCCACCTATCTAGGCCTCCCCAAGTGCTGGGATTACAGGTGTGAGCCACCATGCCCAGCCTATTTTTCATTTTATACCACTCTAGGTAGTTGAAAATATTAAATCATGGGCATAACTTAATTGTAAAACGAATCTATATGCAGACAAATGAATACTGTTCAGATCAATAACTAACTACATCTACATGTACTGATATGGAAAGAGGACTAAAATATATTAATAAATAAAAACATAATACATATAATTATGTATATTATAGATTCCAAATATGTAAAAATAGTAAGTATGCATATATGTTTTTATTCACTAGTGCATAAAAATATCCAGAAAGGGAAACACGAAATGAATAACTGTGACTATTTCAGCAGTATTTTATTTTGTATTTCTTTGTACTGTTTATATAAATTTTTCACTGCTACAATGCAATGATAATATAATAAAATTTTATTAGTAAAAATCATTGAGATCCTAGATAATTTGATTGGCAAGATATCTAACTTAATTTAATTTATTCTGAACTCCCACTATTCAAGTAAGAAGCTATGTGGGTACAGGAATTCTCTGTGCCTTGCTCACTTCTCTAGCCTCTACCTCCAGGCCAGGTAAATCCCTATACAATTATAAAATCGCTGCAAATATTTCTCTAATTAGTTAATGAATGTCACAAAATATGCTAATATTATAGGTGGCATATCATAGGTTTGCTAAAATGTGTTAAAACTTTTGTTTTGTTAAATAGCCTATGTGAACCAGTAAGAATTAGTAGTTTTGAATAATAAAATTTGAATATTGTTCAACAATAGCAATGTGAGAGACGGCTGATTAAAAAAATAAAAAACTTTCTTCTATTTCATGTTAAAAAGTACTTATGTGTATATATGTTCCTTTTTTAAATTAAAAAGCTATAAAAAATTTAATGTGATTGTTCTGGTTTAACCAGAACATTCTCATTTGTGACTTTTTAATTTTTCTCCATGACATATATCTGCTGTCTTTGTGTTTCATATACTTAATTCAGAGTTCTCTAAAATGGATATACATTTCCTAAAGCTTCTTCATTTTCATCTTTCACATCAGTAAAGCAGCAGGATAAATCTTTGCTTACTCTAGGTTTCTGAATGTTAATATGTATAATGATGTTTCTTTTCTGTAAATCCTGTTACTACAATTTTTTTTAGTATAAGTATAGAATGGCATGTACTTCCTCAATTAATTTCATTGTAAATGCACTAACAGTTGTGTCAATGAAGTCATTCTGAATATCTTTGATAGACAATAAACCTCAGTCATGATCAAATGAGGAAAAAGGAGGATGTGCAAATGAACTAATTTGATAGTTACGGCTTCTGATGAGTTTTCATTTCCCTTCAAGATTTGGACTAAACCTGAAAGCAGAATAATATTCAAGATGCTTAAATTTCTCTCTTGCTCTGATATGGCTGTATGCAAATCAGCTGTGTTAGTGGCAGGACTAGCATTCCACAGAATGATGGTGACCATAAGACAGAACCCTATAGAGTGGGGTCTGGAAGTCTTCAGGCAGAAGGGAGCTTGGTGGGCTGTCATTCAGCTTTCATATTCTATTAATGAAGAAGAAGTGATCAATCTATTGCAGCAGACATGGTTAACTCTTCCTTCAGATCCCAAGTACAACGTGACAGAGCTGCCTTCCATATTTGGATGATGGTGGTGAGTGGAAAATTGGAAGAATAATGATCTGTCTCAAATAGGAGAGCTATTATCAAAAAGGAAATATTTAAACATTTTTGCTTTGTTATAAATAAAATTGTCAGCCCAATATTACGCTGCTGAATGGCTTGTTTAAATGCAAGAATTTAGTGAAGTATTCATGAAATATGATACTATGCCCCTTAGTTTCACAAGCATAAAGACAGGAAAAATAACCTCTTGTCTCCATTTTAGAAATGAGATATAAGTAACATATTATAAATTTGTCCTAGTTCAAGGATGTGACAGTTAATAGATGTATATATTGGCAATTTGCTTAGTAGATTATCATTTACTGTCACTTTTTTAATTAAAATGTGATCTTCCATTGTCTTTAATCTATTTACATCATGGATGACAAATTTCTTTTCCTTAAAGCAAATTCTTTATTTATCATAAGACAATTTTTACTAAAACTGTTACACGTTGAAGACGAAAACCATAACTGGGATCATTTAGCTTTTGAATTTTCAGACTACTTGGAATCTTTAACAAAATAATAAAACATTTTAAGTGACTGATATTTGCACATTTGCTTTCTCAAAAACATTCTTAATTTTGGCTATTTACCATAAATATATTATTATTTTGCCATTAATTTTGGAACCATGACATGAAAAGTTTGAGTGAAATTATGTTATGTTTTTGTATGCAACTGAAACGTACATGCAAGTTGTAGTTCATTCAATATTTCTAGTCAGCTCTGAAGGCAGGAGTCACCTCCATTTTTTTCACATTGGTATATGCATCTCCTTACCCATAGAAATATTGTTAATGCAAATAGTTCTACTGACAAGAAGGGATGTTTGTAGAGGTACTCCGGGAATTGGAGTGGTGGAGGAGGGAGATGGAAAACCTAGAATAAGACACCTTGCCATCGTTTCTGCTGGGAATATAACAGAAAGTATTTTTAGATGATGTTTAATTAGTGAAACATTGTTTAAAGAGTTCTGATTGGACTGTCAACTTAATGGTGAGGTTATATGGTACTAATTCCAAGGTAAGATTGTGAAGTCAGTGTGATATTTGTCAAAGTGAATGCTACTCCCTATTAGGTGGCAGCTTTAACTTTATTTTAGAGGTTTAGTGTGAAGTAAATGTAATCACAGTTGTATTACTCCTTTCTTTGTATTTTTTATGTTTATTTCACTGAGTTTCTTCTTTTTTTAAATCTGAATTTTGAACTTAACTTCAACCCTTTAATCTCCTAAGACCTTAAAATCGTGGTATATTATTTGACTGCATATGTACTATCATTTTAATATAATTAGAAAAGGCACATCCCCATCTCCAAAATGCTCCATCATTAGCAGTTTTCTTAGTTCTTAAATGTACATAATAATAACCAACACTTATTGCACGTAGTATGTGCCAGAAGCCATTTTAAGTGTTTTATGTGTACTAAGTAATTTATTCCTCAATAACTCCTTATGATTTCAAAACTGTTATATTCACATCCTTACAGATAAAAACTTGCAGCACTGATAGATTTAAAAAGCAAACAAACAAACAAAGAAATTTGATCAAGATAACCCAGCTGGGAAGTAGAGAAACTGAGGTTTCAATCTAGGTAGCTTGATTCAAGAGATACTGCCCTGAATCTTAATCACAGAGCTTTGATATTTAAAAGTAAAGCTGGTTCTTGGAAGGGTGACCTTAAATGTAGTTATCTGACATGACTTATGCTTCAAAATGAATGATCTGAAAGAAGGCTTTGATATGCATAAACCTGACACTGGAATAGAGATGGCTCTTTGGGGAGGAACTATGATGAAGAACTGAGATGCTAGAATCTTATAAACATAAGACCCTTACTTCAAAATTTTCATTAGAAAAATGTATAAACACTTTTTTCTGCTATTAGCCACTTTATTCTGCTACTAGAAGTGGAGGGCACCAGGCAGGTTTCCTCTTTAACTGACTCTAGTTCAGCAGGGTTAGTTCTGCAAAGCTGAGACAGCGCCCTAAAGGAACCAGACACCTGTGACCACATCGGCTTCTTTCCCTTGACGCTGACACCTATTCTTTCATCAGGGTACTTCTGTAGTTTGGGAGGATGTGATTGAAAGAGTATATTTGTGAAGTGCAAGCAGGTAATTAAGGTAGCTCTTTGAACATTTCTGATGGTAGGAGCAGACATTTGAAAACAGTAATGACAGTAATCAGATAGGTAGTGATTCTCACTTGAACCCCGGAGGTGGAGGTTGCAGTGAGCTGAGATTGTGCCATTGCACTCCAGCCTGGGCAACAAGACCAAAACACTGCGTCTCAAAAAAAAAAAAAAAGAAAAAAAAAGTAGTGATTTTTTTTCTGCATTGTTTATTATTTGCTTGTTAGAAACTAATGTATGTTTCTCTGTAAATGCATGAGTTAAAAAAAATGGATAAATGAATGAGAGAGAATAGTGATATTTTGTTGAGAAATTGGGCATGTTTTTGCTATAATCTATTATGAGCAAAACTATTTTAGAATTGAATTTTTGCCAGTTGACTTATATACAGTTGATTCTAAACTAGATTCACATCGATATCAAATTTGAAATCTCAGTGGCATCCAACTGATTTCGTGGTTTTTGACAAAAAGGAATCTCATGGGAGATACCATGAGATTGAAGAGACAAATTTTTCAATAAAGCCATGTTTTCTGATTTATATATTCATAGTTTGGTAGTGGGGATTTATATAATTGTGAGGTTAGTTATATAGCACCCTTTTGGGGATGATCATCCTTTTGTCATTAGAAGCAATGGGGTTGAAATTGTTCCATAAAGATATTTGATGTTTCTAATGTATTTATGGGGAAGTAGGGGGATAGATGGAAACGAGTTACAAACCTGGGGCCAGGTGCGGTGGCTCATGCCTGTAATCCCAGTGCTTTGGGGGGCTGAGGCGGGCAGATCATGAGGTTAGGAGTTCGAGACCAGTCTGGCCAACATGGTGAAATCCCATCTCTACTAAAAATACAAAAAATTAGCCGGGCGTGGTGGCAGGCACCTGTAGTACCAGCTACATGGAAGGCTGAGACAGGAGAATGGCTTGAACCTGGGAGACAGAGGTTGCAGTGAGCCGAGATTACACCATTGCACTCCAGCATGGGCCACAAGAGCAAGACTCTGTCTCAAAAAAAAAAAAAAAAGAAAAAAAAAAGTACAAATTTAAGAATTGTGCCACTCAGAATTGTAAGTCTGAATCTGTATCTTTGAATATGCATGGCTTAAAACTGCCGTAAACAGCATCATGCTATCTACCAACAGCACAGTCTGTCTGTACTACTAGGAAGATCTGAGGGGCACATTAAGGATCCTTTTTCTGATCAACTAAGCATTCTTAAAACTGATTTAGTTAAAAACTATCAAATAAAATGTAAAATGTCACCCCCTCCTGACCAAAATCTGTGGAGATGATATCAGATTACAGCAGAGCAATCAGTTAATTTTTTTCTCCGAAATTTAGTTTCAACCGAGCAACAAATGTGTTCCCTGTATTGATCCAGAAAGTAGAGACAATCTTTTTAATAAACTGGCTATATTAAATAAAGATAAATGTCCATTTTTCTGTATTGCCTAGTTTAGAATGATTTGCACAAGGTTAAAATACAAAGTTACTGGAACTGGCAATTTGTGTTACTTATAATACAGTTCTGAACTTTATTTATCTTTGATAGGTAAATTGAGCTTTAGAGTAATTGCTTTATGAATAATTCTTTTTCAAATTTAAATGTTGAGAGTCTGTTTTCTGTAAGTCAAATAGCTATACCAGTTTTTAAAGAAACATATAATGTTAGTATATTCTCTATTCTCATGGCATGTTATTAAATTGAAAAATTATTTAATTAATGTTATCATACAATATCTGATAATCAACAAAAAGGTTATTTTTCATTATTGTTTGATAATGGGGGTGAAGGGTACATTTCAGTTGCACTTTCAGTTATAACAATAAAGGCACATTTGACCCCCAGAAGAATCACCTGAAGAGGCAAAGTAAGAGAAACATGTGATAGGCTGGGAAGTTTCAAATCCACTTAGGGTAAAGGAATGTATAAATATTTTCAAAGTGAGGTAGCCTATTGATTTTTTTTTATTATTGTTTAAATTGAAATTGGACTTGCTTTAGGTATAACAACTACAGACCCACAGGAGAATGTTCTTATGTGGCTTTTTGCCTTTAAGACAGCTTACTTAAAAATCTTAATCTCCACCAAGAAAATAGCCTAGATCTTCTATATATCTTAACAATTTAAAATATATTATAAACCTGTAACTTTTAAATATTTCCCAGTTACATTAGTAAATGCCATTCCAATTTATATCTATGGCTTTCATTCACTGGAAGGAGAAGTGCAACAGCTGGGGAGTTCTGAGCTTTCCAGCATTTACAGAATCCTAGTGGGCTGATTACTTAGTGGAGGAAGAAGCAAGGTAAGTAGGTGAGTATGGGCATGAGAGAAAATGAATATGAGAAGTCATGGGAATTGAATGCCCAAGACGTTAGGGAAGCTATCGAAGGCAGTACTATTTTAATTGTTTTGTCTATATATGTTCAATCAACAATTATGACAATATTGATATTATTCAGAGGCTGAAAATATTGGGGTTTAGCCAACCAGAGAGTCTGGCAAATATGGAATTACAACAGAGTTTGTGTGGTAGATCATTGTTTTGAAAAATTAGTGTGCAGTAAGTCTCAGAATAAAGATACACTGACTACTGTTCATTCACTGGTGAATAAAAAGGCACTTAGACATCTTGTGCTCCTCCTGCTCGTGGTTTCCCCGCCTTCAGGTGAGAGTAAAATAGTTCCACTTATAGCGAAAGGAGGGATTCAACTGGAGGTCTGTCAGGGCCTGACTGCTTAGAAGTTCTAGATAAAGGAAGTCTAGACCAGTGGCTCCCAAGCCTCACTGGGCATATTAATCTTTGGTAAAAACGTAGACTTTACTGGGGCCCTATTCCCAAAGAATTTGATTCACTAGATCTCATAGAACACAACCTCTAAAATTTTAACAAGCATCTCAGGTAGTCTAAGGCTAATGTTCTCTGTCTCTAGTTGGATTTAAACCTACAATATTTACAACATATTTAAAAAGTAGGGAGACAGCAAGAGAGAGAGGGAGAAAAAGAGAGAACAAAGAGAGAAACCAAAGAAAAACCTTGGAAACATCCTGAATTGGTAAAAGTTATTAGTAAATTCTCAAAAAATATAAGGTATTGTCTCTTCTCTACCTAAGTGCTATTTTTCATATTTTGAGTATATCTTGCTAAACGGTATTCCATACTTTTGAGGAACATAGAAATAGATCAGAGAAAGTTAATTCCAACTGCAGAAGATATTATTAAATTATACCATAGTTTTTAAGTACATCAAATCCTGACTTTTTAGTTTAAATGTCAGAATCATGCACTGCTAAAAAGAAATAAAAATAATACCTTTCAATTAGTAATTGTTCCTATTTGATAAAAATAATCTATTTTTCTTATAGAAATTAATATATGCCTTTAAAACAAGTTCTACATGTAAAGTATTAGTAAAGAATCCATAAATTTAATAAAAATGATAAATAATCTTTAACTTTGTGAGATGATACTATTTTGAATTGCATACGCATACACACTAATGGCCTATGGCAAAAGTTGTTTGGTTTTATTCCTTGGACAGCGGAAACTAGTAATCTTTCATTTTAAGAAAAACTGAAGGTCTCTTTAAATCCATATCCCAAATCTACCATTTAGAGGACACCTTTTTTGTATTTTAAGTAAGAAATGGGTGGAAATATCTGTCTGTAGTAAGCCACGTTTGCTGGTGTTCAGTAACCTAACCTGAGCATGTCAGTGCAAACACAGGCTTCTTGGAGTAGAAAAAGAAATTGTCAAAGGTATTCGGAGACATGTAGCACAAAAGAGAATTTCCTTCAACTTCTACTCCCCAGTGTTTTTAAACTGGCTTTTACTGGAATTAAAACATATATCATACAAATGAGGCTTTAATTCATTGTCTCTTTGACTGGAATTTTTTTTTTTTTGCTGTTTGCATCAGATGCTCAACAGAGGACAAATTACAGTTTCAGACTGTATCAAGAATTCCAGCAGGCAGAGGCATCTGATTCAGATAAATTGAGCACACATTTGAAAGAAAGTCTTTTATTCTAGACACGGCTGACTTCATTGCTAGCTGTTATGTTCAGCAATAGATCTAGAGGCTGGAAGAGAGGAAATGCTGACCAGTACAAATGCGTTTCAGTGTGTGAAGTATGCTAGATTATCAGAAAGTATATTTAGAGAATGCCTTCCTAGATTTTAATAGAGATCCTTATTTTCATATCAAATAATGTAATTAATATACATGTTACCATTATCCCTTCTGATCTCTTACGTTGCATATTTATATTTTGTCATTATATTTATGTTATTCAAAATCTCAGTTTTGAAATAAATTCATTTACAAGTATTTCCTCTTGCTTTCAAATCCAACAACTATGAATTCCATGAAATTCAAGGCTACATGTTCACAAAAACCTAATAAAGTGCATCTTCCCTAGATGGTGCTTAATGACTAAGTGCTGAAAGAATAAATACTTGCTCAGTTTGAGGCAGCATGGGAAATTAAAAAGAACTAGAAAAGCAAACAGGGCCTGGAAGCTGGTTTTAGATAACAAATTTATCTCAGAGCTTTCTGTTTCAACAAAAAGGGGACTGCTTTGGTTTTGTTTTTGACTGTTCAATGAAAGGAGCATCCAGGATGAGAAATGTATCTGGTTCTGAATTTAAGAATGTATCAACAGAATGATTAAAAAAAAGAGGTAAATATAATTGACTATCCTTCTCCTTGTGAGTTTCTTAAATTGTATTTGATGGTTGATTTGATGGTTGAGGCAAAAATTATAACATCCATTGTGGTGTTTAATACATGCAGAGAAAGTACTTGAGGCAATTGAGAGGCAGGTTATGGTACTGTGATATAATGAAAAATACCTGCTTGGTCTCTGCATCCAGTTCCTGCCACAGAGCTACTAAAACCATCGTGAAGTCCTGAGCAGTGGGGATGCTAAGTGCATCTGTTATTCTAATATTTGGTCTCTGAACCCAGTTCTTGACACAGATATGCTACTACCTTTGAATCTCCAAGGTGATATGCGGGTCCTTTTTTCTAGTGAGGCAGTTCTTGGTGGACTCCTGGATGGAGGCTGGGGACAAGAAAGACCAAGCCATAATTAAGAGCTTGAAACTTTCAGCCCCACTCTCCCATTCTCCAGGAAGGGGAGGGGAGTTTGCGTTAATAATAGGTCATATCTACATGATGAAGGCTCTATTAAAAACCCCTGAACTACAGGGTTCAGAGAGTTGCTGGGCTGCTGAGCACGGTGATGCAGGGAAGAGGGTGCGGATGTGCCCTGAAGGGGCTGGAAGCAACCCTTACCACAGACTTCACCCTGCGTGCCTCTTGATCTGGCTGTTGATCTGTATTCTTTATCATATACTTTCTAATAAACTAGTAGATATGGGGGAAAAAAGTGTATTAAGCTGAAATAGAGTTGCAAATGTATCATTTTTCAAGAGAGACAAATACAATCTTTATATTTTTTGAATTGGCCTTCGATGATAACAGGAAGTATGAAATTAAATGTTTTCTCCGTGAAGATTTTACATTGAGGAGCCACCAGATGTAGACAGATCTTGATCTTTGTTTTCCTAGGACTCGGCAAAATTCCTGGCACCTAAGAGGATCTCAGTAAATGTTACTTGAAGGGAAATATTTCAAGCTCAAATTAAAATCAAGTTGAAGATATTTCATTGGTTTTAATTGTCTGAAAGATAGCATAGCTCTACTGGTGGCTAAATTTATGTATAATCCCTGAAACCCAGAAACCCGTACAGCAAGGCCGGGCCTGGAACACAGTCTTGATGATACCTGAAAGGTCACTCCCAGCTGGCTGAAGGCTGTACATTCCTGCTTTGGTTCTTTTCCCTCTAGTAGAATGGTCTAGACAGAGGCTATAGGAACAGGCCTGGGTACTTCAGTTAATGTGTGATATGTCCAGTCATTGTCTTGACCCGGGAGTTTTTAGGACACTGTTTAGGAAACAAAAATTTTTAAGATTCGGGCGACGTTCAAAGAAAATATGAAATATTTATTATCATAGGACCTTTCAATTTCAAACATTCTTAACAGCTGCAGTTCATGAGAATGACATCTTTGTTTATAACTTAAATGAAAGAAGACTGGTTGGATGACCCACCATGAGGAGGCGAGTCAGGGCTAGCAGCAGTGAGGGTGAGTGGGTCACTAGAGATGCATACATCTAGGGGCAGGGGTATTGGAAGTTACCTCCCTCTTGTGGACTGAGAGAGGATGGTGTGGCCAAGAAAATTCCTGTCTGTGGCAGGAACATGTCTAAGCTAAACAGGCAGGAGGACAATTTGATTTGACTGACTGATGGACTAGCTCTTTAGTCTAAATTGAGCATGTGGGCAATGAGAGGTTTTCTAATACGTTCCCAGTGTGAGCCTATGCTAGTGATTGAACAAATGTGATTTAGACTGCAGTGTCGTCTGAACTAAAATGGGTCAAAGAAATCTAGAGTTGCATAGCTTCTCACCCATCTTCCTTTTTTTCTCTTCAGGCACTAGACAAATGCCAAAATGACCACTGGATTTTTCCAATGATGTCTTGACACAAAAGGGTTTTTTTAAAACAGAATATTTATTCTGCTTTTACTATAGAAAAGACTTTGGTGTGTGTTTGTGTGTCTTGCATACATGCAAATGCCCCTGAAGCAATGTATTTCCCTCGGGCTAAACAGAGGACCCACTTCATAGGACTTTTTAGTGTGTAAAGTAAGTTAAAGTTTCTTCAGGGCTATCAGAATGAGGGCTTTTCTTTCCCACTGAGGTCCTGACGACTTGCTTCAAGGATTTTAGTGTTCAGTTTCTATCTAGCTTTTCGAAATGGAGTTTTGAGGTGGGTTATAAAGCTTTTAATCTCACTAAGTATCCGTAGTTTATTTTTCAACACAAAGGGCTTTCATTTGAATAATATCTGGAACCTCTCCCCACCACCATTTTGACAGCTTAGTTTTTTGTTCTTTATTACATAAAGAGACACAGAAGGGATACAGGAAAAGCAGATGAAAAAGGAAGTGAAATGATCTTAGGGTTTGATGATATAATGTCACACACACAGTCATTACTGTGAAATGTCCCCAGTGCCCAAGGTCAACTGCGGCTGGCACATGAAGGAACTCAGTAACTACTTGCTAAACATAGGGATGCATGTATAATGGACTTTTTTTTTTTTCTGAGAAGGACTGTCACTCTGTCACCCAGGCTGGAGTGCAGTGACGTGATCTTGGCTGACTGCAACCTTTGCCTCCCAGGTTCAAGCGATTCTTGTGCCTTGGCCTCCTGAGTAGCTGGGAATACATGTGCGTGCCACCACACCAGCGAATTTTTGTATTTTTAGTAGAGGCAGTGTTTCACCATGTTGGCCAGGCTGGTCTCGAACTCCTGACTTCAAATGATCTGCCCACCTCAGCCCCCCAAAGTGCTGGGATTACAAGTGTGAGCCACCATGACAGGCCTGAGGATTTTAAATATTGTACTTTTAAGCTAGGAAGATGATTTTTGAAAAATATTCTCTGTCAGTATAAGAAAAACTAACGTAACTAACTATTTGAAGTCATAAATAGAAAGTATTTAAAAGACAGAGCCACGTGTAATTCTAGATTTTTTGGTATTAACATAAAACAGGAACTTATTTTAAAATGTTATTGTATTTCAATGTGGATTTTCTTTTTCTTTTTCTTTTTTTTTAGTAGAAGATGGTTTACACATTTTGCATTCATTTTGTAGTAGTCTTTCAATCAAGTCACAATGGCCTGGTCATCTGTAAAAGCTTCTCTTAATTGTCATCACCTCATTTCAGACTTGGTATCCTTCAGTTGCACATCCTGTCTCTTGGAACAGAGACCTTGGACAGTGATTTTTATGAGCTGAATTGTTTCCCCAAAGAGTCACATGTTGAGTACCTAACATCCAGTACCCCAGAACATAACTTTATTTAGAGCTAGGACGTCTAAAGAGATAATCAAGGTAAAATGAGGTCAGATGTGTAGGCTCTAATCCTGTTCGACTGTTGCCATTACAAGAAAATGAGAGGATGTCGACGACACATAGAGCAAAGGGCAACCATGTGAGGACACAGGGGGACGATGGCCACCTGTGAGCCAAAGAAAAAGGCCTGAGAAGAAACCTAACCTGCTGACCCTTGATCTTGGACTTCCCAGCCTCCAGAACTGTGAGAAAACAAATTTCACTTGTGTAAGCCACCCAGTCTGTGGTATTTTGTTACGGCAGCACCATCAGACTAATACAGTGACTATCTTTGCATATCGGGCAGTCAAGAGACTTTCTAGTCTCACCCAGGAGGATGACTGGACTGTCAGCTATTCCGCTTTAGCTGGGTTCTGAATGCTTTTTGTTCCACATACCCGTTAGACAGTCTGATGAATCCTATGGATCCCTTCTCAAAGTGATGCTTAAATGTATAAAATAAAATACATAAGCTTACAAAGGGAACCAACTTTATGCAAATAGAGTTTTCAAAATATCTTCCACATGTAAGGTTTAAAATTATATGGGCATTCTTATTAGCCAGTGAACAACAACATCTATCAAGTGAATATAATTTTAATACTATTTGGGGCTATAATTATAATATAGTATGAAAGTATCTATGGTTTCTATTAAAGACAAAGCCACAAGTACTATTTATCCTCCTGTGATTTATTCCCAACCTTCAAAGTGGAAGACCATGAAAATTTTTAGTTAGGGGCTAGTGATGATAAACATGTAATTTCCCCCTCATCCAAATTCCACAGACTGAAGTATCCCTGTGTTAGAGAAATGATAACAGCATGATCTCCACTGTATAAAAAGCTTAGGATAGAGACCACTAAGTAGAATGCCCATTTTGGATAATAAATTTGCACAGATCTATTCTCTCTCTTGATCATTCCCCTTTGTGACTACTGGGATGTATTTTCAAGGAAGTGAAAAGGAGGACGTAATCTGAGATTAGAGCTACAGCAAACCTAACCTGAGCCCTAGGACTGTTGCCATTTATGCCTAGTGAATATTTGAAGTGCTTAGGTGAAGATGTGGGCTACAGGCTATGCAACTGCATATGTTTAGTAACCTTAGAAAGTCTTTAGGCTTTTGGTTTTCAAAGCAAGGTACTACTGAGGGTATAAATCTCATCCCCGATGTTACTCCTGTAGCAGAGCAAGGACTATTTCACGAGCCTCTTCACTTCCTGTCAGACTTTGCCATTCATGACATAGCATGGATAGAAACAGCGTAGAGGGTGTTTGACCACTACTGACACTGAATGTGTGTTTTGGTGGGTCAGTATAAAAACTGAAGCCGTGGCAGTTATTATTTCTGCACATGACAGTGACACTCTGCCATCCGAACTTTACTTGCCAGGTAGAATCTGTGTCTGGAGCCTTAATTCATAAGATCTGTACTCAGGTTCTGGACACTGAATGTCTTTCACCTTTACTCTATTCATTTATAAAATGGGTATAATAAAAATACCTGCTCTGCTTTCTAAAGATATTTTTTAAAGCATTAAATGTAGTAACACATGCCAAAGCCATTAAATGTAAGTGGTGGAATGCAATGCAAATGCAAGGCAATAATAGATTTCAAATAAACATAGTGAATATTATACTAGAAACTGCAAATTAATGTAGCAAGACTTTTTATTTATTCAAAATAACTTTTAACAAAAAAGTACCATTATTTTTTAATGAGAAAATATTGTGACTTTAAGCCTTTATTAATAAAACAGAATCCTCATCATGTCATGCTTTGTAGTTATGCTTTCAATTAGGCTTATAACATTAACAGGAGAGAGACCCTAGATATAAGGAAGCTTTTTCCTCTCTGAAGTCCTAACAAGAGTTCAGCACTTCAGTTGAACATTTTATCTAATCTAGGGACAGTGTTTATTTTCATATGATTAGGAAGCAAAACCTCAGATATGACTTTGTAAATGAAATATAATACCCAGAAAGAACTTAGGAGATGATTACAAAGAGTTTAGTGCTGCTCAGGCTGGAGTAGATAAGAGTTTTAAAAGCTTAATACATGCCTTAAAAGCCTCTCAAAAAAAAAAAATCCCTGAGAAAATTTTAAAACTGAAGATAATGATTGATGAATGTGATAAGATTCTAAGTATAGCAACAGTGATAAAGAGCTGAAAAATCAAACTGATTCCCCTGGAAGGCAGGAACATATTAAGAAATGTCAAGTTGGTAGGGGTTCTTAAAGGAAACAAGATGTATAATTTGTGAACAGTAGGTTATGATGGCCGTGGAAGTGGTAATTTTGACAGTGCATTTGTGGTAGTTGAGTCAGAACAGGTCAATTAACTTTTACAAAATGCTTTTTTCCCCTTGGTAACTTAACTGCTGAATATTTATGTATCATAGTTTAAAAGATTTGGGTATGCTTCATTTTACTTTAAAAATTTAGCAAGTTTTAATTAATTCTAATTAATTAAAATAATGTTCAGGATTTGTTTGTTTGCATTCATCAAATTGAAATACTTCTTGCAATTCAGAATAATTAATGAAGAGACTAAATTCAACAATAATTATAGATTTTTAAAGGGAAATTTTTGGTTTACATTGCTGTGTGAAAAATATGGAGCACTCCTAAAAATAATGTGATTTTAAAAGCTATTCTATGATTCCACAGCTGGGGCAGGAAAACATAAGATGAGCCTGGGGCATCTTTTGTTGCCAGAAAATAAAAATGTGCTAAAAGAGAAAAATGGGACATTTTAAAAAAGCTTAGATGCTAATGGAAAAGAGCTCCCAGTGGCCAAAGTTGGAACAACTTAAACAACATTATAAATAGCATAAACAAAAACATAAAATAAGCAAATAGAAAATTTTGGATTAAACTTGAAAGCTAAAATAAATATCTATGAATACATACTGATGAAAATATATAGGTGAATAAGTGTATAAATGCCATGGAAGTGACAACTCATTACCAAGAAATTGCAAATAATTAATATAGAAAAAATGAGGGAAATAGAAAATCAGCATTTGAACACCAAAGTAATAGTTGCTTTAACCAAGATCTACTGATGGATATTCAAACTGGTGAGTAAAAGTTTAAATAAAAATAGGATATTTGCATAGTCTCCAACTATCCCCCTCCCAAAATGGGTAATAACAAAGAAACAAATAACCTTACAATGTTGGATCTTGGCAGACACTACATTAACCAAGTGACCAATTTTAAAATTACTAGTGCTATCTATTGATATGACGTACCTTCTCATGTGATGTACAGAGAAGGGCACAGGACCTCTCTGATATTCTTGCCAACGATAACTAAACACAATCTAATAATGAGAAAACATGAGATAGACCAAAATTGTGGGACAGTCCGTGAAATAACCAGCCATTATTATTCAAAAACTTCAGAGGCATAAAGGACAATGAAAGACTGAGAAATTGTTAGAGCCTGGGAGGGACGAAGGAGACATCACAACTAAATGAAATGCAGGGTCTCAGATTGAATCCTAAAACAGAAAAAAAAAAAAAGTGAAAAAACACCCTGCAGAAACTTGAATAAGTTCTATACTCTAGTTAATATCGGTACTATTGTATCAGTACTAACTTCTTAATTGTGATAAATAGCTTATGGTTATGTAAGATGTTATCATAAAGGAAATCTGGGTGAAGGGTATGTGGGAACTTTTTATACTATTTTTGCCACTCTTCTATTAAGTCTAAAATTATCTCAATCTTAAAAATTTTTAAATAAAAGCTCTTATAATAAAATGTACATATCCAGTTGTCAGATCATAGCTAACATGTAGCAGTATGTACCAGACATTGTTACAAACGCTTTACATATATTGACTTATATAATTTTTGCAATATTAGCTGCTATTAATATCACCATTTTATAGATGAGAAAACTGAGGCAAACAGAGAGTTTTTCCCTGAGGTCACATTGCTAGTTAATGGTAGAGCTAGGATTACAACCAGGAATTTTAGTTCTGGAATACGTACTCTTAACTACTGTTACATGGTCTTCAGATTAACTGGTTTATCTCTAAGGAATATAGTTACCGTAACAATGCCACTTTAAACACCTTAGGATTTTTTTCCTTTTTTTTTTTTTGAGATGGAGTCTCACTCTGTCACCCAGGCTGGAGTGCAGTGGTGCTATCTTGGCCCACTGCAACTTCCGCCTCTTCGGTTCAAGTGATTCTCCTTCCTCAGCCTCCCTAGTAGCTGGGACAGGACACGCCACCACGCCTGCTAATTTTTGAATTTTTAGTAGAGACAGGGCTTCACCGTGTTGGTCAGACTGGTCTGGAACGTCTGACCTCATAATCTGCCCACCTCAGCCTCCCGAAAGTGCTGGGATTACAGGCGTGAGCCACCACACCCAGTCAAAACTCATGACATATAATACTGTTTTGCAGCAGACTTTTTCGTAAAACATTATATCATAAATATCTTTCCACATCTATAAATATCCTTTTGCATCATTTTTAATATAAAACATTTAATTCTATGAATTTATGAGACTTCGCATAATCAAGTATCATTTGAAAAATTGGCTCTATTATGTCAGAAAAAATACTGCTATGAAGATTATTGTGTACAAATTCTTGTGCCATTTTCCGTTCACACATTTATGCATTTATCTGTCTTTTATTCATTCATATAAATGAATACAAATATATATGTATATATATTTAACCTATTGTGTTTCAGGCTCTGTGTAGATGTGAGGGATACAGCAGAGACGGAAACAATCACCCCTTGTACTCAAGGATCTCATATTTCATAAGATAAATTCCTGGAAATGTAATTGCTGAATCAAGAGTTATGTGGATATTTATACCTTTTGACTCACTTGGCATATTGTTGCCTAAGAAAGTGGTGGAAATTGACAGTTCTGTCAGAAAAGTTTTATTGAGGCTGGGTGGGGTGACTTATGCCTGTAATCCCAGCACTTTGGGAGGCCATAGCAGGTGAATCACCTGAGATCAAGAGTTTGAGACCAGCCTGGCCAACATTTTGAAGCCTTGTCTTTTCTAAAAATACAAAAATTAGCTGGGCATGGTGGCACACGTCTATAGACCCAGCTACTCAGGAGGCTGAGACAGGAGAATTGCTTGAACCTGGGAGATGGAGGTTGCAGTGAGTGGAGAACACACCATTGCACTTCAATCTGGGTGACAAAGAGATACTTTGTCTCAAAAAACAGGAAAGAAAGAAAGAAATGTTTTATTGAGTTCAGGTAAACTGATTGCTCAATGCTTTTTTTCTCTGTTCTTCACATTGAACAATTTCTATTGATCTATCTTCAAGTTCACTGGGTCTAATGCCATCTTCAATATGCTGTTAATCTCACCCACTAAAATTTTAATTCAGATATTATATTTTTCAGTTCTAAAAGATTCATTTTTAAAATAGTTTCTGTATCTCAGCTGACATATCATTGTATTAACGCTGAGCGTGGTTTTCCTCACATCCTTGAGCATAGTTGTAATAGTTGTTTAAAATCCTTGTCTGCAAAAGCTCAACATGTGGGTCACTTTAGAATCTATTTTTATTTGTTGCCTCTTCTATTGAATATTGATGACTTTTTCTGTTTTGTTTTATTTTGTTTTTTTAATGTAACTTGGATTATATCCTGGGCATCATGAATGATACACTGTAGAGACTCTGGATTCAGTTATGTTCTTCCAAATGTGTGGAATATGGAATCCTCTGGAATCTGCCCATTTGTAGTTTTTGTCTAATGTCTTCAGATAGTTTTGCATGTTTTCTAGAATTTCCAGTTGTCATCTTTGGGATAGTTGTTCCAATAGAAGCCACTTAGCCATGATGAGAAACAAAATTTTCTGTAAATAAATTCTTAAAAGCATTTCCCAAGTGTATTTTAAAATACTTTGAGCATCAGAGTATTACTTTGCAGACAGAAAATTATTTGGACATATAAATTCTTTAGACTATGTTTAAATTTTATGTCTTTGTAGCTGTATCTTATAAGTGGTTTGTTTTTTCTTTCTCATCTTAAAAATATATTGTGTATGAAAATCCAAAAAGATTTTCTTCTTTGTAAAAGTAGATCAATCTTAAAAAAATAAATTTAGGTAAATACCTAACTTGAAGTGACTCACAAAATTTTTTAGATAACTTTAACTGAATGATACATAACTGAAGAAATATATAGCTCATATGCAAATTATGTGGTTGTATAAGATATAATGTAAAAAGAAATAAAATCAAACACAGACCTTTTCTATAGCTAAAAGGCCAAAAAGTGATGAATGTAGATGTTGTCTAACTTAACTGTACCATTGCCATTTTCCTTTTACAAATTTATTTTAATTAATAAAAATAGTATACAGGCATAGCTCAGAAATACTGTGTTTCAGTTCCAGACTACTGCAATAAAGCAAGTATTGCAATCAACTGATTCACACAATTTAAAAAAAATTTTCTAGTGCTTTAAAAAGTATGTTACCCTATACTGTTGTCCATTAAGCATACAATATAATTATGTTGAAAAATACACATATCTTAATTTAAAAATATTTTATAGCTAAAAATTGCTAACAATCATCTGAAGCTTCAGAGACTTGTAAACTTTTTTGTTCTCACCTAAACTAAGGCTCTTGCCTCAGTGTTTATGGCTACTGACTGATCAGAGTGGCGGCTGCCAAGGCTTGAGTTGCTGCTGCAATTTCTTAAAGTAAGACAACAAGGAAGTTTCCTGCTTCAATTAACTCTTCCTTTCATGACAGACTTTTCTGTAGCATTCAGTGATGTTTGATAGCATTTTGCTCACAGGAGTACTTCTTTCCAAATTGAAACCAATGCTCTCAAACTGTGCCACACCTAAGTTTATGCAAAATTCAAAATCTTTTGTTGCCATTTCAACTATGTGCACAGCATCTACACCAGGAGTAGATTTCATCTTAAGAAAACACTTTCTTTGCTCATCTCTAAGAAGCAACTCGTCATCACTAGAATTTTTATCATGAGATTACAGCGATCCAGTCACAATTTCAGCCTCCACTTCTTTATTTTTTTTTTGAGAGGGATTTTCGCTCTTGTTGCCCATGTTCAAGTGCAATGGTGCTGTCTTGACTCACTGCAGCCTCTGCTTCCTGGATTCAAGCGATTCTCCTGCCTCAGCCTCCAGAACAAGTGGGACTACAGATGTGCACCAGCACTGCCAGCTAATTTTTGTGTTTTTGGTAAAGATGGGGTTTCACCAAGTTGGCCAAGATGTTCTCAATCTCCTGACCTTGTGATCCATCCGCCTTGGCCTTCCAAAGTCCTGGTATTACAGGCGTGAGCCACCGCGTCCAGCCCAGGCTTCATTTCTAATTCTAGTTCTTGTGCTATTTCCATGACACCTGCAGTTACTTCTTCCACTGAAGTCTTGAGCCTCTCAAAGTTATTCATGAGGATTGAAATCAATGTTTTCTAAATTTCTGTTTTTACTGATGCTTTGACCTCCTCCCATGAATCACAAATGTTTTAATGGAGAATGGTAAATCCTTTCTAGGTTTTGAATTTACTTTGCCCAGATTCATCAGAGGAATCACTCTCTATGACATCTATAACCTTTCAAAATGTATTTCTTAAATAATAAGACTTGAAAGTCAAAATTACTCCTGATCCATGGGCTGCAGAAAGAGTATTGTGTTAGCAGGCATAAAAACAATAATCTCCTGGTACATCTCCATCAGAGCTCCTAGGTGATTAGATGCTTTGTCAATAAGCAGTAATATTTTGAAAGAATGTTTTTTTCTGAGTAGTCTCAACAACAGCTTTTAAAAATTTGATAAACCATGTTATAAACAGATGTTCTATCATCCAAGTTTTGCTGTTCCATTTTTTGAGCACAGGTAGAGTAGATTTAACATGATTCTTAAGGGCCCTAAAATTTTTGGAGTAGGCATTGGCTTCATCTTAAATCACCAGCTGCATTAGATCTTAATGAGAGTCAGCCTATCCTTTGAAGATTTGAAGCCAGTCATTGATGTCTATTTAGATATGATAGAGGGCATCTTCTAATATAGGGCTCTTTCATATACACTGAAAACATGTTGTTTAGTGCAGCCACCCTCGTCCACAATGTTAGCTAGATCTTCTGGATAATTTGCTACAGCCTCTGCACCAGCATTTCCTGCTTCACATTGCACTTTTATGTCATAGAAGCGATTTATTTCTTTCAACCTCATGAATCAATCTTTGCTAGCTTCCAACTTTTCTTTTGTAGTTCCCTCTCCTCTCTCAGCCTTCATAGAACTGAAGAGAATTAGGGGCTTACTGTAGATTGGGCTTTGGCTCAAGGGAATATTGTTGAAACCTTTTCCATATCATCAATAATGCTATTTCACTTTCTTATATTTGTGTGCTCACTGGAGTAGCACTTCCACTTTTCTTCAAGAACATGTTCTTTGTATTCACAACTTGCCTAACTGTTTGGTGCAAGAGAGCTAGCTTTCACACTAACTTGACCTTTAACATGCCTTTCTTACTGTTTAATCATGTCTAGGTTTTGATTGAAGTGAGACACGTGTGACTCTTCCTTCCACTTGAACACTTACTTAGCAGCCATTGAAAAGTTATTAATTGGCCTAATTTCAATATTGCTGTGTCTAAGGGAATAAAAAAGTCAGAAGAGAGATGAGGGAATGGTCAGTCGGTGGAACACGCAAAGCATTTATCGGTACAGATGATAACACACATAACATTTATTGGTTATCAGAACACACATAACATTTATTGATATAGTTTGTATTCTTATATGAGTGTGGTTTGTGGCACCTCAAAACAATTACAATGGTAAAATCACAGATCATCATAACAAATAATAATAATAAAGTTTGAAATATTACACGAATTACCAGTATGTGACCCAGAGAAGTGAGCACACATGAAATGAGCACGTTGTTGAACAAAACGGTACTGATAGGCTTGGTTGATGCAACATTGCCACAAACCTTCAATCTCTAAATAAATAAATAAATAAATAAATAAATAAATAAATAAAACTGCAATATCTACAAAGTGCAATGGAGTGCCATAAAGTATACCTGTAGCTGGGCACGGTGGCTCACGCCTGTAATCCCAGCACTTTGGGAGGCCAAGACGGGTGGATTACCTGAGGTCAGCGATTTGAGACCAGCTTGGCCAAAATGGTGAAACCCCATCTCTACTAAAAATACAAAAATTAGCCAGGCATGGTGGCACATGCCTATAATCCCAGCTACTCAGGAGGCTGAGGCAGGAGAACTGGTTGAGCCCAGAAGACAGAGGTTGCACTGAGCTGAGATGGTGCCACTGCACACCAGCCTGGCAGACAGAGCAAGACTCTGTCTCAAAAAAAAAAAAAAAAAAGTATGCCCTGTATTTATGGTGCATAATGTGTTTGAAACGTATATACATTATGTCACTATTTAAACGTATATACATTATGTCACATTATATACAATATGTCACACACTATTTAAATCAGTTTCTGATTTAAATCCCTGTACTATATGTATTGATTTGTAATTGCCCATGTTGACATGGCAATATCATGGGCCATAATATTTTCAAAATAATTGTTTTATTAGTTTTAATTAAACAGAAACCTTTTTTTTTCTTAGAATTCCATGACCTTTAGAGATAAAAATTCTCTCAGCTTAGTAATAGAAATGGAGACACAATCACATTGATATTTTACAAGAAAATTTGTCATTCTAGCATTTTTACTCTTTCTTTGAATAGTACTGTTCAACCAGAATAAATTATCCTCCTCGTTGAATATATATTTACCTTTTGCATTTAGGGTAGGGTAAACTGAAGATTTCTTATTGACTTTTTTTTTTAATCAGAAGAATCATTAGCAATTTAATCATCTTAGGATGTTGTTTGCCCTTTGTGCTGACCCAAAACTTTTGTTTGCAATGCCTTACTAACTTACATTGTCTTTGAAAGGAATTCTCTGCTCAGTAATGGACAAGAATTCTCTGGGGGCGATGAAACTATAAATAGATGTTTAAAAAAATAGAAAGTAAGCCAGAAAAATTAGAGATAAGGGATCCACTGCAATTTCTGAGTTTGTTTCCTAGCGCCTAATTTCTACAGGCATGCACAAACATCCCATCCTACTCTTAAAGTTTTATCCTTATGTGCTATTTGTAATGAGGTGGTTTTGGATTTATGATGTGCCCTATATGGTCATAACAATCTTTAAGTAAGGAGAATAATTATAACACTTTCTGTTGTGTCTGGCAATACACTGTTGACAGTGAGTGATGAGAGATACTGATTTAGGTTACTTAAAAAGAACCCACATACTTTTAGATTAGTTGAAATTTTACATCCACACATACTGATAGTATACGGAGGAAACTAAAAGAAAGTTTCCTACATATGCATGTACATAGGACTCTAGACTTCATCTATATTGATATACTTATTTTTATCTCATGAGTTAAAATGAGATGAACACATATATAATCTACCAGTTTCTTAGTCCATTTGTACTGCTATAACAAAATAACATAGACTGGATAATTGATAAACAATTGAAATTTATTTCTCACGTTTCCAAAGTCTGGAAATTCCAAGATTAAGGTGCTGGCAGGTTCATGTCTGTTGAGGGCTACTCCGTTTCCAAGATTGCCTTGTTGAGATAGCCTCTGAAGAGGATGAACACCACAACCTCACATGGCCACAGAGAAGTAAGAAAGGGACTTACCTGCTCAAGCCCTTTTGTTACAATGCTGATCTCATACATGTGAGTCGGCTCTTATGACTTAATCACCTCCTAAAGTCACCACCTTTGAATACTGCCAAATTGATAATTATATTTCAACATAATGAATTTTAGGGGATGCATTCAAACCACAGAAACCAACATGGTAAGATTCAGTTGAAACTTTACTAACTCTATAGATCTGAGGGTCTTTACTGAGCAATTTAGCAAATATTGATATTTCACATATAAATTATGTTGTATACTTTTCTTTACCCTTAATTTTATTCTTTAATGTATTTTTATATAAAATCTGCATAATGTAGAACATATTCATATACTGTGTGCTGTTATTTTTTTCAAAAATATGTCTTCCTACTTTATTTGAAGTACCTTATATTGAAGGTACTTGAAATTCAAGTACCTTCAATATAATTGAAACTCAAAGTAATAAGTAATATCGTAAATATAGTAAACCTATAACTGAAACTCAAAGTAGCAGTGACAGTATACAGTAGGTAGTTGAGAAGTAAAAAGAATCTCTTTTAAGTTATTTATTGTTACTACTATATTAAAGGCAAGGGAAACAGTTTAATACATGTTATAAAACCAAAATACTTAACCTAGTAAGTGCCATATAGTTAGGCTAGAAATAGATCCGCTTACAGATAAAAATTTGATCTATTACTATATTAAATATATTATAAATAGAAATTATGTATCTATAATAAAAAGAAAGGGTATTCAATAAATGACTAAGAAATAAATGTCCAAAGGAAATAAAATTTATGTCATCATTATCAATTCACTAAATAGTTGAACACTTGAATATTTTTATACTTAAATTCTAAACTGAGCACTTATACTATATGTAAGGCAAAATATTTTAAAAGGAAAATTAATTGTAGCAATGCATTTTACCAGTAAAATATAAAATATGGGTGAGTGTAAAAATCAAAATAAATGAATAAATACGTCGGTCCTAAAATTTCACGTTGGTGTTTCAGTTCAGGCAATTCCTGGGAGGGAAGAGTAGCCTCCTGACTCCACAGGTGGTGTAATAAATGCATGACCAGAGACAGCTGAAACCAGTAAAAATGACCGTCAGCCCACCACGTCTTTGTAATCACTCCACATCATGATGTCTCTTGTACTATAAAATACACTAAACATAGAAGAGTTCAAGAAAAATTGTAATAATTGTTTTTTAAAACTATCAATCTGTTTTAGTAAAACTTTCACTCAGAAAATTTAACTACAACAAAAATAACACAATAAAAACCTAATTCTACCACTACTGTCATCATTTAAATATGGATCCTTTTCAAGAAAATAAAATTATAAATTTTAATTGAAACTTTCTAAATTACCTCTAGCCGACCTAATTATATTCCATTCCTTAAAATAATGCAGATATTTTGCGCCAATAGGAAATGCTTGTAGTGACAGTGAAACATGGTGTATATGAATCACCCATATAATGCACATAGTACAATATTTTTGAATCACAATATGCTCTTTCTTCTATTCCGAAGTCTCTCCAATACGAGCATATCTGGAACTCCTAGTTCAAATATAATTGATTTAATAATAGAGAGCTTAAAGCACAGAGAGATACAGTCATCCCTCAGTATGTGTGGGAAATAGATTCCAGGACCGCAGAGATAGCAAAATCCCCAGATACTCAAATCCTTTAAACGAAATGGTGTAGTATTTGTATATAACCTAAGCATATCCTCCCCTGTGCTTAAAATTATCTCTAGATTACTTACAGTAGCTAATATAAATATTATGTCAATAGCATTCATATATGCTATTGATATGCTATTACAGGTATACTGTAATTTTAAAAATATTTTTATTGTCATATTGCTATTTTTTATTATTATTTTTTCCCACTAAATTTGATTGGCCATTGGTTGAATTGTGGATGCAGAACCTGTGGGTATGGAGCTTACAGATATGGAGGCCAACTGTTCTGAAGTGCTTTTAAAACATCATGGACTGAATACCAATGAGCATATTTTCTGTGTTATTTGCATATTAATACATGCTAATATTTTGAATATATAATAAACTTATAATATTTTATTAATATGAATATTTGATGTCCCAAAATTTCTATATAAAATTATAAACCAGGGAAAGTTTATTATGAAGTTTGTTTTTTTCTTACATCATGTATTTACATAATTTTTTTTGAGTGTTGAAGAAGACATTAGGATTTTTAGGAGTATTTTAACTCTGCAATATCCCAGGTAAAATGTCATTTGAATATGGACTATTGACAGCTCACCATTTACAAGACATGCAGGAAGACAGGTTTATTATAATTTAGCTGTTAATTAATGACTTTGGCTGGAGATTTTCTATTATTGGGGTAGAGTATTACATTTTAAATCAGCTATACAAGATTTTTGTTTGTATCCAGTATTTCCATGAAGAATATTTTGAAATGAAAATTGAAGGCTTCTAATTTTATGTAGAATGACAGCTATGTATTTCCATAAATGTATGAGCATTTTGACATGAAACTGTTATTTCTCATCTGAAGTCATAATTGTTCAGCATGAAAGTGGGCCATGAGAATGAATAATAATAATAATTTGCTTTTCTGAGATCATGGCATTAATAAGCATAATTTTCAGAGCTGCATATAAGACAAAGGAGCTTTGCCTGAAGGCAGTTGTTGTGGGGAGGGGTATGTGAGTTGCCCATCTTTGCAGCCATCTTGCCTTTCTGACCTTTCTTTCTGGAAAACTGTAGCCTCTAGCCAGCTACCTTCCACTGCTTTTCTAGAAACTGTGGCAAAGAGAGCAAAATAGAGGTCAGTGTAGGAATCACAAGGAGTTAATACCTTTTATTACAAAGCTCAATGGCGTGACCATTTAGTTGTGACATGTCGTTTTTAAAGTAGTCTGTTTCCTTTTAAAAGAATCCGGTTGTCAAGAAGTAAAAAGGGGTTTTGTTGTTGTTAAATGATGTTTTAAAATCCCATCCAATTTATGTTAAAGAAAAGTACCTATGACGGTTGAGACTGAAAGACAGTGATACATGAAAAGGAATAAAAGAACACAGCAAACATAAGGTCTGGCAACAACCATGGTAGTTGTTTGCCTGCCAACAGCGGTAATAAGGACTAGTTGTACTGGTTGAGAAAGCTGTTTAATTCAGATGCATCCAAAAAATATGCATCCTTCAAAAGAGATACGGTGCATACATTTATACTTTAAAAAACACCACCATGAACTTCAGTCTTGAATGACTCAAAGAAAACATTTAAATTCTTCAAGCTTACAGACATAAGAAACAATGCAATAAATTGTGGGAATTGGTAGAGATTTTGCCAAAAATAGAGGGCTTACTCTTTTGTGTATGTGTCAGGGTGTGTGTGTGTGTGTGTGTGTGTGTGTGTGTGTGTGTGTATTTGTACCTGCATGCGCATGCGTGTGTGTTCGTGTGTGTGTGTGTGTGTGTGTGTGTGTTTAATTAGGTAAAATTATGTAAGTTCATTTAGGCTCTGCAGCATTTTCTGATGACCCAGTAATCATTTTCACTTATCGCACTTAGGTGTTAAGAGCAATGAGAAAGAATCTGAAATCAAAAGCCATTCCCTTTAAGATTCTATATGCATTAACTTGGATTGCAAGAGTAGGTTCCCTTATAAAAGTGAAGATATTACCACTAACACAGAGAACTATCTTTAAGGTAATAATTCTGACTCTCATTTCTGGGACCTGTCCCTTCAGTTGCTTTGCAGCTAATGGAGAGAGGTTTGTTCAGAACCACCTACACACACTTGTTTAGTCCCTGGGTGACCAGAAGAATGCACTTATGAGAAGGCTGCTTGGATCGGAGACCGCGGTGTCTGCTTTTGGTATAGAGATTCTCTTTGGTGCAAAAATTTAACAGGGCTTTATGGATATTGCATTAGCATCGTGCACAAAATGTTCAGCTGCCTTACTCTTGAACCCTTTTCCCTGACCTCAAATGAATGTTTTCTGAAGATATAAATGTGTGAAGGGTGGTCATTTCTATCAACCTGGAGAAATACAAGGAGATAGCACTGAATTAAAATTGTTATTGCACTGTGATCTTGAAGGAAAAGTGATTTATTATTATGAAATAACAAAGTACTCTTCAGGCTAAAACCTTTTTTGCCCTACTTCAACCTGACGAAAAGGTTTACTTCCTAGTTATAAATCCATCCAACGTGTGGTCCTTAATGGAAAATTCTGAGAGCTCCTTCACACATGACAATAAGAGCCAGTGCTCTAATAAAAGCCTTCATTAAAATATGGTTGGAATCTATGTGCCATGGCAATTCCTGGCTACAAATTGAAAAAGGATTGGTTGCACCTGTAATGAGAGTTCAATTAAGTGATCTTGGAAAAAACCTAGAAGGAAATTAAATATTGAATCCTTCATCATTGAGTGTTTATCTTGAAGGGAATAATGTATGGACTGAAGACGAGTGGAGACCAGCAGACATGACCTCTCCCATGTTTATTCTTTACGGTGAAGTAGCTTGCCTTTATTCAAGCAAGGCACTTCTCTATCCACATTTAATTCAGTGATAAAATAGGATAATTAAAACCACATGTTTCCTCCAACATAGAGATGTCATACAGGTTGACAGGTAATGACAACAAAGCACTCTGTACACAATAGTAATATTGTGCACTGTTCATTATTTGAATTATTGATCATCTGCAATGGCCTAAATAATCAAAAGTAGCAAATACACAGCCTGATCTCTGAGTTCCCAAATGGAAGGGTTATGGGCTGATAATTATATCTTCTTAGACTCTCTTTAACCTGATGTGGTATTTTGTCAGATTTTCAAGCTATCTGCATAGTCAGAAAATCATTTTTAGTTATTTCGGCAGCAAAAGTCTCTTTAGAATGCTGCATTTGGCAAGGTGCCAACCTAGTTTCTCTTTTCCACATGTGTTATGCCCTTTGCCCAGTCTACCTCCCTTCCCTAGGTGCCTAGTTTGGCCTTTATTCCTTTTTCTAAAGTTTCTAAACCCAGGTTTTCCTAGCTGAGCCATCCACAAACCTTAAATGGTGAGGATGATTTACTCCTGGCCAATGTCCAGGGCGATTTGCCAACCTTCCCAGCACAATCCTAAAACTTACCAAGGCAGTGGATATGAGTGGCCACCACTGAGGGATCCTTGGGACATTTCTCAAATTCAACATAATCAAATTTAGAAAGGTTGGGTCTTTCTCATACCCTGTGCTCAAAAGAAATCTAATTATACAATTTCCAAAGAAACCCTCCAGCTCTGTCCTCCGCAAGGGACAATAATGCCCATCGTGCAGAAAAGACAAAATTGCTTCTAACACACTACCTCGCACCTTGTGGTGAGTAATAAATACTTGATGAATGAATATGCAAGAAAGTTCACTAAATGGCAGAAAGTATATTCCACAGCCAAGGTCACAGCAATTATGTTTCTGAAAGCAGGAGTTACTGGAAAGTAACAATCGCCTGAGTCACTTTCTACTTAAGCATATCATTGAAATGGTTTTTGTATATCATGCAATCCTGACACATGATAGAAATCATCTACCTTCACAAGCATTTACTCCTGTTAAGTAAATATTATGTCATTAAAACAGAAACAGTTTGTCACCCATACTTAACTTTTTTTGCATTTCCCTTATTTTTATGTATTTTTATATTAGATATTTTGTTCTATTCGGGCATGTGAAAACTTGCTATTTATAAATCTCTATGTCATGTCCTCCAATAGATGCTGCCATCTCTGTTCTCTGTTTTCATTTTATGCGACCTCTTTTTCAGATATGTTGCGACCTTCCTAAATGTGGATTAGGAGGAACAAAACATTATCAAGACTTTCCTACATATGTTTTATATACATCATTTCCTTTTAAATTCTACAATAGCTCTGCAACGTAAGGAGCAGTAGCCCTAGTTTACAGATGAAAAAACTGAGTCTCAGAAAGTGCATCGCTTCCTGCAGACTCATATGTGTCAGCATTATAGTGAGAACCAGGAATAGAAAGCAAGCAAACGAAAAGTGAAAGTTTAGAAATGAGGACTAAGAGATTATAGTAAACTAACGCTTTAACACTACCTACTGACATCCAATTGCCAGACACTTGTAGGGTTTCTATTCAGTTCTGTATCCGAGTTGTGATTCAGGAGTCACTGGGCGGAAAATGTGAGGAAACAGAGGAGGCTGACCAGCAGGTAGACAGGCAGATGAGAAGAGGAAGTGAGGCACACCAGAGAGGCACCATCATAACCCCACAGTTAGGTTTGGTTTTGTTTTGCTTGTTTTTTGAGTCTCGCCCGGTTGCCAGGCTGGAGTTCAGTGGCGTGCCCTCAGCTCACCACAACCACTACCTCGGGTTCAAGCAATTCTCCTGCCTCAGCCTCCCTAGTAGCTGGGACTACAGGTGCCCACCACCACGCCTAGCTAATTTTTTGTATTTTAGTAGAGATGGGGTTTCACCATGTTGCCAGGATGGTCTCGATCTCCTGACCTCGTGATCCCTCCCTCTTCAGCCTCCCGAAGTGCTGGGGTTACAGGCGTGAGCCGCCGCTCCTGAACCCCACAGTTAGGTTTTAACCTGACTTGGAAGGTCTGTTATCCTTGACAGCCTTTGCAGTAGGTGGCGATATTGTACTATCTTGCAGACTGGAGGAAGCTTTTTTTTCCCCCTTTTCTAATCTCTAAAATTAATCTTTATTATAACTATGCATCTTCTGAGCCTTTGTCTCTTGTATATCTGCTAATTACATTATTATTTGAGCCAGCATGAGAATCAGACAGAAAATAGGTATCTTCTATCCACACTTTTCTGAGAAATCAGGCTCAGAAAATCAGGGGCCCTCTCGTAGGCATCTCAAACCCAACATATCTCAAACTGAACATGTTTCCAGCTTCTACCTACTCACCCCTCATTTTTGACCTTCCTAACTAAAGACACTCCTCCAGCTAGTCACCTAAGCCAGAAACCTGGATGTCAGCCATGGGAAGGCAATGACATGTGGTGGTTAAGAGCATAGATTTTGAAATAAGGGGATTCCGAGGTCAGTCACCAAGGTTTAGATTTCAGCTCTGATCCTAACAGTGTGACTTTGAGAAAGTTACTTTACCTTTTGAAGTCTCAGTTTTTTCATCAATAACATAGTTGTATCAATCATACCTTTCTCATAGCACTATTGTACAGGGCACATGATATAATCCAAGCAAAGTGTTTAATAAAATAGCACATAGGTATTCAGACACAGCAAAAATTAATAATGCTGACGACCATGATGATTAATGATGATGCTTGGCTTTTTCCTCAACCATCCTTCAGCCTAAAAGTCATCAAATCCTGTACATTCTAATGAAATACTTTCAGATCTTCACCTTATGTCTATCATTTTGCCTTAGACTAATTAATTTTTGCATAATTATCATTGTATGGCCTCCTAACCTGTTTTTATTTTTTTACCTCCTGTTTAACCCACCTCCATTTGTCCTTCGTGTTGCCCCAGAAGCATAAATACAATTTTGTTTTCCTCTGCTTAAATTCTGTAGTAGCTTGTCTATTACTTATAAACCCCAACCTTCTTTTTATGTCATAGCAAGTCTTGCATGTATGGACCCTGAATACTTACTTTACAGACCTCCTGCTACTCACATCCTTTCCTCCCATTCAACTCATCCTGCCTTTATTTGTGTCATTAATTTGCCTGAAATGTCTGGGCAGCTTGCCCAACTTTCACACTTTACCTTACTCACTATTTCAAATCCCATCAAGCACCTTCATGTCCTCTTTCCTGTCACCCCTTGGAGTGAGCTGGTTGCGTTCTCTTTGATACAAGTTGGGCGTGGTATAGACTTCCACTATAGCACTTATCACAAGGCGTTACAATCATCTCATCATCATCATCGTCATCGTCATCGTCATATAGTTAGTGTAGTCCTACTAGAGGCCAACATCAAACACATTACCTTGCAGAAACCCAAGTAGAACCAATGAAACACTGTGACTTACCAACAGGTAAAAGTAAGGCAACCAAGCGAATTGCCAGGCACAATTCATCTCCAGAGACTCCAGTTGATAGGAAAAGAATAATCACTGGAAGCTGGCAAGTTTTCAGCCTCCTGGGGTAGAGAAAGGAGCCTCTAAGTCATTCATTCTCCTGTATGATTTACATAACTTGAGTCCTATTTTTCTTTAATATGTATTAAAGATACAGTCTCGTAGATACTTCAGGGTCATATAGTGTTTGAGTATTCCATTGTTTCCATACAAATTACCTCAAACTTAAAGTATTTTTAAATGTTTAAAATAATAAATTTATTTTCTCTCTCTCTCTCTCTCTCTCTCTCTCTTTTTTTCTTTTTGAGACAGAGTTTTGCTCTTGTTGCCCAGGTTGGAGTGCAATGGCACAATCTTGGCTCACTGCAATCTCTGTCTCTTGGGTCCAGGAGATTCTCCTGTCTCAGCCTCTCAAGTAGCTGGAATTACAGGCATGTGCCACCACACCTGGCTAATTTTGTATTTTTAGTAGAGACGGGATTTCACCGTGTTGGTCAGGCTGGTCTTGAACTCCTGACCTCAAGTGATCCACCTGCCTCGGCCTCCCAAACTGCTGGGATTACAAGCATGAGCCCTTGCACCCAGCCAATAAATTTATTTTCTTATAGTTAAGTAGTTAAAAAGTCTGACACAGGTATCATTGGGCTAAAATCAGCATATCACAAAGACTGCATTTCTTATCACAAGGTCTAGGGGAGAGTCTGTTTTCTTGCTTTTTGCATGGTGGGGGTGTTGTTGATCTAATTTATTTCCTTGTAGTTGTACCACTGAGAAAAGTCCCCAGCTTCTAGAAGCTTCCCACATTCACTTTTCATCCTTCTTGCCTCTTCTTTTCTCCTGCTTCTCTCTGAACACAATCCTTTTAAGGACTGATGTGATCCATCTGACTACCACATCTGTAAAGTCCCTTTTTCTATGCAAGGTAATATAGTCACAGGTTCTTGGGAGATATTTCATGATTTTATTGCAAAGGCATCAAGATGCTAATAGGTGATGATCTCTACCAGGATTGCCTGGAAAGGAAAGCAATGAAACTGAAACTAGTGGAATCTTACTGTGACGTCAAAAGAGTCCAAAATATGGTAAAGATTTTTAAAATATGTCCTTTCAGATACCATGTAACAGGGTACTCAGAGAACTCAACCTGAATGGAGACACTCGACTTCCCAGTGTCAGAGAGACTTTTATTCTGTTACCAGGAGCCTCCTAGCTCCTAGAAAGACCAGAGACAAATAATCATTTGGTCCTTTGAATGATAGACAGAATAATTCTCCCCAAAGAAGACCTCACAGAGAAGGAAAGCTTGCCAGCAACTATTCTTTTTTTTTTTTTTTTTTTACAAAGTCTCACTCTGTTGCCCCGGCTGGAGTACAGTGGTGAGATCTTGACTCACTGCAACCTCTGCCTCCTGGGTTCAAGAGATTCTTCTGGCTCAGCCTCCCGAGTAGCTGGGATTACAGGCATGTGCCCCCACACCTGGCTAATTTTTGTACTTTTAGTAGAGATGGGGTTTCACCATGTTGGTCAGGCTGGTCTTGAACTCCTGACCTCAGGTGATCCACCCGCCTCCGCCTCCGCCTCCCAAAGTGCTGGGATTACAGGCGTGAACCACCACGCTTGGCTCCAATGACTGTACTTTTCCTGTCAGCTTGAGTCTCTGGAGATGAATTATGCCTGGCAATCAGTTTGGTTCCCTTCCTTTTACCTCTTGGTAAGTCACTATGCTTCATTGGTTCCACTCAGATTTCTGCTAGGTAGTATGCTTGACTTTTGCCTCTAGTAGGACTACACTACCTATGTGGTGATGATGATGATGCTTATAATTGCAACATCCCATTATAAGTGCTTATTTCTTAATCTGTTTGCAGTTTCCCCAAGATCTCCTTTGTGAAGGCCTCTTTTGGGGGAATCATTCTGTCTACTATACATAGGACCAAATAGTTACTGTCAGCTGATCCTTCTGTGAGCTGGAAGAATCATGATCATGTAGAATAAAAGTCTCTCTGGTTCTGGGAGGTAGAGTACCTCCTTTCAATTTGAGTTCTCTGAGTACCCTGTTGTGCAGTGTCTGTGAAAAGACTAGAAATAGACTTGCATTTCTAGCGTAGCAAAGTTTTAGAATTGCTTCAGTGAGTTCTTCCAGCCCTGGAAAGGCATTTTACTTTCATAGTATTTTATGACCTTATTTGACATTTGTTAGTTTGATCCTACAAAATATGAACATCTGGAGCAAGGTTGTTGTATGCTTTATTAAGGTCTATTCTCTGATATTGCCTTTGCTTTTTCATCCTCTTTTCCATCCGAGTCTCTCATCACAGCTCTCATTCACACCATAGATGCTGACATGGTTCGTTACAAGGTGCCAGCCAGCCCTGAAAGCGTCAGCTCTCCACCTCCTTATCTAGCATCACTTCCATCTGCTCTTCTCACCCAATCACCTTTCCCTCAGCTAGAGACCTGGACTCTCAATTATCATCATTCAAACAAATAGTCCCTTCTTTGTCACACTCACTGTTCCTTTTCCTTGAACTTGACTGTCAATTAGTGATCACAAACTGCCCTGATTACCACGCTTAACTACTAAATACATCCCTCAACATCTCACTATAAACTATTCTTGTTTCTTACTCAATCTGTTTCCAGGGTCCCAAAAGATCTTCTTTATCAGAACCAATGTTCTTTCATCCAGAAGTAAGTGTCTTTCTTCCCTTTCAAATTTACCTGCTTTGTTCTTCAAACTCTCTATCCCACAGGCTCCATGATTTTTTACATATTATTAAAATCTTCTCCACATTTTTTACTCCTTTGCTGCACAATAAGATTCCCCAAGATTCACTTTCACTGATTTTCTTTCCAGGCAATCCTGGTAGGGATCATCACCTGACTAGCATCTTGATGCCTCTGTGATAAAATCATAAAATACCAACTATGTTCCCAAATATCCACCCCAGAAAATTAAAATAGTAAAGTGTGGTAACTTCCCTTGAAGAGGACATTGACATATTGCTGTTGCCTTGTTTAGTTCCTGTAAATCTGTCATTCAACAAACAACCTCTACTAATGCCCTCTGCAGCTTTGTAGAAACAGAAATTGATATCCAAACATGAATAGCTAAGCTTTAATGAGTTGTTGAGCTACCAAGTGTAGTATCAGTCGTTAGCAGGCATGGCTCATCCTAATACAAGCAATTTTACTTTTGGTGTAAAATCCAATGGCAATTTACATTTTGATCTCTTTATGTATATGTTAGGTAAAATGTTATACTGATACCTTCATCTGAATGTAAAACAAATAAGACATTTTTGTTTTAACTCATGAAGGCAGGATAAACAATAGATATCTTATAAGAGGAAAGTCCTGTTCACTGAACCAGATAAGCTTTAGGGACTCAATTCTACAAGTAAGCCATAGATTTCTTCTCTCCTTGTCATGAACATCTACTACTCATGTTACAAATCAATACTAATAGAATAACATGGTGTTCTTGCCCCCTTTAGACTACATGAGTCATTGCAATCAATCAGATTTGCATTTGTAAAAGCCATGGTGTACTGTAAAAGTTAACACTGGAAAAATTGAAGAATTCAAAAGCCACATGTAAAAGAAATGTTTTTCTGGATTACATTTGAATTATCATGATTCAATAGCAAAAAAAAAAAAAATCCTAATAAAAGTTTCTGTCTCTGTCTTGAAAATTAGCTTTCACTGATGTTTATAAATGGTAATTTCTCTGCCTAGGCATCTCCCTGTTATATGTAACAATTCTAAATTTTACTAGTGGTAAGACCTTTAATTGTAAGTTATCCTGAAGACAAGTTTTAAATCCAACATTTTTTCAATCTTTTAATCATTGAGGTGATTTTATTTTATTGTAGATATATACAATATCACAGAAAGTAAACAGGAAAGAATTTTGATGTTCATTTGCTGTTTCGGGTATCAGGAGATAAATACTTCAATTTCTTAGTGCCAGGCAGTGAGGTGCTGAAGCCAGCTTTAAATTTGGCTTTAAAAGGCGAATAGTGTGCATCTCTTCCCATTCTGCATTCAGAGATGGCACTCTGGTTGCTAGAAATAGACCATGGCAAGGTATTCATACCATAGAGATCATGAATGCTCCAAATAAGGGCTTTTCTTCCCAGAGACCTGGTGTAAAGCATTAACCAGCATATTACTGGTATGGCATGTTAACATACATACAACTTCTATAACAATGTAGTAGCTTCTAGCTCTAGGGGAGCCAAATGGACGGATTGTTGTTGTTTTTGTTGGGTGTGTAAGATTCACAGTTAACTAGGGAATTCATCATTTATGCAATAAAACTGTCACTATTAACTCTTCATCCTTTTTTAGTAGTAGGGTTGTATGCTACTTTGACAAGGTACAACTACAAATATTCCCTGTAGTAAGTGGAGTATCAGCCACAGGATCAACAAACTTGGAGAGACCTCACAAACTACATTGGACTAAGGTTGCCCCAATGACTTTAGACGAACTTTAAAGGAAAAAATGAAATCGTTCTGTGGACCATTCACAAAGAGCTTTCAGAGAACACCAAAACAATAGCAACAATAAAACCAGAGTTTGATCTGGGGTAAGGAGTCAGAGTTCTTTCCTACAATAATAAAATTATTTGAAAATATTAAGCATTAAAGTAATGAAGTTCAGAGTCAGAGTGATAAACATGTACATCTCTGGATCTTTTAGCAATATAAAAATAAGCAAGAAGCCAATTTTATTCCTTCAACTTTTCCTCCAGTGTACCATTCCCGCCCCTATCAAATTGTGGCTATTAGTTTAGCAAAGGCTTTAGAGGTTTTGGGGTAAACACATAAAGAAAACCTAAAACAGGGTGTAAGATAGCATAAATTTTGTTGAACTTGATATATAGTCAGAGCAATTAACACATTGAAAGTTTCTCAAACTAGCTAAAAAAAATTTTGGACTGCCTTGCATTAGTAGACTATCCTAAATGTTTTTAAGAGAAATTTGGAATAACTATAGAATATTTTTTAATGAAAGTTTTTTATTGGGAACATAGGTGAACCTTGGCCATTTTTCAAATCACTTCTAGTTAAATTAGTCTAGCTAGATTAAACCAGGCATGGCAAACTATGACCAGTAGGCCAAATCTGGCCAACTACTTGATTTATACATTTTTAAATGGTTGGAAAAATCAAAAGGATCATATTTTGTCATGGGAAAGTTATAGGAAATTTGAATGTTCGTTTATAAAGTTTTATTGCAATAGAGTTTTGCCCATTCTTTTACATGTCATCTATGTTGCTTTCAGGCCACAAAAGCCAAGTTGACTAGTTGCCAAACATTATATGACCTGCAAAGCGTGACATATTTTCTATCTGCTACTTTACGGTTTGCTTACCCATGGACTAAATGACACTTATTTTTAATTTGATGTTTTAATTCCTTTTCTTTAACTTCAATCAAATTCGAGATCAACAATTTTCCTAAGGATATTAAATAGCTACATGTTAATTATGAAACATGTAAACAAAGAAATAAATGGTGCATATGCAATCAACTGAGTTCATAAGAGATAATATGTTCAGTTTTTTCTTTTTCCTTTCAATCATCTCCAGCCAAAGGCTGTTGGGCAGCTGGTGAATCTTCTGCTTCTCCTCACCATAACAGAGAGGATAAAAGGGCAAAACTTTGGAACTATTAAAAAGAGCTTAGCAAAGATAATGCTCAGGACAGAGAAAATAAAAAGGAGAACTTGTGTTCTATTTTTGAGTTCTAAGAACATTAATTTGTCAAATTTATATTTTAAAATGTGCCCAAGTTTTATAAACTCTGTTTTGTTACTCCTTCATTTTTTAAATACCAAGAACTTCAAATGATTGGCATCAACTGGACCTTCTCAGGGCCTGGCTTTGGCTTTGGGTGCATCCGTTATGGTAGAGATGCAAATATGCCCTAATATCATTGCCCTGCTGATACGCAAATACAGGTAAAAAACCACAGGAAAAGAAATAATTATTTCCAGATTAAGAATGGCCAAACATAGAAGAAATAGATTTTGAAAACTCACGGATATTTTTCCATGAATCCCTTTAATCACATATATATATATATATATATATATATATATATATATAT